>NW_022437032.1:1336388-1608445 GCF_009761245.1 Sapajus apella
TAATCTGTGGTTCAATAGAAAACTATGCACTCTCTAGCAAGCACCTTTTTAGAATTATCTGCTTTTTATTCCATGGGAGCTATTCCACTTCTCTGTAAATTGTAGGAAAGCGAAAAGAACGCAAAATTTTTCTAGTCTATTAAGAGGCAAATTATGTCCTGTCCAGTAGAGGTTCAGCTGAATCCCACCCGCCCCACCCTCAGTGTCGATGAAGCTAGATTTGCCTCCTTTTGAATATTCATTTCATCATCATTCTGGATATACAAATGTGTGCGTTCTTTGAATTACCCTTTGAACTAGTTATAATATTCAACTTTGTTCCCTCATTTAATTAATGACTTAAGTAGAATCTTCAACACATGTTCATTCTACATTTGTATGAAAGTCATAATTTTATCTGTTTTGAAAATTATCTTTAACACAATTCATCAATCACCAAATTCTGTGTAGTTTTACCCTCTAGCTAAACCTGGAATATTTGTATTTCTCTCTGAGGGACTGCCACTCTAATCTAAGCCACCATCTTCTGAGTTTCAGAGAGCTCCCTGTTTTATTCTTGCTATTTTGCAATCCATTTTGTACCTAACATCTGGGGTGATCTTGGCAACACTAATCTGAACACATTGCTCCTTTACTCAAAGTATTTCTGTGGCTGACTGATGCCTTTAGTGCAAAAATCAATATCTTAACAAGATATTCCAGAACCCTCAAGAACTAGCACCTCCCTATGTTATAACCTATTTTTCAGCTTCCTTCATTTTATATTCTTCTTTCATAAATATATGTCCTGTAGTTCGTGTTTTTTGCATAATAAAAAATGAATATATTATTTTGAAAACATTCTCATGCAATCAATATCTGCCATGAACTGCGCAGACCATTCTTGCCACACACAGGGAACCCTTCCTTTGTCAGTGCAAAGTTGGCCCATGTCAACCAAGCTAGCGCTAAAAGAGAAAGTTATATATGCTTTTCCTTCTCTCTCTCCAATGTCCTTCTCTTCTCCAAAGCAGAAGCACTGCAGAAAGAAGCCATAATTTGTTCTATTTATTTTTCTAGCTTTGATTTCTAACTAGTTTTATAGAAAAATGTAAACATACTACCCTAAAGAAATGCCAGAGAATCTAAAATACCGGGTAGACATTCTATTTAAGCAAAAATTTGAGAGCTGATATCATTCCTTAATTCATTCAACAAATATTTATTGGTTGCAGTGAACTGAGATTGCACCACTGCACTCCAGCCTAGGCACAGAATGAGACTGTCTCAAAAAACCTAAAATAAATAAATAAATAAGTAAAGACATTGGCTTTTTCTCTGACTAAGACGGGAAGTGAGACAAAGAGTTGAACTGAAGTGACATAATCCAACTTCAGTTACCGTAGGCCAGGAAAGGCACAGGTGGGGGAACCAGTTAGAGGGGGTCACAACATACCATGCAGGGGGTGACACTGACTTGAACTAGGATGAAAGTGGAGGAGAGGTGGAAAGTGCTAAGAATCTGGACATACTATGAAATTATAATCAACAGGATTTGCTGATGGGATTGAATGTAAGGGTAAGCGCAAGAAAAAAGTCAAAGATGATTCCAAAATTTTTAGCTCAAGCAAGTGGAAGAATGGAGTTTCCATTAGCTGAGAAAGCCTGGAAAATGAGGAAGTTTGGTAGGGAGGGTGTGGAATTTGGGGATGGGTATATTAAGCTTGTCACACCTATGAAACATCTAAGTCTGTATAAAAATTATATTATTAAACATAATTAAGTAATTCTCTATATGTTGTGTATATGAAACTGTATCTACAAGATTTTATTGTACTCTATAAATGAAATATTATTATCTTCCCTATAGAGCTGTTGTGAAAATTGAATAAGTCGGTGCATTTAAAGTACTTAGGGTCAGGCACAGTGACTCACGTCTGTAATTCCAGCATTTTGGGAAGCCTCAGTGGAAGAATTGCTGGAGGCCAGGAGTTTGAGACCAAACTGGGTACCATGGTGATGCCTCAACACCAGGAAAATAGAAAAATAAAAAATAAGCCAGATGTTGTGGTACACACCTGTGGTCCCAGCTACTAGGTGGGCTGAGGTAGGGAAGGATCACTTGATCCCAGGAGATTGGCTGGGAGTGAGCCATGCTTGTACACTGCACTCCAGCGTGGGCAACAGAAACCCTGTCTCAATAAATAAATAAGTTACATACTGAGCATATTGGTTGGTATATAGTAAGTACTCCATAGTGGTTAGCAGTTCATACCATCCAGCTAGGTGATGATTTGCATGCAAACAAGGGCAACACATATTGTTTCCTTCATTTACTCACTGATTCTGCAGATATCTACTGAGCACCTAGTATGAGCTAGACATTGTCCCAAGCAACGAATAAAGAGCAGTACACAAAGCAAAGTCCAGAAACTTTACTTTTTATTACACAGGGACAAATAACCAGGTACCCCTGCCCCTCACACAATGCCAGGTCTGTGGTAATAATGATGATAGACTATCTCTGCAGAGCCCTTATTTTGTGGTATGCACCCAATAAGTATTTTGGTAGAGTTAAAAAAAGCAATGATGTTTCTGGGGCTTCCAAAGGGACTTCCAGAGGGGTCTTCTGAGTAGTCGCCAACACTAAATTCCAGTTGCTTAGCCTGCCCTATATAACTGACCCCTGCCTACTCATTAGGTCTCATATCCCACCACCTTCTACTTCACTTATGATAGGCCAGCCTCCAACGTCTTATGTGCTTCTCTGACAAGAGATGAGAGAATAATTTCTCCCCTGCAGGGCACATGGTTGACTCCTTTTCCTCCTTCAGGTCTTAGGAGGAATTTCTCTATCAGTTAGCTATTTTTGCATCACCAGTCGCTCCAAAGTTTAGTTTCTTAAACAACAATTTATCACTTCCCATGAATATAACTGTTGGTTGGGCAGTTCTGCTGATCTGACCTGGCTTCATTAATCATGGCTTGGTTCATTCATGCATGCCTAGTCAAGTCCGGGGTTGTCTTGAGGTTGCCTGGAATGACTTGGCGCTGCAGCTCATGGTGTCTAATTCTCCAGTAGCGTATCTGGAGCTTATTCTCCTGGAACAACCAGGAGCCCATGAGAGCAGGCAGAAACCAGAAATGCCTTGCATTTTTTAATTACTCTTTTTATTTGGAAATAATGGTAGAGTCACACGCAGTTGCAGTAACTACTACAGAGAGATCCTAGCTATTCTTTACCAGTTTCATCTAAGGGAAACATCCCTCAAAACTATAGTATAATAATACAGTCAGGATACAGACATCGGTACAGGCAAGATTCAGAACAATTTCCATCACCACAAGGACCCCTCACTTGCCCTTTCATTGACCACTTCCTCCCTGCCCCATGCCCTCCTTAGCCCCTGGCAACCACTAATCCGCTTTCCTTTTACATAATTGAGGCATTTCAACAATGTTATATGCATGTAATCAAACAGCATGTAACCTTTTCGGTTTGGCTTTTTTCATTTAACATAATTCTCTACAGATTCACCAGGTGGTGATACTCCATGGTACTAATGTAACACAGTTTGTTTCTTCATTTGGTCACTGAAGGACATCTAGGTTCTTCAGTTTCTGACTTTTATGAATAAAGCTGCTAAGAACATTCATACACATATTTTTGTGTGACCAAAGTCACCATTTCTTTGGGATAAATTTTACTACCCTTAACATAATTTTACTTCTCTTATTTATAATTGACCTAAATAATTTTTTCTATATCCATTTAGAAATATAGAAAACAGTGTTTTAATTTTCACTTCAACCATCAAATCTAACTTAGTAAGCTTGAGAGGGGAAGGAAAACGTATTGTGTTTACCCATATTTTTGCTCACCAAGTGCCTTCTTCCCTCCTGATGTCCCGAAGTTTCTTCTTGTATTGTTTCTTTCTGTTTAGAAATCTTCATTCGGCCGGGTGCGGTGGCTCATGCCTGTAATCCCAGCACTTTGGGAGGCCGAGGCGGGTGGATCACGAGGTCAAGAGATCGAGATCATCCTGGTCAACATGGTGAAACCCTGTCTCTACTAAAAATACAAAAATTAGCTGGGCATGATGGCACTAGCCGGTAGTCCCAGCTACTCGAGAGGCTGAGGCAGGAGAATTGCTTGAACCCAGGAAGCGGAGGCTGCAGTGAGCCGAGATCGAGCCGTTGCACTACAGCCTGGGTAACAAGAGCGAAACTCCGTCTCAAAAGAAAAAAAAAAAAAAGAAATCTTCATTAATTATTGTTTAAAGTAGACAAATTTGCTGGTGACAAATTCTCTTTATTTTCCTTCATCTGACAATGTCTTGATTTCCCCTTCATTCCTGAGGGACATTTTTGCTAGGTATGAGATCCTAAGTTGACAGTTCTTTTCTCTTAGCACTGAATGAGTAAACTTCCTTCTATCAAATTCTTTCAGCTATTATTTCTTTGAGTTCATTAGGTCCTCCCTAAATGTCAATAGGTTCTTGGAAACTGTGATTTTAAGCAAAAAAACGTGCAAAATAAAGCCATGTTTTTTCTCACCATTTCAATGAAACAACATTACTCAAGAACTTGCAGTACATCATTTCACTTAAAGTCACAGTTTCCTAGATTCTGTCAGCAATGTTAGGTGAGGACTTCCCACGCTTCTCAGTCCCACGTCTCTCTCCTCCCCTTTTGGGCCCTGTGGACATGAACGCTAGATCTTTAGTGGTAATGCCACAGGTCCCTGAAATGCTTGTGATTTTTTTTCCCAGTCTGTTTTTTCTCTGTTCTTCCAACTGGGTGATTACTATTGTTCTATTTTGCCTCATTCTCTCTATTCTGATGGTAAGCCATTCCAATTTAAATTATTGTATTTTTTCAGTTCTAAAATTTCCATTTTTGTCTTCTTCGTATCTAATTCCTCTTGAGAAAATTTTCAGGTTTTTTCCTCATGCTTCAAGCATGTTTGTAATTGCTCCTCACGGCATTATTATCACAGCTCCCTTCATGCCTTTGTCAGATAATTCTATCACCTCTGTGTTGGCATTCATTGTGGAATAATGGCTACTTTTAATTGAAACCTAAGTAATTGGCATATTATGTCATGAGGTTCTAGATCTTAAATAAATCAGTTTCAACAGGATTCCTCTAATGTTGGTACAGGAGGGCAAAGGGTAGGAAAGACATCATCTTGGTGAAGTGTTGTGATAACTCATTACCATCCCACGATGGTGAAAGACAAGGTCCTTTACTTGGCCTTCATGGGAGAGGGTGGGGCCATAGTCTTGTGTTGTCTTTTCCTTTTCTCTTTTCCTTTTCTTTCTTTTCCCCTCTCTGTTGCCAGGCTGGAGTGTAGTGACGTGATCTCAGCTCACTACAACCTCCACCTCCCAGGTTCATGCAATTCTCCTGCCTCAGCCACCCGAGTAGCTGGAACTACAGGCACGTGCCACCATGCCCAACTAATTTTTATATTTTTAGTAGAGATGGAGTTTAACATGTTGGCCAGGATGGTCTCGATCTCTTGATCTCAGGTGATCCACCCACCTCAGCCTTCTGAAGTGCTGGGAATACAGGCATGAGCCACTGTGCCCAGCTCATAGGCTTTTCTTTAGTGTTCAGATGGTGTAGAGCAGCTCTTATCTAAAAATTTCTTGTCTTGCCAGGCTGCCGCATTTCCTGGTCCTCTGGCCAGAGACAGCAGGCTTTTGTGGGGACTCTTTCTGTCTGTGCCTGCTGGGGTTTCTGGGTTGCTGGCTTCTTCACCTCCACGTGTGGGATCTATGAGGCAAAAGTTAGTCTGGCTAACTTCTCTCCACCTTTCAGAGTCTTCTTAGGTTTGATTTATATTCAATGTCCCAGCTTTAAAGTCTCAGCAAGAGGAGTAAGAAAAGGTACACCTACTCACTGTTCCCAAAAGTGGAAGCCTGTAAATACTTTTATAAGCCTTTGCTGTGTCAAGTTTACTCATATTTTATCTCACTTGGTTAAACCCAGAGTCAGAACTGATGGAGACAATAAAGTCACAGAGCAAAGATTATGGCAGTGACTGTGGCCACTAATAATGTGCTCACAGTCTACCACGATGTCGCCATCTCAGAGAGACATTCCCACCTCCTAAATCTAAAGCAGCCCCCAGGCCTCCTCACATTGACTTCACATCAATATCTGAAATTATGTTGCTTACTGATTTCTCGGCATTTTTATTTTTTACATTCCTCTTTAGAATATAAAAAACATACTATACTTTATTTAAATCACTTTGAATCCTCAAGGCCTAGAAGAGCATTAGGTTCTCATTTCTTTATCTTTGAATGGCTGAGTGAATAAACGAATGAGAAAAAAAATGAGTGGGCAAAAGTTATACTAAGAACGCATGAAATTCCCAGAATTTCATAAATGAGGCCCTTGGATCAAAAAGCCCCAGAATAGGCTAGACATTTCCAAACATTCCTTAACACATTAACATGAGAGATTCAGTTTAAAAAAAAAAATAATAAGCCCAGAGGGCAGGCGCTGGGGGTCACGCCTGTAATCCCAGCACTTCGGGAGGCTGAGGCGGGTGGATCACGAGGTCAGGAGATTGAGACCATCCTGGCCAACATGGTGAAACCTCGTCTCTACTAAAAATACAAAAATTAGTTGGGCATGGTGGCAAGCGCCAGTAGTCCCAGTTACTTGGGAGGCTGAGGCACAAGAATCACTTGAACCAAGAAGGCAGAGGTGGCCGTGAGCTGAGATCGTGCCACTGCACTCCAGCCTGGCAACAGAGAAAGACTCCATCTCAAAAAATAAAAAAAACTAATAATAAAAATAAGTGCAGAATATGTAGAGTACAAATATTCAAATCATATTGAGATACATTGTTTTAAGAGAACATTATTTTAAACAATTGTATAACACATTTTTCTTTAAAAAGTTTATTGCATCAAATGCTACTTTTTATATCATGGAGAAGGGTTCTGGTGGTTATTTGTCACTCAGTGTTTTGAAATATCAGTGGGTTTTGTTCTAAAACCAAAGAACCTCACAATGAATAAATTCTCATATAGATAAAACAAATATAGAATATATTTGTTAAAAACAAGCTTTAGCAAAATTGGAGATACATCACTCTACCGTGGCAAAAAAAAAAAAAAAAAATCCCAAATTAGGGACTTTGCATTAAAAAATGTCTATTCTGAAATGGAATCACTGCAATAATTTCAGAAGGAAACATTTCAGCAAGGTTCAGTCTCCCAACCTCCACTCCACATTATTAAAGCAACATTGAGTAAAAGACATTTCATGAGAAGGCTCAGCACAGAAAATTAGAATGTCACTCTCAAAGAAGGGAAGAGAAATGAATTCCACGGTTGAGAAAGTACTCTTTAAAAAAAATACCAACAAGGAACAGATGTTACCAGGAAAGGGCAGAAGGGGAAGAATAATAGTTACGTGGTAAAAAATTTTAAGCCAACAATTTAAGGGAAGAAAACCTGGGTGGCCACAGAGGAGACAGTTGCAGATTTTCATGGACAACTTCCAGGAAAGAAACATGTTGGCCGGGCACGATGGCTCACACCTATAATCCCAGCACTTTGGGAGGCAGACGCAGGTGGATCACAAGATCAGGAGTTTGAGACCAGCCTGGCCAACATGGTGAAACCCCATCTCTACCAAAAATACAAAACTTTGCTGGGCGTATTGGCATATGCCTGTAATCCTAGCTACTCAGGAGGCTGAGGCAGGAGAATTGCTTGAACCTCAAAGACAGAGACTGCAGCGAGCTGAGCTCACACCACTGCACTCCAGCCTGGGTGACAGAGCAAGACTCCATCTCAAAAAAAAAAAAAAAAAAATTTCAAAATCTATTCTTGTTGTGAAGACATATGAAAGAGACAGCACCTGCAAGGTATTTTGTTGTTGTTTGTTTTAAGGAGGAGAGATATTAAGCAGTGTCAACGCACTATTTGAAATAGATCATCATCCTCACAGACATTCACTGCCTAGTTGACAGGTATTCAACTAAGTATTTCACATGTACGCTTTCATTTAAGTATCACCCAAACTGTGTGAGCTAAGACCTAGTAATGCCCACTTTATACAAATGAAACAACTAGGACTCAGACATGTGAGCAATGTGATCAAGGTAACACAGCTAATATATTACGGAGTCACATTTGAAATGTGGCAGTGACGCACGCCAGTAATCTCAGGACTTTGGGAGACCGAGGCAGGTGATTGCTTGGGCCCAGGAATTCAAGATCAGCCTGGGCAATGTGGCCAAACCCCATCTGTACAATAAACACAAAAATTATATGGGCGTGATGACGTGCACCTGTAGTCCCATCTACGCTGGAGGCTGAAGTGGGAGGATCACCTGAGCCCAGAGGGATGGAGGCTGCAGTGAGCCATGATTGTACCACCGTACTCCAGCCTGGGCAACAGGGTGAGACCTGTCTCAAAAAAAGAAACAAAAAAAAAAAAGATTTGAAATCAGGTTCACCTCTCTCCTAGGCCCTGCTTTGCACCCTGAGCTCCAATTCCCAAGGTTTGATCAGAAGGAAATCTTGACCACTAACTGTGTTTTATAGTGGGTGGTCCAGACATACTGGCTATTTTCTCTTTGAATTCATTCTTCAGTGTTTGAATTTATTCCTGACAATAAAGTGATACTTCAATAAGTCATTAGAAAAATAGTCAAAAATGAGATAATTACCAAATAAGTTATGCCATGGCTGCTATGTATAAATACAGCCAGTTGAAAACAGTGATCAGCATTTTGGGAACCTACTTTCTCTAAAATTACAGTATTAATCAAAAATATAATTGTCATCTTTTAATCCAGACCTTTACTTCGAAAAAGCAATAATTTTTCTTCTGGAATCAAGCAAATAATAAACAAAATCAAAAATTAAAACGTTGTTTATTATATCAGAAATTTAATATTAAGAGAGGTTCACCTCAAGCTCTAAAAATGAAAGTTTGAGATCAAATTAAACTAAAAAAAATTCTACCAGTCTGCTTTGAGTAAATAACTTACCCTTCTGAGCTTCAGTTTTTTCATCTGTTAACGATGATAATGGTAGCACAGAACTTACATCTATGTGTATAAGGGATGTGATACTTAGTCCTTAATAAGGTTAGTGATCATTTTATTATTATGCATTATTTTGCTGATTGGATGTTTTATTATTATTTTGTTATTACCACTGATTTAATTACAATAGGTTAGAAAAAATGTCTAAATTTCAAATTATTGAAATGCTGTGAAATGGCCTCATATCGCCCAGTTCATAAACACAATTGATACCAGAATGACACAGGACTGTAGATGAAGAACACGCTTCCTTTATGCTTAGATGAGTAGTTCTCAGCTAGGGGTGATAGTGTCCCCCAGTGAACATTTGACAACGTCTGGAGACGTTTACGGACGTCACAACTGGAAAGGGGTTTCTACTGGCATCTCGTGGGTAGAGACCAGGGGTGCTGCCAAATATCCTACAATGCACAGAACAGCCCCCACCAAAGAATTTTCTGCACCAAAATGTCAATGGTGTTGAACTTGAGAAAAGGAAGATGTTAGGCAAAGAAGAGGATTTTCAAAATTAAAGCCATTATCCCAGATTTAAAAGGAATAATTAATCGGAATTTAGTCTACTGGATGAGGCAGTGTGCAACCAAAGCACTTGTCACGATGGAGATCAAGATGTCAAATTAGCGTAGCAAAGGCTTTAGGATCAGGCAGACACAGATATCAATTTGTTTATCAAGCCAAGACACTCCAGTTGTCCCAGGAGGATATATTTGATATTTTAAAGAATTTTCAAACTCAGGTGGCACAATTAGCTCTGAGCCAGGAGGTCCGCACAAGGCCTGAGGAAATACCTCTCAGAGGGCAGGTCTCTGAGCCTCCTGGCATCTTGCCCAAACTTGATCCTGGCTAGCAAAGTCACTGTCAGAACCCAGACACGGAAAATAAGAGAAAAAGTGACACAGTGAAGATCACCCAGTATGAAAAGAAACAAAACAGAGGCTGAGAATAGCAGCAGTCCCTACCCATAAAGTCTCGAGTCTGCACGCAACCTACGAGACTTCCGCCAAGCCATGAAGATATATCCACCTCCAGCCTCCCACACACCAGGCTCCTTTCTTTCATGAAACTATTCCCACCTGCCCCACCTTAATGTATCTATGTGAAATCATCTTCCCATTCCACACCCTTCTACCTGGCTACTTATCTTTTATGTATCATCTTACTTCTTCTAGGAAACCTTCCCTAATGCCCTCTTCTCGACAAACACAGCATAGGGAGAAGCATATACAATAAAAGTCAAGAACACAACCTCAGGAGCCCACCTGCCTAGGTTAATTGCAAAATGTACATACAGTGTGGACTTGAGCAGGTGTTTAACCTCTGTCCTTCATGAGATAAATGTAATCTTATCTACCTCACTGGGATGTTGAGAGGATCAAGTGAGTTACTACATTTAAAGTGCCTCAGAACAAGGCCTGGAATATAAGTGTTTAATAAATGAGAGATGTGCTTACTAGACTCTAGCTTCCAGAAGTTGAGGGTATTTGTCTACAGCCTTCATTATTGTATCCCCAGCTCTAGCACAGTGATCTCTGCGTTGTAGGAACTCAATAAATACTTGCTGCATAAATAAATTACATGAGAGGCCCCTTTCATCTCCACTCAGAGCACCTTAACCTTTCTCCATCATAAACAAACTACACTTAAGGTAATTGTATAATTATCTCTCTGTAGACTGTAAATTCTATGAGAGGCAGAGCCTGCTTTATGCACTACTCAAATTATAGTAATTGGATCATGGTGAGCACAAAACAGTTTCCAAGTAAAATGAAGAAATGAATGAACGCCCAACTTAAAGAATAAATATCAGTAGAGCCAGTGGCATTCATATAAATCTTTCTTTGTGCTTTCCTGGAAACCTGTCTTTGTAAAGTTTTACTGGGTTGTTTTTTCAAAGGATATGAAGAAAGTGAGAGTCTTTCTATTAGAAACTAATTGGAACATGACTTCCCCAAGACTTTGTCTCCAATAGTAATACACAGAGGCAAGAGACTCAATTTTTATCTTCCTTGTATTCAAAGACAAAGAGAAGCTTATAGGAAGCTGCAGAATATTGCAAAGCCCTAGAATGGCATTCTTACTCTGATTTGCTATAAAATGAGAAAAGCTGGTGATTTATTTCCCCTATAATATCAATTTATCCTAGGTATTCTATCTTTAGTGAATTTTACCCAAAATCACTCAAACTTGAAAAACTTTCCTGCCCATAAACTAGGTTCTTGTAGCTTTAGTCTTTTGGAGCTCTGGGGTTCTATAACTAGAATTGATATTGACTCAAGATTCATCCGAATGAGAATTTTAAGCTCTAGTGAAATGCTTTTCCAATACCACGTAATATATAAAAGTGGAGTTGACACTAACAAAAGTTCAGAATACAGTGTCGCAGACATTCGTGATGGACCCCAAATCTGGCTCTAAGCAAGCAACATAATTCAAACTTGGTAAGTTGTGAATAACATTCTCCATAAGACAAAAACAAACCAATTACTGAGGAAAGTCACAACAACCCTTTATAATTGGTCCAGACAGAAATATTGCCTCAAGCTCTTCGTAACAGATAGGAGTGTGATTCAGACATCTCCACAGAAGAGCAACTTGACAAGATCGCTCCCCATGATGTACACATCTTCTGGCCCTGCAGTTCCGCTCACAGGAATTTAGCTTACCCCTTTATTCTTATACTCCTCTATGGGTCGTATACAGTCTTACATTTGGGAAATGATGGTATACAGAGTATTGCAGGGGTGAAAGGAAAGCTTCCCTTCACCCTCTGACGGCTGTCTAAAAAATTAACTCACAAAAACCAGATTAATAGGGGAAAAGGCATACAAATCTATTAACGTGCACATGGGAGAGAACCACAGAGTGATTACCCCAACTCCCTCACGGGGTGCAGAAGCTTATAAACCATCTTGAGGTTTCAGAAAGAATGGGGGCCCAGGATGGCCAAAAATAGGTTAGGCTGGTAAACCAGGTTACAGTGGCAAGACAGGTCATGGGACGCAGAGAAGAGGAGCCTTGGCTAGCAAAGGTGGTCTTGTATAAACGAAACCAAACAGGTAGCAGCCCTCAGAATAGATGGTAAATGTTTCTTCTTTAAAGATGTCAGACCCTCAGTTAATCTTCCCTAGATCAGGACAAGGGAAAGGTTGGCTACCTCAATGCACATTCTCTACAGATGCAAATCTCCCTGACAGAAGACAGCTTTGCAGGTTGCTTTTGAGTGCTGGCCCCCTGAACAGCCATCTCAAAATATGTCAAATAAGTAAGAGTAATTGGGCAGACTCTCAGGCAAGAAAAGGCTCACAGAGACTTTAGCATAACCCCAAAACCTAAAATGCAATAAAATAAATAAATGGGAAAAAAATCAAATAAATATATTTGCGGAGATTCAAAAAAAAAAAAAGACAAAGAAACAAAAGTGAGATACAAAAACAGCAAATTGGTTACACCATGGCACCTGCCCTCTTTGAACATGATTTAAACAGTCGGCCATCTTTGACCAGCCAAAACTCAGTAATTGACACAAGAGTCAACTGCAGTTCACAAAAAACCTTTCGACTAAACTGAAAATATATAAAAAGAGATAGCTGTAGGCTAAACTTAATTTAACAAACCCAAATGTACAAATGAATGAGTAAATAAACAAAAATGTAGTCTATGCACGTAATGGAATATCATTTAGCTTTAAAAAGGAATGCAGTACTAATGCATGCTACAACATAGATGAAACTTCAAAAACATTGTACTAAGTGAAAGCAGACAGACACAAAAGACCATGTATTGCAGGGTCATGATCTTTTATGACATTTATAAATGACATTTATATGACATTTCCAAAAGAAGCCAACCTGTGGAAACAGAAAGTGGATTCATGGTTTTCAGAAACTGATGGAAGGGAAAATGGGAAGTGACTCCTGTGAATGGATAGGGGAATTCTCTATGGAATGATGAAAAAGTTCTACATTTACATTGTGATGATGGTTATACAACAGCAAGAATATGCTCAAAATACTGAGTTATACACTTTGAAAGGATGAATGTTGTGGCATATGAATTATATCCCAATAATGCTGTTATTTTTTTTAAGTCACCCTTATAAACTTGTTGTTGGGGGTAAAATTTAAAGTAATTACAGAATGCTTGGCACATGGTATGCCAACAACAAAATCATCCTCATCTTGCATTTATTGAGCATTTATTAAGTGCCAGTCACCTAATCAGCATAATCCTCTTTAACTCTTATAACAATTCCATGATATATAGAGAAACTATTAGTAGGAGTAGTATTTCAAGGTGAGAAATTGAGGTGTAGAATGCTAAAACTGTAACTGAAGAGCAATTCCTGTTCAATGGAATATACTACTTCAGTAAATCATTCCATATATTTTAGTTTTATTATTATAATTATGTCAATCCTGCTTAGCATCCTAAGGCCTTTTGCATTTAATCATTAGAAGGCTAAGTGACAGCCAATAATTAGCATTTGTCATTAGAACTGCATGTCTGCAGTTAGTTTTAATAGAGATTAAAAGACCGTGAAATCTAAACTGTGTATACCTGGTTGTTTAACCCCACTCAGGACCCAGCAAGGGTCATGCAGGAGGTGATTCATTCAAAGATAAAAAGAGGCTTTAACATTAAAGAGTGCGTCCAAGCAAGATAGAGAATCATTATTTCTACTGCATTGCTAATCTTGGACTGATGACTTACCACAACTCCACTTAATGGTCTTATTTCTTCTTTAAAATATGCATTCGTCAGATTTTTTTTTTTACTGATTATTTAAAATGCAACAGTACAAAAGTATATAAAGAAGAAAATGGAGGGGTTCCTGCTCTCCATCTCCACTTCTAGTGCCCAAAGTATGTCACCTGCAGCAGTTCCAAAAAGCTGCCTCCCAACAGCCATTCTCTTTTTATTTGGTACAAAACCCTGGTCAATGTACCAGCTGACAGGCTGCATTTTCTATTCTTCCAGGTAAAGCCAAGTGACCAAATATTGGTCAAGGAGATAGAAGTTTTGTGTGAGCTTTCCAAGACGGCTTTTTTAAGAGAAGGGACAGAGGGTTCCCTCAATGTCCAACAGCCATCTTGGACCTTGAGGTAAGCTCTAGGTGGGAAACCATATACAAGAATGGTGGAGCACACATGTGAAAGAAACCAAGTTTCCTGTTGACCATGGAACTACGACACTAACTTTGACTTCTTTCCCATGAAAGAAAACTAAACGACCTGAATAAGTCACTATTATTCTGAGTTGGAGGGTATATGCAGCCAAACGTAATTCAAACAGAAATATAATTCTGTCTTCCTATTTGTCCATACATGTATGTGTGGTTTGTTGGTGGTGGCGGTGTTTTGTTTTGTTTGTTTGTTTATTTGGAAACAGAGTTTCACTTTTGTTGCCCAGGCTGGAGTGCAATGTCACAATCTCAGCTCACTACAAACTCCGCCTCCCAGGTTCAAGGGATTCTCCTGCCTCAGCCTCCTGAGTAGCTGGGATTACAGGTGCCTGCCATCATGCCTGGCTAATTTTTTGTATTTTTAGTAGAGATGGGGTTTCATCATGTTGACCAGGCTGGTCTCGAACTCCTGACCTCAGGTGATCCACCCACCTCAGCCTCTCAAAGTGCTGGGGTTACAGGCATGAACCACTCCACCTGGCGTATGTGTGTTTTTAAAAATTAAGAGGATCACATCAAGTATTATGTTCCACAATGGTCTCCTTTACTCTTCCTGTGGAAAGCAAATCAAAGGCAACTTTCCACTTAATATCCATAGCCCTAACAATTGCTTTTTAATGCATACAGAGCTTTCTGCTGCAAGGATACACTGACCTTAAAGCCTACTGGTGGACACAAACTGTTTCCCTGTATTCCTTTGCCACTTTGATGAATTCTTGTTTAAAACGCTCTCTCTTTCCCAAATCCATTTCTACTCACTTCCACCTTCCCAGGGCATTAAGTTTTACTTTGTTCTTAGGGAAGTAACTTTGTCTGCCAGCTTCCATTTTGGGGAACCAACAAAAAGCTCTCTGGAGTTAACCTCCCTAATAGTGGAGACTGAAGCACATATCACCTAATAGCACATAAATCTGAGAGGTTTGCTCTTTGATTTGAATGTAGCTGTGGATGCCATGACAACATATGCTTCTGTGGAAGCAGCGAGATGAGGGCTGTTTCCTGGTAACCACCAGGGAACTGCAAGTTTAAGGAAGCTTCATAAAATCCTAAGCACATGAACGTACACTTGCAATGTATCTTCATTGGCCAAACCATAAAATAGCTATTAATTGTAGAGGAGAAAAAACTGAATTTAAAAAAAAATTTTTAATGGCCCTTCTCAAACAGAAGGCAAATTTCGAAGAAAAGATCCTGAAATTTGCCACTGGGGTTAGAATTGCAATTGTATGGGTAAAACAGACCCCATATATCATTCAAAATCTGTCATTTCAAGCAAGTTGCTCAAGCTTTTAATTTTAGAAAGAAATATTAAGGAAATAGCTTTTGTGAATTGTTTTTTCCTCTAAAAGTGCAATTATTTCAGTATCCTTATCAGACCTATACAGAACCTTCAACTATTTTGAACCACTTCCCAGTAAAATTAAACAACAACAGAGTAAACAAGAACAACTGTACCTTAATATGCAACATGGTCTATAACCACTACAACCTCCTTGTTTCATAGATATTATCTGCTTCCAGTTAAGCAACTGACTTTAAAGCATCACCACCTCTAAATAAGAAATTACATTTTTCTTTCTTACTGGTATTCGGAAAGGGAAAAAAGACTGCTTTTTGAAAACAGACAGCCCCACTCTTTTCTCTGGGAGTTCAGACATAGCCATGTGTATAAATAGATATCTATTACTGTGAAATGGAGGTGTTCCAGGTATTTCTGAAAAAAAAAAAAAAAAAAAAAAAAAACACACACACACGGTTTAATTGAATTACATGGCTCTAGGAGACTTCTAGAAATTGGACATCTTTTTTGTGTTCTTAAATTGTGAGGTTTTAAAAAATCGCATATGCTTGGTTTCTGCCAAATACTCACTTGGTTCATAATCAAACCAAGAGTCTGCAGCAAGAAAGTTCAGTCTGAGTCCTAAGAAGATGATCATGACTCCTAATGTTCTTTAACATCAGACTTGTCAGCTTCCACATTTCCTTTCACTTGCCAGCCAGCACCCCGGGTAGCCAGCTCTGGATCAAAAGACACAAATACGTTTCTTTCCTGAATATTCACTAGCTAAAACTCCATGGATCCTGGCGCCATGCTGTCGTCCTCCCAGTTTTGGGGCCTTATACTTCACAATGTAGAGAAAAGACGCCCCTCAGACTGAAAGTGCTCTTTAAACAGCCCGTCTTTATCCAACATGATGAATAGAGGAAGGAGGAAACAGCTTGGCAATTCTGAAATCTGACCCCATCAAACCTAAGAGAGAGAAATGCAGGAAATAGTTAAAAATATATATATTCGTTTACTTTCAAGCAGGCTTCTGGGCCAGAGATCAGAGAAGAGTGAACCTCAACTGGGAGAGGCAGCCAAATGTAAAGACTAAAACTTAGTGAGGGAAACTGGTTGCCACAGAAAAGAAACAAAGCAGCCTGTCGCTGGAAACTAGCATGAAAAAAATATCACACTCAAGCGCACAAATGTAAAACAAAAAGTCTATTTGTGTCTTAATGTTTGGCCCCAAATCTGTAGGCAAATCTTCCAAATGCATTGAATCAGCAAATGGGAAGCATTAGGAGGCCTGAACACAACTTCTAACAAATCCCTCTATCATTTCAGCAGAGATCAAAGGATTGCCTAAATTACCTTTTCAAAAATATAAAAATTTTTACAGCATAAAAATAGGCAGCAAAACATGGTTTATTTTCAAATGGATAATAATGGTCAATATTTACTAAAAACCTAAAATCTGGATCTCTGCATAAATATAGCCTATTTAACTCTCCCGGCTAGTATGATTAGTGTCGCCATTGTATAGAGGAAGAGACTCATAACAGTTTAAGTAACAGGCTTTAACATCTCAAGACCAGATCTGCATCAAGATTTTTCTATATTCTTTCTTATCTGTAGACTTAAGTGTCTCACAATTATTATCAGCCATTCAGAAATAACGTACAGTATAAAAACTAACAAAAGCACTATGTGTTACCTGCTCTTTAGGGTGCTTCAATGACTGTTTTCTAAGACAGCGCATATTCCCTGCATAAATACGTTCAAAGGATGCATCTTGGAAAATAAAATAAGAATTTTAATGTTCAAGTCCAAAGGAGAATTGATTTTCACCCACTCGATACACTTCCATTTGTCCCTGTAATACTGTAATATTCCCCTATACCCACTAGTTGATCAGGTAGGTCATTATAATGATTTTCAACCAAAAGAGCAGGATTCCATGTACTCCTGCTAGAGTGCACTATTTTGTTAGTCTGTCACCCACCCTTGGGGAAAACAACTTCCTTTTAGGGCAAGGACACTCATAATTAGACCCACTATAAATAACACAAGTGCTCAGAGCAATGCCACTTGGAATATTTAACATGTGAGCAGGGCAAGAACTTCCGCCTGCTCTTCCCCTGGACAGTGACCATCACCCGCTTGGGAACATCCCCAAATAATGTTCTTCTCCAAAGGGCTGTCCTCTGGCCAAAAACAAATCCCAAGCAAGCACAATAACATACAAGCTACAAACAGTGACAAAAAGTCAACCTTTTCCTTCCAATTTTAAGGCCTGATTTTTAATTAAAGAAGGACCAATACAGATTTTCAAACTGGTATACAGTTTCAGCTATAAGCTCAAGGGCACACAAATTGTCTTAGTGAAAATTAGTTATCAAGAAAGAAAAAACAAGTTAGAAGAATATTAAAACTTCAAGAAATGCTGTATGTTATAATTTTGCTTTAATAGTCAGAGAACGCTGAGTTTGAAAGCCAGGTATCCTTCTACTGTGTGACCTTGGGCAAACACATTCTCTAACTCCTCTTGGTCTCAGTTTTCCCCACTGAATAATGAAGGAAATACTCCCAACATCTTCAGAGCTACCCCACAGTATGGTTCCAGGAGAGAAGGCAGGTCCTGAGGCATACAATAGGCTATTTCAGTGTTAGTCACAGGTAATGGATTTTCCTAAAATCAGATTCGAGTGGAGCCTGTGGTCAGAAAAGCAGAGTTAGGCGTTTCCAGAACTGTAGCAGTTTCAAAGGGCATGTGCTGCTCATTTTCATTGCATTCTAATGGGCCATTTATCAGCATATATCTATATAGGTTGTCAGGTGGACCACCCTGATTCTGAGAACAAAGGGACAAAGTGAGAAACACCCCAAGTTGGATCTCCACCTGCAGCTAAGCTGCCTCTCACTTCATTGTTCTTTAGCATTAACACCCTTCTGCTGCTTCAGTCCCAGACTTCCCCAGCACAATCTTCTCTCCCCTCCTCCACCACACTACTTGTCTCCCCTCAGCCTTCCAACATCTCACAATGGGAGGGCATTAAGATTGGGCCAGACCTGGGAGATGCATGGAGTAGGATGGATGAGAGGGGAACAGAGTGAACCACTGATAGCCCTCATTGAACAAAGTTTTAGTCCAGAACAACTTTTCAAGCCTGCTATTGCAGGAGATTCATGGAACAGCATCTACAGTTTTCAATTCTGGGGCCAGAACAAATTCAGTCCCTAATGCTGACCTTAAATATGGTTATTTGGCCAGGCGCGGTGGCTCATGCCTGTAATCCCAACACTTTGGAAGGCTGAGGCAGGTGGATCACCTGAGGTCAGAAGTTCGAGACCAGTCTGACCAACATGGTGAAACCCCATCTCTACTAAAAATACAACATTAGCTGGGTGTGGTGGCGCATGCCTGTAATCCCAGCTACTTGGGAGGCTGAGGCAGGAGAATTGCTTGAACCCAGGAGGAGGAGATTGTGGTGAGCTGAGATTGCAGTCCAGCATGGGTTACAAGAGCGAAACTCCATCTCAAAAAATACATAAATAAAATAAAAACCAGTTAATTATTTATTTGATTTCTTTTTTGGAACACTGTCACACAGGCTTGAGTGCAGTGGCACAATCTCAGCTCACTGCAACCTTCGCCTCCCAGGTTGAAGTGATTTTCCTGTTTCAGCCTCCTGAGTAGCTAGGATTACAGGCATGGGCCACCACACCCAGCTACTTTTTGTATTTTTAGTAGAGACGGGGTTTCACCATGTTGGTCAGGCTGGTCTCGAACTCCTGACCTCAGATAATCCACCTGCCTCAGCCTACCAAAGTTCTGGAATTACAGGTGTGAGCCACCGTGCCTAGCCCAAAAAATACAGTTAATTGTAACATTTCTATTGGAGTTTTGAAGTTCAGTGCCCTCAAAGAGGCTGATGATTCCTTTCAGAATACTTAATGCATTTCTGATTTTGGCACTACAATAGACAGCAATCAAATGTGCTGGAGCTTTCTCCCTGGAGCCAATAGGAAATACAAGGGTTTCTCTTTATAGCAATCATTCATTTATTTGGCAAATATTTTTGAGCACGTATTATGCACCAGGCATACTTTTTTTACTCCAATAGGCTCAGAAGGATTGCATTTGCCAAGGTACTTTGGCTTACAACAAATGGAAAACCCTTTCGACCTTACTTAAGAAAATAATTTATTTTCAGGACAGAGGCAAAGCTCAGGGAATTTTCCAAAAGAAATAAGTAAAACAAAGTATCTTTCTGAAAAAGTAAAACTCCAACCAGAAAGCTCTCCAGAAAACACCTTTGGGCCAGGCATGGTGGCTCACACCTGTAATCTCAGCACTTTGGGAGGCCACGGTAAGCAGCTTGAGCTCAGGAGTTTGAGACCAGCCTGGCCAACATGGTGAAACCCCGTCTCTACTAAAAATATAAAAGTTAGACAGGTGTGGTGGCAGACACCTGCAATTCCAGCTACTCAAGAGACTGAGGCAGGAGAATTGCTTGAACCTGAGAGGCAGAGGTTGTAGTGAGCCAAGATCACACCGCTGGACCCCACTCTGGATAACAGAGTGAGGGTCTTTCTCAAAAAAAAAAAAAAAGAAAGAAAGAAAACAATGTTGTTTTTTCTCCTTCTCTGTCTCTGATCCTCGTGGAACATGCTTCCATTCATGTCTGCCTCTACCTGTCGTCTTCCTCAATGAATGACTGCATTAACTAATGTCCAATTTAGTTCACGTAAACAATTCATTCAAGAAGTACTGAGTATCTATGGCAAGCTTGTCCAACCTGTGACCTGAGATTACAGGCATGAGCCACCAAGACTGGCCCAAAAAATACAGTTTGCATTTTTTGGTAAAAACTCTTCCTCTGGCCTCAGTCTTTCTAAGTAGCTAGGACTATATGCAAATACCAACACATCTGGCTAATTTTTTATTATGATTTTTGGTAGAGAAGAGGTCTTTCCGTGTTGCCCAGGCTGGTCTCAAACTCCTGAGCACAAGAAATCCTCCTGCCTTGACCTCCCAAAGTCCTGGCATTACAGGGATGAACCACCATGCCCAACCAGGACTTGCAGACATGGACTACATGTGACCCAGGATGGCTTTGAATGCCGCCCAACACAAATTTGTAAACTTTCTTAAAACATGATGAGGTGTGAGCTCATTTTTTATGGCTGCATAGTATTCCATTGTGTATATGTGCCACATTTTCTTTATCAAATCTATCGTTGATGGACATTTGGGTTGGTTCCAAGTCTTCATTATTGTAAACAGTGCCACAGTGAACACATGTGTGCATGTGTCTTTATAACAGAAGGATTTATAATCCTTTGGATATATACCCAGTAATGGGATTGCTGGGTCAAATGGAATTTCTATTTCTAGGTCCTTGAGGAAGCGCCACACTGTCTTCCACAATGGTTGTACTAATTTACACTCCCACCAGCAGTGTAGAAGTGTTCCTATTTCTCCACCTCCTCTCCAGCATCTGTTGTCTCCTGATTTTTTAATGATTGCCATTTTAACTGGCGTGAGATGGTATCTCAATGTGGTTTTGATTTCCATTTCTCTAATGACCAGTGATGACGAGCATTTTTTCATATGTTTGTTGGCCTCATATATGTCTTCTTTTGAAAAGTGTCTGTTCATATCCTTCACCCACTTTTGAATGGGTTTGTTTGTTTTTTTTGTAAATCTGTTTTAGTTCTTTGTAGATTCTGGATATTAGCCCTCTGTCAGATGGGTAGATTGCAAAAATTTTTTCCCATTCTGTTGGTTGCTGATTCACTCTAATGATTGTTTCTTTTGCTGTACAGAAGCTCTGGAGCTTAATTAGATCCCATTTGTCTATTTCGGCTTTTATTGCCATTGCTTTTGGTGTTTTAGTCCTGAAGTCCCTGCCTATGCCCATGTCCTGAATGGCTTTGCCTAGGTTTTCTTCTAGGGTTTTTATGGTGTAAGGTCTTATGTTTAGATCTTTAATCCATCTGGAGTTAATTTTAGTGTAAGGTGTCAGGAAGGGGTCCAGTTTCTGCTTTCTGCACATTGCTAGCCAGTTTTCCCAACACTATTTATTAAACAGGGAATCCTTTCCCCATTGCTTGTTTTTGTCAGGTTTGTCAAAGATCAGATGATTGTAGATGTGTGGTGTTGCTTCCAAGGCCTCTGTTCATGTCCCTCATAGGGTCATGGATGAATCTGGAAACTATCATTCTCAGCAAACTGACACAAGAACAGAAAACCAAACACAGCATGTTCTCACTCATAGGCAGATGTTGAACAATGAGAACACGTGGACACAGGGAGGGGAGCCTCACACACTGCGGTCAGTTGTGGGGGCCTGGGAAGGGACAGCAGGGAGTGGTGGGGGGTGGGGAGGGATAATGTGGGGAGAAATACCAGATATAGGTGATGGGGAGATGAAGGCAACAAACCGCCTTGCTATGTATGTACCTATGCAACAATCTTGCATGACCTGCACATGTACCCCAGAACCTAAAGTATAATTTAAAAAAAAAAAAAACATTATGAGGGCTGTGTGTGTGTGTCTGTGTGTTTATAAAGCTCAATAGCTATCCTTATCCTTAGTGTATATTATGTGTGGTCCCCCAAGACAATTCTTCTTCTTCCAATGTGGTCCAGGGAAGACAAACGATTAGACACCCCTGGTCTCTGGTATACTAGGCACTGCTCTGGGTGCTGAATGAGACCAGTAATAAAACTGCCAACAGTGACTTATTTCTGTAGATCTAAGTTCTTGCAAGTGGGAACAGACAGCACCCAAGAACAATATGAGGCAGTTTGGCTGGTGTGAACAACAAGAAATATATATTTCGTCTTTGTCCCTGGTTCCAGCACAGAGACTCCCAAACCCCTGGAATGTCCTGAGTGACAAAAGTGACTGGAGTTTTAGGAGTGTCTCTTGTTATTCATAACTAGCCCTTTCAACCAGACTTGAGTTTATACTAATGAGGTGACTCTGGATTGGGCAGAGGAACCAACCTTGTGACTGGAGACTCGGAACTTTAAGTCCCAGCTCCAACTAGAGACGGGTTAAAGATAGAGCTAATCACCAATGTCCACTGATTTAATCAATCATGTGTAAGTAATGAAATCTTCATGAAAGCACCTAGATGACAGGATTTGGGGAGCTTCCAGACTGGTGAACACACTGAGATGCTGGGAGGATGGCGTCCCCCCAAGAGGACACAGAAGCTCCTTACATCACACCCCATACCATATACATCTGTTTGTCTGTTTCTGAGTTGACTCCTTTATAAAAATCCAGTAAATGTATGTAAAGTGTTTTTCTTGAGCTCTGTGAGTTGTTCTAGTGAATTATTAAACGTGAGAATGGGAACCTAGAAATTTCTAGTCTGCTAAACGGGGAGGCGGGGGACGGGGGTAGGCTGGGACCCATTTGTGGTTGGTGTCTGACGTAAGGACAGTCTTGTGGGATTGAGCCTTTAACCAGCAGGATCTGCATGATCCCAGCCCTGAATTAAATTGCTGAGCACTAATTATTATTGGAGAATTAGAGAATTGGTATGGAAAAAGAGAACAGCAAATGTGATGTCAAAAGTCATGTCATTAAAAAAAAGAAGGATACCACAGCTGGTGATAAGTGGCATGATACCAGATAACAGATGGCAAGGGCCATGAGGGACAGAGCTGCTGCTTCAAAGGTTGCTCACTGAAGGTCTCCCAAGCAGGCACCATTCAACGAGAAGGCCAGGTGACATAAGGGAGCAAGCCAAGCCACAAGCAGGGAAAGATGATTCTCAGGAGATAGTAAGTGCAAAGGCCCTGGGGCAAGTGTTCCTACCATAATTAAGAAAAAGCAAGTAGGCTTACAGAGTAAAGGGAAGGGTATTAAGAGACCACAGCACAGAAGGATACAGACGCACAACCACAGGAAACTTCAGAGGCCATGAAGGACTCTGTATTTTATTCTATGTAAAATATAAGACATGTAGGGATTTTTGTATTTTTTGTTTTGTTTTGTTTTGTTTTTTGAGATGGGGTTTCACTTTGTTGCCCAGACTGGAGTGCAGTGGCATGATCATAGTTCTCTGCTGCCCCAACCTCCTGGGCTCAGACGAGTCCTCCTGCCTCAGCTTTTCCAAGTAGCTAGGCCTATATGCACACACCACCACATTCGTCTAATTTATTATTATTATTTTTAGTAGAGACAAGGTTTTGCTGTGTTGCCCAGGTTGGTCTCAAACTCCTGAGCTTAAGAGATCCTCCTGCCTTGACCTCCCAAAGTGCTGGGATTACAGGTATGAGCCACCATGCCTGGCCAAGACTTGAAGAATTTTGAGCAGAGAAGTGGCATGGTCTTACAGGTTCAAACATCATCTCAATCAAAAATGGGCAAGGGTAGAAAAGGAAGTAACTTAGAAGGTGATTGCAATAGTCCAGGTGATTCTATATGAAATCTTGTCCTAGAGTGGAAACAACAGGAGTACCAATCACTATAGCCTAGAGGCATTTTGAACACAGGGCTAACGGAATTTGACAAGAGGCTTAAAATTTGCTAATGAAATGTGAGAAAAAGAGAGAAGTCAAGAATGACTTAAGGTTGATAGGCTAAGCAAGTGGAAGAATGGAGATGTCATTTACTGAGATGACAAGGACTTGTGGGGAGCATTTAGGGAGCAGGGTTAGGAGTGTTCTACTGAGGTGCCTTTGGTTCCATCAACTGTGGCAAGGACGTGGAGGGGTCCAATAACATAAGCACTGCAACAAGAGTTCAAACGTTCAGTGAGGCTGCAGGTCAAAAAGCAGTGGTGGGCAGGTATGTGCATCATCGAAGTTAAAACACACTTGGATACCAAAGACCAAAACATTAAGACAACAGGATTCTCTCTTGAGAATTTGAAATGAGGTGTTACTAAATGCTTGGAGTCATATTCACCACAGATAATCTGCAATTTCTCATGCTTCACATTTCCTTGAAGCTTAAACAGTGTTAAGGATAAAATAAGACAAATTGGTTACCTCATAGCATAGAGCTAAATTCACAAATACAGTTACTAAATGCATCATTCTTTTTCAAATGAATTTGTACAGCATCATATTTATTTATTATTTTATTTATTTATTTTTTGAAACGGAGTTTTGCTCTTGCTGCCCAGACTGGAGTGCAATGACATAATTGCGCTCACCACAACCCCACCTCCCAGGTTCAAGAGATTCTCCTGCCTCAGCCTCCCGAGTAGCTGGGATTATAGGCATGCACCGTCATGCACAGCTAATTTTGTATTTTTAGTAGAGACAGGGTTTCTACATGTTGGTCAGGCTGGTCTCCAACTCCTGACCTCAGGTGATCCACCTGCCTCGGCCTCCCAAAGTGCTGGGATTACAGGCGTGAGCCATTGCCATATGCCACCTAGCCATATGGCATCATATTTAGACAGCTTATTTCTCTTTCTTTATCATAAGATAATGATATTATGAACTTTAAGATATTTGTTTAAAAATACAAGCTAGTTATTTGAAAAAAAAAAAAAAAAAAAGAATAAGCCTTACTCAAACTTGAAACTTTGACCTAAATGATGAATCTATTTTTCCTGTTCAGTAGACACTGTAAAAATGTTGTTATTCCCTCATCTTCAGTGATATGGGCAATAGTAACTTTTGCATCCTTGTAGAAGAGAATAGACCATTTCATCATTTCAGAATGGTTTTAAATTTTAAAGGCAATATTAGAATCTATAACTACTATCATTAATAAGTTAAAAAAGAAATAGATACAATACTAATTAAATATCTAGAGTTATTTAGCATTTACTATGGAACAGGTGCTAAACATTAAACATATGTCTCTTTTAATCTTTATTGCACCTGGTTTCTTGATACAAGAGAATGTAGTTCAAACTACCAGAGCACAATAAAAACATTAACTGAGACACAGTACATATTAAAAGTATTAAAGTTAATCAAACTTAGGTTGGAGCCTTAGGTGGGCCTAAACATGCTAAGCAACTCTACGAACCTCGACTTCTCATTGAAAACAAGGATTATGATAGTAACTACCAGAGAGGGCAACTGAGAATGCTATGAGGTGGTGCATGTAGAGTACTCAGCACAGTACCTGACAAGACGGAAGGACTTAATAACTAAAAGGCTGAGTCCATTTGGACTTCTATAACAAAACATCATAAACAGCATGGCTTATAAACAACAGAAATGTATTGCCCGTCTCTGGAGGCTGAGAAGTCCAAGATCAAGGCACTGGCAAATTCAGCATCTGGTGAGGGCCCATTTCATGGTCCACAGTCAGCAATCTTTTAGCTGTGTTCTTACGTGGTGAAAAGACAAATGACAACTCAGGGGTCTGTTTTGTAAAAACACTATTCCCATTCATGATTCATGAACTAATCACCTCCCAAAGGCCCCATCTCCTAATGCCAAATCCTTGGGGGTTAGTATTTCAACATTTAAATTTGGGGTGGGGGATGCCGAATTTTCAAGCCATTGCAGAGTCACTATCATCACCACCGTCATTACCATTATCACTTTATCATCTCTAGCAGCACCTTCAGCATCATTACCAAGCCTATAAAAGAAAACATTATTATTTTATTTTACTAACAAGGAAACGAACACAGAGAAATAGTAAATAAATCACCCAAAGCGACACAGCTTACAAATGGCTAAGCCAGCCTTTAAACTAAGCATCTGAAACCTCAAAGACTACATAATTCAAGTTGTGTGACTCCAGCATACACAGAGGTTAGGCTCTAACTTTATCTCATGTTGTCTGCATCATGGTGCTTTCGTTTTATTTCAGAACTTAAGCTTGTTACATGACTTCTACAAAATAGCATCTGATTCTGCTGAGAATCCACATCTATGCCCAATTATTCAGATGAAGAAAATGGAGCTAAGCTAAGCCAAGCAGGTTAACCAAATGCTGATAAGCCTTGGCAAGAGAAAAAAAGGGCTTAGAACTCATGTATATGAAACTCAGGGGCATGACCCTGCACACAGGATGGGAAGTTATATTTGAATCAAATCAGCTCGGCTAATTCTTTAGTGATTTTGCATACAACATTATTTCCAAACTCTCAAACAAAAAAGGGAATTGAAGGATTACTATAGAGCAAAAACATGAATTTGGTATGTTGGTTAAAAGCAATAAACATGGTTTTCAAGGAACTTGGTAACGTCAGGGATTGAGCCCTGGTGACAGTTTGTAGAAACAAAATTGCTTCTGAGAAAAACCCATTTTAAATTCCGTGTTGTAGAATAAATGCATAGATATTAAAAACTTAATTGCTAGTTTAGAAGTAGGTCTACCCCCCTAAACTGTACATTCTTTGAGGGCAGGAACTAAATTCAACTTCTACGTTCTCGGATCTAGCAAAAAGCTTGACTTTTAGTACCTATTTAGTAGTTGAGTCAATGCGTGAATGTTAACTTGTACATCATATATTGCTAGGCTATATGTTGGATCAGTGTAAAGCACACAGCTGGGGTCAAACTGTCTGAGTTGGATTCCTATCACCATCATTTGGAGGGACATGAATTTTGGGGAGCCTGAGCACTTAGCACAGAATATTATAAGGGGAACACACAGTTCACATATGATAGCATACTCTACCCACAACCCAAGGAAGGCAATGTGTCCTTAAAGCTAGAGAACTTACAAAGGGTTAAATTTAAATTATTTTCTTCTCTCACTATATCTTTCCATCTGTTGTAAAAGCCTCTTTAAGTAAGGCAGAGCTATAGAATACATATACACATACTATCTCCTAAGAGGCAATCATTTCAACAACACTGCTCAGTTTTTTTAGACTGAATTAGAACCCCAATTTGAATAAAACCACCCCCACATCATTTTCAAATTCATAGATTTTTTTCTTACCATAATTAAATATGTATCTGTAGCTGACAATGATTTCTCCACATGCATATTTAAATATCGTTCCTCTTCCCACTGTAACAGGATTATATAACCAGATACACTTCTGCCCACTTAAGGAATTACATACGGGGAAATGAGACTATGGGAGCTAGATTCTGAGATGCTTGTCTATCTTTAGCCTGAGGGTACATGACACACTGCAAGTGAACATTTAACTATTATATACACTTCTCTTTTTGCTTTCCCTGTCCACTTTGTGAGTCAGAAGTAACTAGAGCCAGAAAGAGATGGATGGAATCAGGGACTGCTGTCAGCTAATGCATTCCCCAATTACTGCAGCATCACAGAATTGCATAAAAGCATATGTTGAACATTCATGCTATCGCCTGGCAAAACTGGCTGATGGCCAGTAATCTTATGTATTACTAGTCCACATTTCTGGGTAGCTAGCATCCCCTCAGGAGGTACAACACCCATCTTTGCATGCTCTCTTTAGTTGGACTATGCCACTTTTCATTGGTAACCAATAGAAGAAATGATTTTCTTCTTGATAAACGAATTAACTTTCTGACATGGATTAATCAAGAGAGAAGGCAAGCTCAAACAAATTTGTATCTGAGCTGACATTGGTAGGATGTTCCTGGTTTTATGATCTCAAAGTAAGGATTTAGTAATCAATATCAACAAGGTATACTGTGGTAGACAAGAAAACGTTCCCCCAGAGATATCCACATCATTGGCTTATAAAATCTCCACGTCCTCACAAAACTCAGCAAAGTTCAACATTGAGATCATCTACAAGTTAGTTAAAAACCTGGACTGACTCAGGAAAATAGGTGATGGTTCCAACTGGATTTTCACCTTGTTCAGTGGTTGTTCCCCACTAGGTTAAAGGAAGCAGAATTAAGAAGAGAAATAATTCAGTCACAAAATCAGTTATAACTGGCTGGGCGCGGGGGGGTCACGCTTGTAATCCCAGCACTTTGGGAGGCCGAGGCAGGTGGGTCACCTGAGTTCAGGAGTTTAAGACCAGCCTAGCCAACACAGTGAAACCCTCATCTCTGCTAAAAATACAAAAAGTTAGCTGGGAGTGGTGGTGGGAGTTTGTAATCCCAGCTATTCGGGAGGCTGAGGAGGCTGAGGCAGGAGAATGGTTGGAACTCAGGAGGCGGAGGTTGCAGTGAACCAAGATCACACCACTGCACTCCAGCCTGAGCAACAAGAATGAAACTCCACCTCAAAAAAAAAAAAAAATCAGTTATAACTAACACATGTCTCAGAGTTGAAGTTAGGTCCATAGAATGCTAAGATTATTTATTTTGTTTGTTTTTGTTTTTGGAGACAGAGTTTCACTCTTGTTGCCCAGGCTAGAGTGCAGTGGCGCGATTCTCGGCTCACTGCAACCTCCATCTCCTGGGTTGAAGCGATTCTCATGCCTCAGCCTCCTGAGTAGCTGGGATTACAGGTGTCTGCTACCATGCCTGGCTAATATTTGTATTTTCAGTAGAGACAGCATTTCACCATATTAGCCAGGATGGTCTCAATCTCCTGACCTTGTGATCTGCCCGCTGCGACCTCCAAAAGTGCTGGGATTCCACGTGTGAATCACCATGCCCAGCCTATTTATGTTTGTTTGTTTGTTTGTTTTTTTAAAGGAAGAAATGAAGGAAGAAGAGACGAAGAAAGGGAAGGCAGGCAAGCATTTCCATAATTCAACTCCTTGTGACATAATTCACTCAAACTATTCAGTTTAAGCAAAGATTAAGTGGAAGATGGCTTCCTTGAACTTGCTTCCAATTGCCTCAAAGACCTACACGCTTCCTCTAACATCAGTTTTACATGACCTCAAGTCCCAAAGAGACACCTATTTTTCCTCCTTTTCTCCATGAACACCACCTCCAATTGCTCTTCCCTGATTGTCTTTCTTTAGCGAAAAAAAAGTAAAACTTCTCTCAGTAAGCTAGTAAAGCTGTAGTTACTAGGCAACCCTCAATATATATTAAAATAACTTGAAGTTCCTCAGCGGAAGGAAAGAATATTTAAGAACCCATTAAATGTTGAATTTTTAAAGCACACCTGAACCAAAGTTAGCAAGAAAAGAGATCTCCTGCCACTTCTGGAATTCTTGGAATTCCTCTTCTGTCTGAAAACTGAAGCATGACCTTGGACTCCTACAAACACTTGACATATTTTGACAAGTAGAAAAGGCAAATTCTCACACTTAGTACAGTACTGGGAGGATGAGGGCTTTGCAAAATTATTCAGAATAATGAAAGAGAAGGAAAATGTCAACTTGGCATCTGTCAAACCAGAAGATGTGACTTCCCATGGGGGACTCCAAAAGCAGCCTGTATTCAAAGCCACATGTCCCTCAACTGGAACAGCTATGGCTTAGGAGGGACCAGCGACTCTCAAGAAATCAGAATTCAAAACCAGTTTGGACTTCCCAGCTATTCCTTTGAATTGCATCCTGCAGTGCACAATAAGTACAAAAAGTAGGGTGTAGCTACTGAATCTCTTCAGAATAAGTCATCTGAACCTCAAAATTCCAAATGGGAGGTCATTCCAAGGTCATCAAAACCACCAAATTTCTCTCTGATAATCTGCCCTAATTTAGAAAAAAAGAAAAGAAAAGAAACTTTGCAAAATAAAGGTCCACAACCCTTTCCTCGGCTAAAACTTAATATCAGCATCCAGAAAACTGTTCTCATATTTATTCAAAATTCTTCTCCTGAAAAATAAATGTGTTTTCTTTTCTACCCACTATGCTCCAAAAGATAAAGGACAGTCAACATCAGCTGTCTTAAATCCCTTTGTATATTTGAAAACTATTAATTAGTCAATGCACAGCCCACTCTTCTTCAACTTTAATAATCTCGCGTTTAAAAAAATCTTCCTTTGACAGTCTTATTCTCTAGCCTTTTAGTGATGCATTTCCAAATTACCTTCAATCTCCCCATGGTTTGTGGAATGAATAAATGAAAGCAATACATGATCAGTGGCAGTAAAATGGTGGCCTACAAATGGATGTTGTTTTTTTGTTTGTTCACAGAGTATTTAAAGCAAACAAGCAAACAAAATAAACCAATGTTTTAAGACAAAAATTTACATTAAAGCTGATTTCCAATTTTGTTTTTAAAAACTGGAAAAACTGATGAAGCTGGGTCCCAGGCTAGATATGAAAAGCAACTGCTTAACTGAGATAGAGCAATGATCTGTGTTCACAATCTCTGTGCAACCCTTCTCATTTGCCCCACAATAATTGAGCTTTTGACTCTTTGGAATTATGTCTTCCACAATGACAGCTCATTTTTAAGTACCTACTATGTGTTAGTCACCTGGGATTAATATCATCTACTGTGTATCAATTACCCATTAATTTCCACATTTCTCACTATAGCCCTATCGGCTGAGTATCATAGTTATTCACACTTCACAGAACTGAAGTTCTAAGAATAGGAAACTCAACTGGGAATGTCAATATAAATTATTTGGGGGACAAAAGCATGTACGGTATGTCCTCTACACTGAGCCATGTCTCCAACTAGGGTAAAGTGCTTGTCAGTGATACGTAGTTGAAAAAGACAGATTCAAGGTAAGTCAGTAATAGAGAGGTCATGATGGACAATGAAAAGGAGCAGCTTGGTTAATCCCTATTGCCAGTTAATTAGTCCCCAGCTAGTTAAGTAGGGGTAAGAACTGAAATTGGATTTCTCAATCCCTGGAAGCCATTCTGACTATAGATGCTGATCAGTTTTAAGATTTGGGACAAAGAAATTTAACTAACATCTCTGGTCTTTACTTTGTCAAATGGAATGCTCCATTTCTTTATTGCTCCTGAATTAGAGTACAGTTGTGAAAACTTCCAAGAAAGTGGAAGTTATGCTTGTTTGTTTAGCTTATTACTTCATTCAATTTTACCTACTAATGTAACAAGCCCATTATAAAAAGTGAAACTTACATCTTGCTTAAGAGAAGAGGCTTTGCTGTGGAATAGACTCACATTCACAAATTACTTAGAATCACTATGCCTCAGTTTTCTCATTTGCAAAATAGGGATGCTGTTTCCAATATCACTGACAATGTGGTTGTAGTAAGAATTAAACGAAATAATAAATAGAAAGCATGTGGCATAGTGCCCGGCAGATAGCATGCCCTTGGAAAAGCTCAATTAACTACTATGAATAATATTTTTCTAATTAGAAATTGCATTCAGCTGAACGTAACAGAAAGCTAATTACTATGTCTTGTTAGCCCATAGTCCAAGATGACTGCTCAATCTTCAGGAGCATCCCTGGGTACACTCTGGGAAGAAGCAAAAGACAAGTTGCCAACAAACTCTGCCCCTTATTAAAAGGCTTCACAAGAAGCCCTACTGGGTGACAGAGCATAAGCTGAGAGCTGGGAAATGTAGTTACTTTAGCTGGGTATAGCATGATCCCAAACAACCTGAGGATCTGCTGGTAAATAAGGTGGAAAGAGACATCAGTGAGATCTCCAGCAGTGTCTAAAAAACAAACCTACATCATGGGTTTGTTATGAGAAAATAAGAGTTGATGCAACATTTCTGAAACATGCGTAGCCCCCACAAATGTCTGCTCTTGCTCCTCTCTCCTACCCTTGATCCTTTGCACTCCTCTTCCACTTCCAGCTGTCAGGTGCTGTGGTGATGGCCTTCTCCAGAACCATACTACTGCAGAACCATTCAGTGACTCAGGCCAAAGTCCAATATACATCACTGAAATGCAGTTTATCCTTCATAGCAAATTTCTTTTTTTAAAAAAGTGTTTTTGTAAGAGTAAAGCAAAGTACAACATTTTAACATAAAATACTACTACTGGCTAGGCGCAATGGCTCGTGCCTGTAATCCCAGCACTTTGAGAGGCTGAGGCGGGCAGATCACAGGGTCAGGAGTTCAAGACCAGCCTGGCCAATATGGTGACACCCCGTCTTTACTAAAAATATGAAAATTCGCAGTCCCGGCTACTCGGGAGGCTGAGGCAGAAGAATTGCTTGAACCTAGGAGGCAGAGGTTGCAGTGAGCCAAGATTGTGCCACTGCACTCCAGCCTGGATGACAGAGAGAGAATCCATCTCAAAAATGAAAAAAAAAGAAAAGAAAAGAAAAGAAAAAAAGGAAAGAAAGAAAGAAAGAGAGAAACAAAGACTACTACTAAAAATGCCAAACTTTCTTAACAAAATCCATGTTTTATCACCCTCACTCTCCCAAAAGCAAAGAATTAGTGGGCCTATAATTAAGCCATTGGCTGCTGTTACCATGGCTAAATAAACTTCTCTCTATAAACGGCAGAATCAACTTCTTAAATTGACAATGCACATTTGCATTTTTAACAATGCACATCTTTAACAAATTGTAACTGTCCAGGTGAGCCAGTGCCTTTTGAGTTCCTGCTAATCACCACTTTCTTTTTGCAGAAAAGAAAAGTTTCAGGAAATAAAGGAAAGGAAGCAGACCTCTCAACATTCATAGGTGGATCTAATCGTTATTCTGTAGTCTAGTGGATTTCTACTGCTGATGTCATGGGGCATCTGCTCATTCACACAGGTAAACAGCACCCCACATAAGGTAGAACTAACCAGGAGTTCAACAGAGCAAACTGAATCGTCTAACCCAATCCTCCTACCCCATCAGCTGAGCCACATGATTGGTTCAATGGTGGACATGTGACCTAATTTTGGCCAATGAAGGCCAGGCTTTAAAATGCTTCTGCAAACATTAGGAAAAAGAAGTACATTCTCTCCCTCACTGGGTAGGAACCTGAAAGGATGGGGTTTTCAAACTACTGCAGTCATCTTGCAACCCCAAGAAGAGCCCATATGAGAATGAAGGAAAGCAAAGCCAAGAGAGAATCAGGTCTCATCAATTTCATTTGACTCCAGCAACAAGCCACTCCTCAAGCCAGATGCACCCTTGGGCATTTGAATCTGATAACCCAATACCTTCGTCTTTGCTTAGTTTGGATCAAATTTTTTGCCATTTGCACCATAACTAATATAAATTTCAGCTATGAATTTTTACCTAGTGTTAGTTGACAGTGAATGAAGACTAATCCAGTGGCTGTTAAATTCTCCAAGAAACTATATATAACCTACTAACATACTGGAAACACATTTTAAAAAAAAATTATCAGCTATATACCACCTTTTCTACTTTACTTTCTTTGCTTCATCTTTTGATGAGGCCAGAGGAAATATCTGTTGTATGAGCATGAGCAAGTTGAACAGGTGACTTCACCTCCCTAAATAACTTTTATTGAGCACCTACAATGAACCAGGCACTACGGTCTCTACTTGATACAACAGCTCTATGTAGTGTATCCCCATTTTAAAGATGGGTAAATATGAGCCTCCAGGAGTTAGTCCACTTGCCCGAAGTCACAAAGCTAGGGCGTGGTCAATGCAGGATTGATACCTGGAAGTGTGTGACTTAAAATACCTGCATCCTCCAACGTGATGCTACTAAGCTCATGAAGTCAAGGTAAGGCTTAATGAAAAAACACATGAAAACATTTAGCTCAGCAATGAGCCCATAGAAAATAATAATAAATGGCATAGAAAATAATAAATGCTGTTGTTGAAGGCTGGTGGCGTGGGTTTGACTGTCCTTAGATGCAAATGCTATTCTGTGTTGTCCTGCTGAGCACCACTGACAGTATTGATCAAGCCAGCCCTGCGGAGCCCTCTGGCTCATTCCCATTTAAATGGGCTGCTCTTTCAACTCCAGAGGCCCAGGAGTGAAATCGAGTGGACAAATTTGTAGATGGGTTGTGCTCCCAATAGCCGAGCAGGGAGAGTAATCTCAGCCCAGCCAGCACACAAGGCCAGGCAGCCTTCCAAGTCGACACAACCCAGGGCAATGTAAGTGAACTCAAGCAAGGCAGAGGGGGCTGGGCCAACTGGATTCCCCCAGAGCAGGAAGGAGAGATGTTCTCTACAAAACTAGGCCATGGGATCCTATGTTGAATCCATTTTAAAAGACTTCACAACATTTCTCTCAATGTTTCAATAATATTATCAGTTTTTCCTGTTAGTCATTATTATATAAAGTGAGTTTCTGAGTATACCTCCCTGGCTGTGGTTTACAGAGATTAGCAATAAAACAGCTCTTTTAACAGTGACCAAAAATTTAACATAAAATGGCCTTCTCTTTAAATCTAATAAGAAGCTAAAAATTCCAGATCAACTCCTGTGTACAATTTGCTATTGTACACGGGGCTGCATTGAATATACGTGTGCATGTGTCTTTATAGTAGAACGATTTATAGTTCTTTGGGTATATACCCAATAGTGGGATTGCTGCGTCAGAAAATGTGGTACATATATACCATGGAATACTATGCAGCCATAAAAAACGATGAGTTCCTGTCCTTTGTAGGGACTTGGATGAATCTGGAAATCATCATTCTCAGCAAACTGACCCAAGAACAGAAAGCCAAGCACCGTATGTTCTCACTCATAGGTGAGTGTTGAACAATAAGAACACGAGGACTCAGGGAGAGGAGCATCACACACAGGGGACAATTGGAGGGGGTAGGGGAGAGACAATGGGGGGTGGGGAGGGAGGGGAGGAAGGGGAGGGATAACATGGGGAGAAATGCCCGATATAGTATGCACCTAAAGTAAAATAAATAATTTTTTTTAAAATGCGACCAGTTTACATTATAAATAAATGTATATTATATAAATAAAATTGCACTATATATATTAAATGGTTACTGGAAAGGGTGATATTACATGGAATATTTACTTCGCTTTTTCTCTTTTTTGCATTGAAAAATAAATAAGCAGCGTGTTTTAATTGTACTGCCTAGAAAAAGAAAAAAAGCTAAAAATTGTATAAAGATTAAAATCAGCTGTTTTAAAAATCTTACATTATTTAGTGTACATATATTTTAAAATTAAGTGTAAAGTGTCACTCTTAATTACTGAGCATGTGTGGATAAACAGCCCCTTCTATGGTGAGTTTGTTTAATCAAGGAAGGCAGAAGGGAGAACTTATAGTGAGAACAATGAATAGCTTTGTTTATTACAGCAGCAGATTTCCCATACGGATAAAGAATGCAAACAAAAGGAAATGTAAATTGGTTTTTTTTTAATTTTTATTTTTAGTTCCGGGGTACATGTGCAGAATGTGCAGTTTGTTACATAGGTAAGCATGTGCCACGGTAGTTTGGTGCACCTGTCAACTCATCACCTAGGTATTAAGCCCAGCATGCGTTAGCTATTTCTCCTAACGCTCTCCCTCCCTACCACCACCCCACCCTGTGTATTTTTAAAAGCACATGTACTGCTGTCTGAAAGCCTCAGATGGACATTTCCAAATCACAGTGTAACTGGGAGGTTTTTAGTTGACTGGCCCCCAGGAAGCATTTTCCTTCTGGAGAGGTGGAGGCAGGGTCAGTGTGAGTAGGCAAGAAGTCGGTCGCAGAATGAAATTTGTCTCTGTGATTAAAGCTTGGTCTTTACCAGCACGAGTTTTTAACTTACAGAATTTAATTAGAGAAGTGGAGAGGAGAAGGAGAAAATTCTAGTCAATAATAAATGCGCTTGTCACCATCTTGTTTAAAACCCCTTCATTTGCTCCTGCTTTGCAGATGTTAAAGACAAATAAGATGAGAAAATGCATGTAAAGTGCTTACCAAAATACTAGACACCATCTCTTGCTTAAATCTCAGCAATAGCCTCCCATCATATATAAAAATATGTTAAAAATCTTTCCCATCTGGGCACGGTGGTGGCTCACATCTGTAGTCCCAGCATTAGGGGAGGCGGAGGTGAAAGGATTGCTTGAGGCAAGGAGTTGGAGACAAACCTGGGCAAAAGGAAAAGCAAGACCCCTGTCTCTACAGAAACATTGTAAAATTAGCCAGGTGCAGTGGTGCGTGACTATAGTCCCATCTACTGCCGAGGCTGAGATGGGAAAATCGCTGGAGCCTAGCAGTTTAAAGCTACAGTGAACCATGATTGCACCACTATACTCTTGCTGGGTGATGGTGCAAGACTCCATCTCAAAACATAAAAATTAAAATTAAAAATTAGGCCTGGCGTGGTGGCTCATGCCTGTCATCCCAGGAGGGATTTGAGAGGTAGAGGTGGGCGAATCACCTGAGCTCAGGAGTTCAAGACCAGCCTGGCCAACATGGTGAAACGCCATCTTTACTAAAATACAAAAATTAGTTGGGCATGGAGGCACACACCTGTAATCCCAGCTTCTCCAGAGGCTGAGGCAGGAGAATTGCTTGAACTTGGGAGATGGAGCTTGTAGTGAGCCGAGATCACACCACTGCTCTCCAGGTTGGGCAACAGAGCAAGACGCTGTCTCAATAAATAAATAAATAAATAAATAAATATAAAAATAATTTTAAAAATAAAAATGTTTCCAAAGCCTGCATACTCTTCATGAGATGGTCCTGCACAGTTCTCCAGAAGCAGCTCTGGACACTCCCTCACCGTCACCTTCCCCACTTCCTATTTCCACCCTCCAGATACAAGCTCCCACCATCTCACGTGTGTCACAAACATTGTTACATCCCCAGGCCTTTGCCTGTGTATTTCTGTCTGCCAGGAACAGTCATTTCCAAAGCAAAATGCAGTGGAATAAAACAAAAAAAAAATTGAAACTTTTATTTATGTATGATGGGGAGGTGGGCTACATAAGAAAATTTTCAGTAAAATGTAACAGTGTAATACATGGTTTAATAGCAGAGCACATGTACAGGGAATAAATACCACTACAAATACTGGGAGCTGCTACTTTTAATTGAATGCATCGTGTAATCAGAACGGTTTGACGTCTATGGGTCTAAAATACCCTCTGACTGAAAACCCCATCTCAACCCAACTTAGGCCTAGGTAGGTCCTCTTTAGGACACATTTCTTTCAAGCCGTCTTTGAGCTTCCTTAGCTGGACAGGATGTATCTCTCATGGCTTTGTGGTTACATTCTTGCTGTTAATATTCCACTCTCCGCACAATAGTCAGTGACAGTTTAATCATATCACTTCCATTCTTAAAACCCTCCATTAGTTCCCAATACACTTAGAACTCATCCATATTCCTCATCATGAACTCTTTAAACTCCTACAAGATCTGGCCCTAAATACTGCTCCAATGTGCTGTGACTGTACTTTCTGTTCTCTAAGATGTAATCTCAGTGGCTTTGTTGATCTGTTTTTAATTATCATAAAAATCCCATTCCCGCCTTAGGTTCTTTGCCTAGTTCTGTCTTGTACACATGAGGGCTTCCTTCAAATTTCTCTGAGAAGGCTGGGTCCTTCTCATATGGGTCTTTGTCATAAGGTCTCAGCTTCCCTTGACCATTCAATCTAAAGCAGACACCTCATCATTCAAGACCTGCACTGCGCAATGTGACAACAAACAGCCACATGTAGCTTTCAAGCACTTGGAATGTGGCTAGACTGAACAGAATTGTGCAATAGGGTGTAAAATGTGGGACTTTTGATGCCTTAGTAGAAAAGAGAATATAGAAATTTATATTTTTATGGGTTAAAATATTTTGGATATATATGACTAAATAAAATATAGCATTAAAGGTAATTTTACCTATTTCACTTTATTTTTAATGTGGTTTCTAGGAGATTTTAAATTACACATGTGGCTCCATATTCCTATTGGACAGTATTGCTCTAGAACGTATGTATTTTAATTTTGCATGTAATTGTTACCTCAACCTATCATTTTCATTTATTTATTCCCACTCAGTCCCCCTCGATCCCCTTAAAGACAGGGTCTTCTTGTTTATACTGTATCCCAAGTACTTTGCAAACTCCTAAAACATGGTGGTAAGTACTCAAAAAATGCTTGTGAAACAAATGACTGATTTTCTAGAATCCTTTATGTTATACTAAGACCTGATGTTTACTGAGCACTTTCGACGCATTATCCAAATAAAGCTGATGTTCCTATTTTATAGATGAGGACAAGGATAACTTCAAAGAAATCATGTTTGGGACCCAGCCAGATTCTGTGAGTCCCCCAGAGCTGCACTGCTTCAGAGCAGTGACCTCACATATGATCGCCAGGTATGATCTATCTCCCCATGAAGACAGAAACCAAAACTCAATCATTGTTTCTGTAGTACTGACACATAGTAGGCATTCAGAAATATTTATCAGGCCAGGAGCAGTGGTCCATGCCTCTAATCCCGGCATTTTGAGAGGCCAAGGAGTTCACTTGAGCTCAGGAGTTCAAGACCAGCCTGGGCAACCAGGGAGACTCCATCTCTACAAAAAAATTTTAAAAATCAGCCAGGCGTGGTGGCACATGCCTGTAGTCCCAGCTATCTGGGAGGCTCAGGTGGAGATCACTAGAGCCCAGGAGGTGGAGGCTGCAGTGAGCCATGATGGTGCCACTGCACTCGAGCCTGGGTGACAAAGACCCTGTCTCATAAAATAAAAAAGTAAAATAAAATGACATGTATTGAGTAAGCCCTCAATAATAACACCAATCATGGTAATAATAACAGCTGTCATTTATTGAAAATTTACTACATGGCAGACATTGTTCTAAGCATTTTCATTCCCACCCTGATGTCTAAGGGGCAGCTCAAAATTAACATATTCGATTTTGACTTCTTAACCCTGGCTCCAAAGCTTGCCCTATCTCTGTTTCTTCTACATTGCATTAATTGTAATCCCATTCCTTCAGTTGACCAAGTCAAAGTATTAAAGTCTTCCTGACTTCTGTCTGCCTTTTCTGATGCACTCCAAATCTGTCAGGGAATTCTCTTCTCTCTATTTTTACAATATAGGCAGAGCTGGGCTGCTTCTCGCCACCTCTACAGCTCTAGCCCCAGTTCAAGCCACCATGAGCACCATGGTGGCTGCCATATGTAGCCAGAGTGATGCTTTTAAAATGCAATCCAAAGCTCACCATCCCCAGCTCACAAGCCACTAGTGTCTTCCTTCCCATGCCAAGCAAAATGCAATGTCCTGGCTGTGGCCAAGGTAGTCCTACCCCACTGAAAGCATCTTCGGCTTTCTCCTCTCCACCACCCAGTGGGCTTTGAGTACACTGGCCTCCCTGTTGGTCTCTGAACACTCAGAGACACACTCTCACCTCAAGTCTTTTGTCCTTTCATGCTGGCTGTTCCTTCTGCCTGGAACCCTCTTCATGTGTCCACATGGCTCTGATGTCATGTCACTCTTTCAGTGAAGGTTCCCTAATCAACCTAATTAAACTTGCACCTTCCCCCCCATACTCTCTCTCTTTTTCTCTTTCTCTTTCTTTCCTGCATTTCCCTCTCCATACCATCAGATCACTTTACATATATTTTACACTCCAGAGGTTTTCTTTTTGCTTTGTTGTCTGTTTCTCTTCTTGAACTGTAAGCTCCATGAAGGCAGGGACTTTTGTCTATGTTTCTTCACTCTTATAGGCTCAGTACCTCAACACTGTAGCCCATAAACATTTGGGAATTGAATTTATAGATACTCACTTGTTTAATCCAGGGGTCAGCTAACTTTCTCAGGAAATATCTTAGGCCTTGTGGGCCACAGGGTCTCTGCCACACCTGTTCAACTCACTGTGCTGTGCGATGTGCAGGCAGCCACAGATTACACATAAACTAACGGGTGTGGCTGTGTTCCCATGAAAGTTTATTTGCAAAAACAAGCAGGAGAGAGGGGCACATTTGGCCTTTGGATCATAATTGAGTAATCCTTGATTCAATCCTCACAACCACCCAGTGATTTGGAATATATAATATCCCTAGATTGCAGGGACTTGAGGTGACTTGCCCTAGGTCAAACAAGTGGTAAACTGCAGAACCAATTCACACCTGTGCAGCGGGGTGTGGGATGAGGCACAGATTCAAGGATGGATGGGATCGGGGAGACACCACTTGGGGAATGCCACTGGGACAGATACGAATGGAAGCATCTCAGTGAGAAGCCAGCCCATGGTGCTTCCATCCACAGTTAGTAGGTCTGCCAAAAACTCAAAGTCATGAGGTCTCTTTAGTCACACAAAATTCTCCAGTGAGTATTGAGATGCCAAAATACTTTTCACAGATATGAGCCAAACTATGCTTGCTTCTCACCCACCACCTCAAAATCCAACAAACCTTTGATGCACACAACATTTGTCCTTGATGTGTACCCATGACAGGTCTTCAATGAACTCTATCTATAGGAAAATAAACTCACTCCTTCCCCTTCTGTCTACCGTGTGATCATCTAGCTCATCTTTTCATTCATTTAAGAAGTAGAAATGCAGATAAGGCCAAGGATAGCATGACACCATCTCCACTTATCCCTGTATCCTCCTTCATCTGTGTGGGGAGGAGGAGAAGAAACTGTATTGGGAGAGGCATCAAATGGCACAGAACCTCAAAGTGAGAAAGATGTTCATTTTTCATGTCAATCCCTCTGAACGAGTCAAGGAGAAGTTCCATTCAGTGTGTAAAATTTTAAAACCCCTCTAAAACTTGCTAATCTTCGTTTTCAACAAAGGGAAAGACTCAGACTGGGTGCTTTCATTGAGCAATGTGTCTGGTTACAATTTAATAATATTGTTTCATTTTCTTTGTATTTATTTCTAGTTATCTTTTGCAATGGATCTGTATTATGTCAGCTCAGTTAAGCTAGAACTATTTATCAAAGAATTGCTTTCCCTGCACAGGTCAGAATTAGGGCGGACCACAAGAGATCCAGGTGGGCATAGGTAGCCATATTGTAGGATGTGATAAAGTGAGGGTAGCCATATTGCCTTACCTGATGGAAACTCAGGTCAGTGCACACTACTGTCACTCACGCACACTGTCTCTGATGTGCTGGTTCACCAGGGTGGCATGGACAACAGCTGGGCTGCAACTACTTTAGCTCCTTCCAGATCTTCCTTCAGCTCCCAGAAACCTCAACCACATGTCTGCTTAGCTCCTCTCCTTACAGGATGACCCCATCTTTGAAGTTGGTGGGTTGAGAGCATTTAAATCAGATGCTTCCAGCCCATCTTCATAGGCTACAGTTTGTCTTTATCCCCCCATTTTATGTCTACCTTCACTTCTGATGTCAGGCTACAGCACTAGGAGCACCTAGACCCTACAAACCAGGCCCCTAAAGTGCAAAAGAAACAATCTCCAAACCAATTAGCTGGGTGTGGTGGTGTGTGCCTGTAGTCCCAGCGACTCGTGAGGCTGAGGCAGAAGAATCACTTGAACCCGGGAGGTGGAGGTTGCAGTGAGCTGAGAACACACCACTGCATTCCAGCCTGAGTGACAGAGGGAGACTCTGTCTCAAGAAAATAATAATAATAATCATCCCCAAAACAAACCTCTAATAAATATTTCCTAGTAGTTCTTCTTCTCTGAAGGAACTCCAGTGTATGCAGCCTCTACTCATGGAAAATAATATTGGTTTTTCATTAATGGAACTGCTATAAAAATCCAAAATAAAGAAAAATAAATTACTTTAGAGAAGTAGTAAGTGAATAACAGTGAAAGCTATTCACAGATATGACAAAGACGGAGGAAGGGAAGCATAAATGACTGACATTTGGAAAATACTTCATTACTTTTCCTTAAAAAAAAAAAATCAGGAATAAAAGCAACAGAACTCTGAATTAGATCCAATCAATTGAACAAGTTCTAAGACCCGGTCCACTCTGTGACTTCCTGCATTCCACTTGATTATACCACTTTTTCAACATCCCAGTCTATAAAATTATTAGAAAAAAATCTATGTGTACTCATATATTGAAAATAGCAGAATAGATACATTTTAATTTTTAATTTTATAGTTAATTTTTTAAGTAATACATTCACATGGATCAAAATTCAAAATTATTTCAGAGGTATATAGTAATTAGCCTGCCTCCCACCTCTATTTCCTACCCCTGCATCAGACACAGTCACTGACTCACAACTAAATGCATGATTTTCTTGTGCAAACACAAGCACATATATACAAATACAAATATAGTCTTACCCCCACTTCTTACACAAAATATAGTATTCTGTGTATATTGTAGGGCAATATTTCCAGATTATAATTTGAAGAATATTTTTCAATAGCCATAGAAACTTGCTCCACTTTAATTTACAATTCTAGTTATTAAGGGGAAATAATCTAAATAAAAACAACTCATGTAAAGGTATGCATTGTAGGGCTATCTATAATCATGATAAAAATATAAACAAGAATTCAAAATTAATAGAATATTTAACACAATGAAATATCACGCTGACAGGAAAAAAAAGAAATGTAGCCAATGTTTAAGTAATAATTGGAAGAGCTTTTCAAAATTTATTAAGTGACACAAGGTAGGTAGAAAATAATGGATACAGCATATACACACACACACACTATTTTTATGGGAAAAAATGAGGTGTACACACATATAAATGCAAACATATCTTAATATGTATATGTTGGTATATGCTTGAAATATGGCATATATTTAGATAAATATGGCACATAGTTTCAAGAGAAGAAACTATAAAATTGATTGCCCTCTTGAGGAGAATTGGTGGCTCTGGGTAGATGGGTGAGAGAAAGAATTTTTCCTGTATACCCCTTTGAACTTTTAATTCTTGGATTTTTGCGCCATATGAATAACTACAAAATTTTTAATTAAATAGTGCTGCTATAGTAATCCTAAAATGACTCATTAAATAAGTGCATTCCAAAGGAGTAATACTTACCATTATCTATCTTCTGGTTTACTCTTTCACCAGTTATCTACTGGTACCAAGAATTACCTCATACATAGTAGGTACTCGGTGAAAAGTCATTGAATAAATGAATGAATGTGTGATATACATGGAGCCACAGATGAATGTAAGTGCATTAAATATATTGAATTACAAGAATGACTAGGTGAGTGGTATACCAGTTATTAAATTGGTCTCAATTGTTATTGTAGTTTCTGATAGGCCATACACATACCAGAAATAGCCACAGATGCACATTCAGTCTGTACAGAACTTACTAAAATGAACATGCTCTCTCTTTATTAACCTTCCCAGTATTACAGTGGAGGGAGATAGCTTTATCAATGGCATATAATTGATAAAGAGCATAAGGCACAAAACCAAATTCAGTGCTTTCCATTGTCAGCAAGTACAGGAAGTAAATTACATTCAGAGTATTAACCGAGGAACTAAAATTTGCTCAAAAGTCAGAAACCAATATTAAGTGTCTCCTTTCTAGTTTCAGAACAAATGAAATCAAAATGTTCATTGAAATCATTTGGTGGCACTAATTAATGTGCTGACACAGCACAGCTCACCACTGCTAAGTCATATTTAAGTTTTCTTTGGTTATAATGAAATTCCTAAATGAGTTAAAGAATTTACAGAGACTCTAAATTATGCAAGTCACAAAACACTGTATGTATCTTCATGCTAAGGGTCAAAACATACATGTTGGACTGTACACATGACTTCGTTTTATGACTTACTTTGGAAGCCTGAGCCACATCCTATAACCAGAACATGGATGACTGTAAAACAAATAGAACATCAGCTTCCTCTGTGGCACAATGCCAGATTTCTAGCCTTAAAAACTAGCTGCAGTGTAAATCGTGGTCCACAGGGAAGTTAATTTGTAATATGTATTAAGAGCCATAAAAATATTCAAACTCTCTAGCTTCATAATCACATCCGTTCCAAGGAAACAATCTAAAACATGGTCAAAGTTACAAGCCTGAGTGTCACTTTTAATTAAAAACAATTTAAATGTTTTTTCTCTCAAGTAAATTATGTACCTAGTCATCATAGACTGCAAACTCACAGTTTTAAAGTAAATAATTTGGGAAAATGTTTTACAACATAAAATACATTTAAAAATATATACTGGGTATGATCTTTTAAATATGTGATCGTTGGTAACCACGTGAAAGTTTCAATATTTAGAGGAATAAATAGGAAGAAACATACCAAAATGATAATTTTGTATTGGACCAGTAGGTTTATGTTATTAAAGGGAAAATAGTGTAAAATTCAGCAAAACAATGATAATAAAAAGAATAAAACCATTTATTGACATCTATGTAGTCTTCTTCACTATTCTTTTCATGTCCAGTGTTCAAATTTAGTTTATCATATTGGAGATGATCTTGGTTATTAAGATTCTTCTAAAGGTTCAAACTTTGGAATTTAGCGTTAGTCTTTTTTTCCTAAAGAAATTAACCTGCAAGAAGTGCTCAAACCCCCTGCTGCATCTTCTTTGTTTTTGAAGCCAGTTGTATGGCATTCACTTTGGTTTCCTTAAAATCCACTTTTTAACATTTTTATTTAGCAACTTCTTGAAGTTTCTCCTCATTTTCAGGTCAATAAAGCATTTCAAGAACATATCTAAAAGAGGCAATCTTCAAGTGGTACTCAGCTAGCCCTGTTACTAATATTCAAATGACAAGGATTGGCTAGAGGGCTATGCATCAGTACAGCAGAGATTAAGCAGAGAAGGTATGGCTGTGAACCCCTCGCTCCTCTGGTTCAGAGCTGGGCAATCTTCAGTAAACTGTGCATCTCTCCAAGCCCCAACTTCATCTGCAACATGAGTTCAATGACAACACATCATAATAGACTGAGACGTAGTTCAATGCCTGATTTAACCATTATGCTCTACTGCTACTTGGTCAAGTAATGTGATTAACCATAAACGTGGATGTGATCATCTTGTTTGTGTAAACTTGATTAATTAATCTGTGTCTTAACCTTACTAATGTACATAGAGGTCCTTTTAAATTGGCCAGAGACAAAATGAGTCAAACAGAGAGCCTCCCACTCAGTGATAATTCCACTATTATTGGCTCCACAGCAGTATAATGCCTGCCATATTAGCAGAGCATTCACAGATGCGGTCTCTGTGGGTGACGCCTGATTCATCCACACTTCCTCATCCAACCAGCGTTCTGATGAGACTTCTAGGTCTGTCTGTATCAGGGTAGGTATAAGTAATAGAACTAGCATGGACACCAGTACCACAAATACAAATTCAAACCCTATCCAGTCCTTTACCCTGTCTGTAACTCTGGACAACTTCCAACCTCTCAGAGCCTGAAACCTTAAATGAAATTAATAGCACATGCCTTAAAGGATTAGTGAGAAGAGAATCAAAAAGATAATGAATATAGAAAATCTAGCACGGCATGTAAGAATCGTCCTCTCTTTCCCAAGGGAGTAACAGTAATCATTAAACTTTATCCCAAGAGTTAAATTAAGAATTAATTAAACATTTCCAAGCTCAAATTCTAGATGCATCTCTCTTGACCACGTGGCCTAGGACAAGCTTTGACAGTGCTCTGATCTTCAACTCCTTCATCCATGAAATCAGGGACACTGCTAGTAACTGTTTACCCTGTACAAGCATACAGTGCTATATGTAACCAGCTACTTGTCAGTGTCTCATTATTATTAATTTCAAACTTAGAATGCTGATGCATATAGCTCATATCTGCTAATATTTCTATATTTCAATATTTGCATTATGAGTGATTCAACTTAAATGACAATTAGATGGTTTTATTCTTCCACAGGGGGAAAAAATGTCTTATTTGGCTAAAGAGTCAAAACCTGTAAAGATATTAGTTTGTGAATAAAATAAACTCGAGCAGATTTCCTCCTTCTCTACTTTCTATTATTGTCCTAAACAAAACATGCTGGTTAAACGGTTCACCTGGATCATGGCCCTTAAATATTCAATGTAATTTTGCTATATAAGAACAAACACCAACACTTGCAAAGTGACAAAAATTAAAAGTAAACAAATTATCAAGGTACATTTTAATTCCAAATCAGCTTGATTTACTCTGAAAATGTGACTCAACTTCTTCTTCCCAATTGCTCAATCTGACCACTGTCTCTCACTGACCCAAGCTGCAATTCTTAAATGTTAAGTAGATGAATCCAAATCCCATCTTTCTCTCCTTTGACAAACTAAAATTGCTATTATTCCCTTGGTAAACTTAGTAGGATATGAAATATGACAATTTAATTCTCTGATTTATGACAATGAGAGAGATGTTGCTGAAAACCCTGAGCTATCAGTGCTTTTAATTAAACCAACAATAATAATGGTCGCTGAAGGAAAATATATTCCACTGTAATTGTCAAGATGCCTTATACTGTTTTTGACAATGCCACAATAATTATGCTAAGGTGCAGAAAGTAACACCGCCTCACTAATTCTCCTGCAACACAAAATATACAGTGAAAGTGACAAATGGATTAATTTACATATGGATGAACATGATCTGTCGCTCTCCAAGGTCCCAAAAAATACATAAGACAAAGGGTTAACAATGTTACTGCATGATGTCTTTTAAGACAACACACAATACAATATATGAGTATGAACCCTTACCACATAGACTAGGTATTTTCAAAATATTTTAACTAAAATAGGTTCACTAAAAAAATCTTCTCTCTCAACCACTGTTCCTTGTCTCTAGTCAATTAGGGTCATAATATTGTTTTTCTTGTATTACAAAAGGTAAGGATGTACACTGTATGGATGAATAAGCCACAGAGATTACAAGAAGATAAATACACACAAAAGCACAAAAATAAAAACGCAATGACCACTCAACTCACTTCCACCCACTTCAAGGAAAACACCGTCCGTTTACCATAGTTACTATCAGAAGCCGTTCCTTTCTTCATTTTCCTACAAGCATGCGGAAATATATATGTGGACACATTTGTGCCAGAATTCCTTTTTCTCTGACACTTGCTTTTTTCCTCCTACTTCACAATATGTCAGGACAATTTTCTACAAGATATAGCAAATGGAGTAACATAGAATAGAGAAAAACATGAAGACTTAAAACTTAAAACTCATCAGTGGGTGTTTGTTTTTTCTTTTTAATCTTATAACAGATTAAGTCACCTTTTAACTGTGCACTCCTCCATTTAGAAGATGTTACCTATGCTTACGTTACACAAGTTTACACTTCAATTATAAGAGTTTGAAGCTAGATATTCTGAAAGTAAAGCAGCTACATGTTGTGCAAATATAAGACTGTTTAAATTGACATTTTAAATGCATGGCGATTTTAGCCTAGGTAGTGCATGAAGCCATGTCTCTACGTTTTGGTTTGTGGTATTCACTCATGGATTCCTTAAGGACTTGCCATGTTCCGGGGCTCAGGAATCCAGGTGAACAGCCAGCCATGGTCCCCAACTTCAGAATCTGCTTTTCTTTTTTCTTTTTTTTTTTTTTTTTGAGATAGAGTCTCACGGTGTCACCCAGGTTGGAGTGCAGTGGCACAGTCTCTGCTCACTGCAACCTCTGCTTCCCAGATTCAAGCAATTCTCCTGTCTCAGCCTCCATAGTGGCTGGGATTACAGGCGCCAGCCACCACACGTGGCCGATTTTTCTATTTTTAGTAGAGATGGCGTTTCACCATGTTGGCCAGGCTTAGGGCATAAACTCCTGACCTCGTGATCTGCCCACCTCCGCCTCCCAAAGTGCTGGATTACAGGCCTGAGCCTCCACACCCAGCTGGCCGGAATTTGCTTTCCTAAGTAGCTAATAGGCTATGAAAAGGCTCTGAAGCAATTATTTTATTTAATATTTAAGACATCCCTGTGATTCAAGAGCCATAATTATTGACATTGTTTAACTGAGAAAACAGAAACTAGAGTGTATCTGTGGTATAGAAAGATCTGTCTATCCACCACCTCCCAGTGTTTTATGCTCGAAGTCACCAGGTTATATCCTTTACAGCCTTAAAATGTGGTTACTAAGAGGCCAGAATCTTAGAGAAATCATGAAATCTCACCTGCACTCAGTTTCCCCATCAGTAAAGTACAGGGATCAGGGAAGTTAATATCAAATCTCTCTCTACTCTGAATGTCTAGTTATGCTGGTTCCTTTTTTTTCTTTTCAAGGATTTCAAAACTTGAACTGACGTTATTCTTTGAATATGTTCTTCCTTAAATTTAACATAATTTTCACTTGCATGGCTCGCTACATCAGAGAATAGTAAGAAACATTTTTTAATAACCTTTATAGTCTCTCTGTTAGTCTTTCTCCAGCTAATATGCCAGTGCCCTTCTCAGTCTAAACCTTTGGAAGATAAAAGGAGAAACTGGTATTTCTAACTTTGTATTCATAATGCCTATTTAAATCAAGATCAAATTCCCTAGAATGACCTTAACTAGCAGAAAGTTGACCCATTCTTGAGTTAATATTAGAGCAATTAGTCTAACAAAAGGTCTTTTCTTCATCTTTATAATATTCAACTTCATCTGTGTCTGAAAACTAAGCTTCAAAATTTAATGCCAAGAAAATGTCCAATCTCCTTCACACACACTTGATCCAGTGTCTGTCTCTCTAAAATGAATTTAACTTCAGAAATTGATTTCTGTATGATAAAGAATTTTTTCAGTCCTATGTGTCAAATTGTTGGTCTCACTAAGAGGCACCCCAGCAGCCCAGGAAACGTACTTCTTTCTACATTTTCTTTTTTTTTTTTTTTTGAGGCAGAGTCTTGTTCCGCTCTGTTGCCCAGATTGGAATGCAATGGCACGCTCACTGCTATCTCCACCTCCTGGGTTCAAGCGATTCTTCCTCCTCAGCCTCCCAAGTAGCTGGGATTACAGGCACCCACCATCATGCCTGGCCAATTTTTGTATTTTGGTAGAGACGGGGTTTCACTACGTTGGCCAGGTTGGTCTTGAACTCCTGACCTCAGGTGATCTGCCTGCCTCAGCCTCCCAAAGTGCTGGGATTACAGGCGTGAGCTACCATGCCTGGCCACCTCTTTCTAAATCTTTAATAAATCTCGAAACATCTGCTGGTCAGCATAACTTCTATAATTCCATCTATTATACAAATATTACCAGAAATGTATAGCTGCCCAATGAAACTGACAGTTATAAGAAAAAATTAAAAGCAAATTGTCTCCCTCAGTCAGTAGGCTTGAAGGCCAAATACCCTGTTCAGGATTGAAGTGGAATCAACCCCACCGACAAAAGCATCTCTCTGCCCTCTGGCTACAGTGAGCTACCACCAGCATTCCCTTTTTATGGTGGCATAAACAGGTACTCAGGAAGAGCTGTTATTAGGCCTCTGAAGCCAGAAAAGCTAAAGTTAACATTTCTTTAAGGCATAGAAATCTTGCCTACTGTTTGGATATTCTTTCTCCCAGCAAAAAACATAGTTGATGGTGACCCTTTACCCAGTGCAAATTCAATGTAATGAACCAGTTAAGGTATTTTATATATTTTTTTTTCAGTGTATGACTCTACTGAGGATACTGGGGCATTTTAACAACATAATAAATAAAACATGATCCACGAAATTTCCATTTTATGAAAATTAAACTAAAGAGCCATTTTAGGTTGGGTGTGGTGGCTCATGCCTGTAATCCCACCACTTTGGGAGGCCAAAGGAGGATCACAAGGTCGGGAGTTCAAGACCAGTCCGGCCAACATGGTGAAACCCAGTCTCTAATAAAAATATAAAACTTAGCTGAGCATGGTGGTGCATGTCTGTAAACCCAGCTACTCGTGAGGCTAAGGCAGGAGAATCGCTTGAACCTGGGAGGTGGAGGCTGCAAGGAGCTGAGATTGCACCACTGCATCCAGCCTGGGTGACAAAGGAAGACTCTGTCTCAAAAAAATAAATAAATCAAATAAAAAAGCCATTTCACATTTTAGTTTTGAGAACATTGGGTAAAATAAAGGGAGAATCATGGGCCAAAAAATCAAGCCACATTCTTGCAAAAGGTCTTGAATCCCTCTTTAGAAGTCTGGTCTAAAGTTGCAGATTTGCAATTATACATCAGGTTGCTGGAGACTGAGTTTTGCAGGAACAGATACCGAGAAGGAGACCTGCAGGTGGTGTGTTCACTGGGAAGGGCTCGGGATCAGCACCTTGGAGGGAGTCAAGGGGTCAGCTGTGATGCACTCTCAGCAAAGACTTCCAAAGATCCTCCACCTCACCTGGGAACTTGAATGCTCTCAGGGTTATCCCAAAAGTCACTGAGTTGGTTTCTCCACAAGAAAAGGGCTTGACTTTAGGCAAAATCTTCCGATCTCCCAAGGTCTGGGTTAGAAAAATTCAGCACCTTCCCAGAAAGTCCACTGAATATTAAGAATACAACAATAAAGCTAAGAGCTGGGAGGAATTCTTTAATTCATTCACACATTCATTCATTCAACAGATAGTTATTGAACATTTAGTATGTGGGAAAAAGCAAGAAGCAAGACAAGCTGTGCCCCTGTGAATAGGGCAGCACTGTCCAACAGAATCCTCTGCAATTACAGAAGTATTTTATTTAATTTTTAATTTTTATTTTGAGACCAGATCTCACTCTCACCCAGGCTAGAGTACAGTGGCACGATCACGGTTCACTGCAGCCTCCAACTCCTGGGCCCAAATGATCCTCCCACCTCAGCATCATGACTAGTTAGGACTACAGGTGCCAGCCACCATGCTCAAAGTTGTTTAATTTTTGTAGAGATGGGATCTCCTTATGTTGCCCAGGTTGGTCTCAAACTCCTGACCTCCAGCAATCCTCCCACCTCAGCATCCTGAGCAGTTAGGACTACGGTGCCAGCCACCACACCCAACTAAGTTTTTTAATCTTTGTAGAGATGGGGGTCTCTTTATGTTGCCCAGGTTGGTCTCCAACTCCTGGCCTCAAGTGATCCTCTCACCTCAGCTTCCCAAAGTGCTGGGGTGACAAGCCTAAGCCACTGCACTCAGCCTGGAAATATTTTATATCTGTGTTGTTCAATATGGCAGCCACTGATAACTATGTGTGTGACTATGTGGCTAGTATGGATTGGGTTTTTAAATTTTTATTTAATTTTAACTAAATTTACACATTCACAGGTAGCAAGTCGCTACCCTCACCATTTAGATGAGGATGTGTCAGAAAAAGCATCTCAAATCAATGACATCCCAGCCTGGATTTTCAGGATGAGCAGGAATTAGAGAAACTAAGAGTAAGTGGAAAAACTTGCTAGTCCTTGGGAAGACCATATATAAGGACAGTGACAAAGGAAAGGGCGTGTGACTATGAGAAGAACTAAAGGAGGCATGTTGGGCTCAGGCACTGATTTGGGGGAATACGGTGTGACACAGCAAGTGAACTCAGCAGACTCTAGATCACACAGTATCCCAAGTACATTTCAGATATTCATGTGCAAGGGGAAGGCACTGGAAAGTTGTAAGAAAAGTAGGATAGAATTAGGTTTAATTTTTAGGTGGTCAATTTGCCATAAAGAGAACAGATGTGGGGAGGGTTGAGCCAAGGAGCAGAGGGACAAGCGCATCCTTTTTTTTGAGACGGAGTCTCACTCTGTCACCCAGGCTGGAGTGCAGTAGCAGGATCTCGGCTCACTGCAACTTCCATCTCCTGGGTTCAAGCAGTTCTCCTGCCTCAGCCTTTTAAGTAACTGGGATTACAGGCGCATGCCACCACGCCCAGGCAATTTTTTGTATTTTAGCAGAGACGGGTTTTCACCATGTTAGCCAGGCTGATCTTGAACTCCTGACTTCAAGTGATCCACCCTCCTTGGCCTTCCAAAGTGCTGGGATTACAGGTGTCAGCCACCACGCCTGGCCAAGAACATCCCTTAAAAAGTTGTTTTGTTTCCTCTTCTCGTAAAACACACACACACACACACACACACACACACACAGCCAACCATACCCTTACAAGCACTCTTCATCAGAGTATATCCAGTACAACTTCTTGGAAGAAAATTACATTTTATTCCTCAAAAGTGTAAATGTACACAACTTTGTAAGAATAAATTCCTTTTTAGACTTATCTTAGAAATACGGTATCAAGCATGCATGAGTGTACACCCAAGGATGTTACTACCTCATTGTTTAAATAGTAAAAACTGGAAACTACCTAAAAGTGTCCATTGTTGGTGGACTGCATTCAAGAAATTGTGACATAGAAGAAAATGAGTATTGAACATTCATAAAAATTTTTGAAAAGTGTTTCAGTGTAAGTTAAAAGAAAAGGGACAACGTATGTAACAGGACTGTATAACGTGAACCCACGTGTGTAAAACAAACTATACATATACACACAAGTACATGCATTTTTATGCTTGACTCTAATGAACATCTTTGTCCAAATATACAAGAATCTACTAGGAATCTCACCAACCCCAGGAAGTGAGACCAGTCTGGGGCTGGAGAGAAACTTTCTCTTCATTCTATCCTTTTTTACATTGTTTTATTTCTCTATCGTATGTATGTAATATAAAATACTAGTTAATCTAAAATAATTTATATATATATGACATATATACATGATATCCTTTGTTGTACATAGAGTGGGTCCTTCTTCTTTCTTTCCCTCCCTTTGTCTTTCTTTTTCTCTTTCTTTCACTTTCTTTCTCTCTTTCTGTCTCTCTTTCTTTCTTTGCCATTCTTTGCAATTCTTTGCCAAAAATTGAACTCTGCTTTTTGTAAGATCAGATCATTCTTGAGATCTAAAGTAAATAATACATTCCATAAGTCATCAGCTGCTGTATGGGATCTGATACAAGTTATGGCAATTTTGGAGAAAAATCCCAAGTTTTCTCTGTTCTCTGAAAAATCCCACATTTTCCATTCAAGAAGCCAATGGTGGGATGCTGGGGAGATCCACTTGGGACTGAATAGAATGTTCTGTGTACTTGAGATGCTCTTCACGTCCACAGTCACACTTCCTGCACAGAGGTGGACAGCTGGTGAGGGAAGGAGGGCAGGCATTTCTGTCTCCATCTTCTGCAGTGGAAGCCGACGTGTGAACAGTTCAGTGACATGGTCTGCTCACAGCAGATGGCCGGCAGTAGGACAGGGGTGAAAACTGGGCCCTTCTCACCCTGGCCACGTTTCTCTCTTCTACCAGTTTGGCCTGCCCTGGGGACTACAGCTGTGATCATTGCAAAAAGGCTACAATCAAGAATCACACAACAGAATTCTACAAACCTTTTGGAATTTCTTGACATGTATGAATATGTGTATGCATTCTACGCTAGGGTGACCTGCCTCTTTCATAATTAACATGCAGGATGTTATTTCAAGTTTTCATTTATTCACTTAAATATTTGAGCACCTACTCTGTACTCAGATACTCTTCTAGCCACTAAGAATTCAGCCATGAACAAAACAGAAAAAGACCTTGCCCGCTCAGTGCTTACTGTTACGTAGAAGAAACAAGCAACAAAGAAATGAATAATTTAAGAAATCATTACAGTTGTGAGGCATGATCCTGTATGAAATTAAAAGGGAGTGAGGCAGAGAATGCCTAAAGGAGACCACTGAGATTGGATGGTCAAACAGTTCTCTGCGCAGGGGACTTTTGACCTGACAATGAGGTAAGAACCTGCCATGGAAGAAAGTTCCAGACAAAGGGAAGCATGAGGTGGCAAAGACACGAATGGAAAAGACTTCATCATTTGACGAACGAAAAGGAGCTGCTGTGGCCAGAACTTAGAGAGAAAGGAAAAGAAAGACTCAAGATACCAGATACCCAGGAACAACATAAACACAACATTCAGAAAGTATATCTAGCTCTCAGTACAAAGATTCACATCACCCCCTACTCTCCCACTCCTGCTACAAAGCTTGACACACTTGAAGCATTTTACAAGACTGACCAGAATACAGAATGGGTTAGTCAATATGTATTTATTTGATTAAATTATATATATATATATATGTATATATGTATCATTTCATTCAACATACATTTATCAAAAGTGCAAATCCATACTTTAATTTTGAGTAAAAATGAATAGAGTAACAGTTAACATATGATTTATCCTATATTCTAGGTAAAAGATTTCCATACAGTCATTTCTCAAGAAGGTGTGCTTTAAGAAAGTAAATTATGATGCATATGTTTCTAAATGCTCACTAAATAACTACTTTTTGAGTTGAGTGAATATTACTCTTGAAAGAAAAACACTGGGCCAGGTGCAGTGGCTCACACCTGTAATCCCAGCACTTTGGGAGGCCAAGGCGGGCAGATCACAAGGTCAGAAATTTGAGACAAGCCTGGACAACATGGTGAAACCCCATGTCTTGAAAATACAAAAATTACCCAGGTATGGTGACGGGCGCCTGTAATCCCAGCTACTTAGGAGGCTGAGGCAGGAGAATTGCTTGAACCCAGAAGGCAGAGGTTGCAGTGAGCCAAGATCACACCTCTGCACTCCAGCCTAGGTGACAAAGCAAAACTCTGTCTCAAAAAAAAAAAAAAGAAAAGAAAAGATTCTAATTATAAAATGCCCTAAAACTCAGCCTCAAGTTAAGGAAATCTATACACAAATGAGTCCATTTCTCACCTAGCAGACTGGCAAAATGTTGAAAAAGCTCTTGGGCAAAATGTGACAAAATGAGAAGAAATGGGCTGTCTTGTACATTGCTGGAGAACATCCTCCAAAGCAACTTTCATGAAATTCTACATGTGAATATAGAACCGTAATTCCCACTTCTAATCATTGGAACCGTAAGTCCCACTTCTAAGAATGTATTCACCTCCAGGCTCTCCACTGGATGTGATGAGGGGTGGTCTGTAGCACTGTTTGTTTGTAATCAAGGGGAAAAAATGGATTTATCCCAATGTTCTGCAAAAGAGATACACCTTGTATTCAAACCCAGGCTCTGCCACATATGGTTGTGTGAATTGGCCAAAAAGTTAACCCTCTTAGTATCTCAGTTTCATAATTTATAAAATGAGCATAAAATAACACCTACTTTATGCACATATTTAACAAGTAAAAGGAAGGAAAGAAGAATAAATAAATAAATAATCAAATAAAATATATTCCCCATACAGGGGAATCCTATCAAATTATTCAAAACTATGATACATCACTAAATAAGAAATCCATGGCTCAGAAGACTATATAAGTATATATTGCATGCAAACGAACATACAGACACACACGCACACATACTCACACACAAACACACACACAAAACTACTTATATAGAGACTATTCTGGAAGAAACTATTCACAGTGGTTGCTTCTGAAAAAGGGAACTAGATGATTCTAGGAAATGGAGATGAAAGAAAACTCAAGTCTTCAGTGTATAAACTTTGTCCCCTCGAACTTTGTACCAAATGTACATATTACCTACTCCAAAAGAAATCAAATAAAATTTAATGTTAACGGAGTAAATCCAAACCTTTGATATTAATTGCTGTATTTCCTGATGATGAATTTGCAGGTTATACATAAACAACTATGAGAAATTCTAAAATGTTCTACCGTTCAGAATAGAATCTACTGCAAAATCAGACGGGATATAGGGATAGTTTTCTATTTGTCTTCTTACATCTGAATATACCATTCCATTCTTCTGACATGAAGTAAAACCACTCATCCATTCAATCAACAAATATTGAGAATTTACTAAGGACTAAAACCTGGGGATACAGCAGTGAACAAGATAGCCAAAGTCCCTGGCCTCAGAGAACTTACTCTAAGATGTAAATAATTTATAAAATGGGCATAAAATAACACCTACTTCATGTACATATTTAATAGTGGATGGATGGAAGGAAGAAAGGAAGAGAGGGTGGGAGGAGGGAAGAAGAGAGGCAGACAGATGCAAACAATACATGTAAGATAAAACTTATACCTCTAGAGTAAGTTCTATGAAGCCAGAGACTTTGGCTATCTTGTTCATTCATTCCCTCTCTTGGAGAAGAAAAACAAGAAAAAAATGTATATAGAAACAGAGAGAGATGAGAAATGAATGGCACAAAAAAGTGAAGTTCTATACATGGATTGAACTTAGGTGATGTTCTAGATGGATGTGAGGAGTCAACTTTAAATGTAGTGGTTAAGGCAACCCGCTCTAAGGGAGGAATATGGATGCCAACAGACAGCTAAACAGGAGAAAATCGGACGTAAGAACAGCCAGTTAATGAATAAGATGGATTCAAATCAGTGAAGACATCTCCAAGAGGACAGTCTCTGGAAAATGTTCCTATTGAATCTCACTTTAAACCACACTGAATTAATGGATGCTGAAGACTGGACTAGGTGCATGATAACATCTAGATTTTATGCCACTGCTGGCGGAATGTAACCCAGACTCAAAAAGTGGCTCTTTCACAAATTAGTCAAATGCCTGTACTTTGGTGGAAAGAAACCTGGAAACCAAGAAATTAATATAAAGAGTTGATTTTGCTAGGAGATGCAAAGAAGTATGATTTCTTAAAAGTTTGGAAAATAAATTTCTTTTTATTGAATTAATGTATGGTGTTAACAAGATGAATTCTAAGAGTTTAATTGCTCTTCTAAACATTGAAACTTGTATTAAATAAAAGCATTGAACTCAATACCAGCATTTCAACTAATTTGCATTAGTCCATTCATGAGACTCACTAGTTTCTCTTTCTGTTAATCACAACAGTATGCATTGTACATATGACTGAAGGGAAGAAAAAATAAGGGCTTGGGCAAAATTGAAATAAGTTTGTACAGATTTTGAGTGGTGAGAGGTAGCATATACATGGTGATATCAGAGGAAAATTTTGTAAGAGGATGGTATTGGGTACATAGGATTTTTTCCCTAAGCACCTAATTTTTAAGTCATTTATATAAAATGATGCCATATGGCAGCTATAAGTAAAAAAATTTAAGAAAACCCACTTTGGGGTGCAGTGGCTCACACCTGTAATCCCAGCACTTTGGGAGGCCGAGGCGGGCGGATCACGAAGTCAAGAGATCGAGACCATGTTGAAACCCCATCTCTACTAAAAAATACAAAAATTAGCTGGGCGTGGTGGCGTGTGCCTGTAGTCCCAGCTACTCAGGAGGCTGAGGCAGGAGAATCACTTGAACCCAGGAGTAGGAGGTTGCAGTGAGCCGAGATCGCGCCACTGCACTCCAGCCTGGCACCTGGCTACACAGCAAGACTCTGTCTCAAAAAAAAAAAAAAGAAAAAGAAAACCCACTTTGAAAAATAAGTACGGTGGTCTGCAGTTTCCTAGCTTCAGTCTCGCACCCTTTGGATTCGCGCTGCATCTGTGTACCATCACCTACCTCCAAAATTTTTGCCACTGAATGGTAATATAACACCTTCACTGTCAGTTAACATTAATTAAGTTACGTTACTCTTTTAAATAAATAAGCTTTATTTAAAGAGGAAGCACACATTCTTATCTGAAATTGGAAACCAGTATCACTTGAAAGAAAACATAAAATGTAATATAATATAAAATTAATTAATACAATGAAATATGATGCTGTCACCCCGAACCTCCACACCTAAGTGAGGATGGTCCTTTCTAGAAAAGACCTAGTAGTCACCAACTCTTTGAGATATGTTGAACAATAAATAACACCTTTTCTCATTTTATGATTGAATGTTGTTTACTACCCTAAAATTATCTCTCCAGACATATAAATCTCACAGTTGAACAGCACTGTTAGGGTTAACAGACAAAAATACCGTGGCCAGACTTTTAATCAAAGGTCTGCCATTTTGGCTAATATATTCAAGCCTTTATGTTCTAAGATATGATTTCATTGGTGGCTCCTGAATAAACCCAATATTACAAAAATATATTGTGGAAGTCAACAGCAAGAGGAAGACAGAACGCAACCTTCTTTTTTTATTATCAAAAACATGACTCTTCTGCTGGAATATGACTGAATTAATCTACCAGGCTGTGGTTCTTACAGACAATAAACTAAAAATATCATTTCAACCTCTTACCAATAAAAAATAAAAATCAATAGTATGACTCACTGAGTTCCTCCTATGAGTCAGGCACAGGATTAAGAGCCTGGTATGCTCATCTTTCGTATATTATCCTTACTTTTTGTATATAAGTAAGGCAAAGATCAGAAAGAATAAGCAATTTTCCCCAAGGCCACAGAGCCAATAAGTGGTCAATTTGAGATCCAAACTAAAGTGTGAGTCTCAAACTTACCCTATTCCCACTGGAAAAATAAAAAATTATGTACCAAATAAATTTTCTGTTCGTGTGTGTAGAATGAGACAGTATTCCAGCAAGGTTTCTAGTAGTTATAAACATTATTTTAAAATTTATTTTTTTTATTGTACTTTAGGTTCTGGGTATACGTGCAGATCATGCAGGATTGTTGCATAGGTACATACATGGCAAGGTGGTTTGCTGCCTTCCTCCCCCCATCACCTATATCTGGTATTTCCCCCCACCCTCCCCACCCCCTATCCCTCCCCCCTAGTCCCCCACAACTGACAGCAGTATGTAATGCTCCCCTCCCTGTGTCCACGTGTTCTAATTGTTCAACACCCACCTATGAGTGATACCATGTAGTGTGTGATTTTCTGTTCTGTGTCAGTTTGCTGAGAATGATGGTTTCCAGGTTCATCCATGTCCCTGCAAAGGACATGAACTCATCGTTTCTTATGGCTGCATGGTATTCCATGGTATATATGAGCCACATTTTCCTTGTCCAGTCTATCATCGATGGGCATTTGGGTTGGTTCCAGGTCTTTGCTATTGTAAATAGTGCCACAATGAACATACATATGCCTGTGTCTTTATAATAGAATGATTTATAGTCCTTTGGTTATATACCCAGTAATGGGATTGCTGGGTCAAATGGAATTTCTATTTCTAGATCCTTGAGGAAGCGCCACACTGTCTTCCACAATGGTTGAACTAGTTCACACTCCCACCAACAGTGTAAAAGTGTTCATATTCCTCCACATCCTCTCCAGCATCTGTTGTCTACAGATTTTTTAATGATCGCCATTCTAACTGGCGTGAGATGGTATCTCGTGGTTTTGATTTGCATTTCTCTAATGACCAGTGATGATGAGCATTTTTTCATGTTTCTTGGCCTCATATATGTCTTCTTTTGAAAAGTGTCTGTTCGTATCCTTCGCCCACTTTTGAATGGGTTTGTTTTTTTCTTGTAAATCTGTTTTAGTTCTTTGTAGATTCTGGATATTAGCCCTTTGTCAGATGGGTAAATTACAAAAATTTTTTCCCATTCTGTTGGTTGTCAGTTTGCTCTAATGATTGTTTCCTTTGCTGTACAGAAGCTCTGGAGTTTAATTAGATCCCATTTGTCTATTTTGGCTTTTATTGCCATTGCTTTTGGTGTTTTAGTCCTGAAGTCCTTGCCTATGCCTATGTCCTGAATGGCTTTGCCTAGGTTTTCTTCTAGGGTTTTTATGGTGTTAGGTCTTATGTTTAAGTCTTTAATCAATCTGGAGTTAATTTTAGTGTAAGGTATCAGGAAGGAGTCTGTTTTCTGTTTTCTGCACATGGCTAGCCGGTTTTCCCAACAACATTTATTAAATAGGGAATCCTTTCCCCATTGCTTGTTTTTGTATATTGAAGTTTTTTAAAAGCCAATCCCCCAGCTGGGCACAGTGGCTCACACCTGTAATCCCAGTACTTTGGGAGGCCGAGGTGGATGGATCACCTGAGGTCAGGAGTTCGAGACCAGCCTGGCCAATGTGGTGAAATCCCAGCTCTACTAAAAATACAAAAATTAGCGGGGTATGGTGGGGGGTGCTACTCAGGAGGCTGAGGCAGGAGAATCGCTTGAACCCGGGAGGCAGAGGTTGCAGTGAGCCAAGATCACACCACTGTACTCCACTTGGATGACAAGAGCGAAACTCCATGAAAGAAAAGAAAGAAGGGAAGGAGGGAGAAAAGGAGGGAGGGAGGGAAGGAAAGAAGGAAGGAAGGAAGGAGGGAAAGAGGGAGGAAGGAAGGAAGGAGGGAGGGAGGGAAGAAAGGAAGGAGCAAGCCAATCCCCAAATGTTACATACTATATGATTCTTTTACATTATATTCTTTTTAAAAATTCTAAGACAGTCTCGTCTTGCTCTGTCCCTCAGACTGGAGTACTGTGGTATGATCATGTCTCACTGCAGCCTCAGCCTCCCAGGTTCAAGTGATCCTCCCACCTCAGCTTCTCAAATAGCTAGGACTACAGGCATGCACCACCATGCCTAGCTAATTTTCTATTTTTGTCTTTTGTAGACACAGAGTCTCACTATGATGCCTAAGACTGGTTGCCTAAGACTCTCACTATGTTGCCTAAGATGCTTCTGCCTTGGCCTCCCAAAGTCCTGGGATGACAGGAATGAGCCACCGAGCCTGGACTCCATTTACATAGTATTATTGAAGTGGCAAAATGATAGAAATGGAAAACAGATTAGTGATTGTCAGGGGATTAGGGGGATGGGAAACAGGGTCAGGAGAGGCAGCTGCATAAGAAGGCTATGAAGGATCCTCCAGCGGATGAAATGTTTGAAATACTCTGTATCTTAACTATATCATTGTCAATATCTTGGTTGTTATATTGTCCTGCAAATTTGAAAGACCTTACCATTGGGAGGAAACTGAGTAAAGGGCATGGAGTATCTCCCCATATTATGTATTACAACTGCATCTGAACATAACAATTATCTAAAAATAAAAATTCAATTTAAAAAAAATGAAATATTGATCTTAATCTTTAAGAAGGCATAGCAGGTGGGAAGTGGAAGAGGCTGGGGAGGGAGGTCCAGACTTCTGTAAGAATCTCATACAAGCTACAAGCATTGTCTCAGAAAAGTCACCTACATCCTCTCACTAGAACCTCGTTAACAACTCAGTTTAAGAACACAAAACACACAGTTAAGGTCTTTGTTCTCTGGGCTCCAGGACATAAACAGAGGGTGAGAACACAAGGAAAATGAAGACAGCCCCCACAACTGCTCTGCAAAAACCAGCTTCCAAATACTTATCCAAAATTTAGCCATCTGCATTCTAGAAAGAAGCTATTTTAATTTAAACATACACATATATCATGTGGCATTTCTAAACTCACAATTTTATTTTGAATTTCACAGGAATGGGGAATTGCAGGAGGGAGGCGTCATAATCTCTTTATGGTTTATAATCTCCAAAGGTTTAATTTCCACCCCACTAGGATCAAATTCCTAGAGTTCGAGAAAAATCAAATTTGCCCTTCCTCATTCCACAATAAAATAGAGAAATACCCGCAGGTATCTTTTCACTTCAATATTTGACCTGTAATGCAGATTAATTCCTCTTTAACTGTAGTGAATACATTAATCTCTTGTTAATAATACAAATCCAGAATTAAATTGTTAACTCCTTGAGGATGGTGATAGTATCTGCCTTATTTAAGGCGGTTTACATGAAGCTTAACACTAATAGGTACTCAATAAATATTCAAGGAATGATAAAATAAATGAAAGAAAATATATTCCCAGGAAAACTAAGTTCTTAAAATACCGAAGACAACAATTCCCTACAAAAATTGCAAAGCTGCTTTGCAAATAAATATTTCTAGTCTTCTAATAAATACGATTTTAAAAATACATTGGCAGATGTGGGGAAAATCATATCACTAATTTGGTTTATGTCTTTACACAAAGTCACTAAATTGGCCACTCTTTGTTTAAATCAGTTTTGAAGATGATATAAAGGCTGACTTTGTGCACAATTAATCATATCATCCACATGGACAATCAAATGAAGATGACTGAAATACCAGCTGGAAAGCCTTTCTGACACAGAAACCACGTCAGTGAAGCTGATTCAAATGGAGCCAAAATAATCGAGTTGTCCTGACTGATGCACGTATAAATACACAGTCTATCTGGCCGTAAATTTCCCCACTAGTAAAGCTAACCCAAAGCCTCTCGTTCTTAAAGAGTAACTGAACTTCACATATCTTCCTGAATGATTGCATGAGTTTATATGTGCATATGTGTGCATCTGCATACATATGCTTACATAACAATAGCATATGATGAGGCCAGGCACGGTGGCTCACATCTGTAATCCCAGCACTTCGGGATGCTGAGATGGGTGGATCACCTAAGGTCCAGAGTTCAAGACCAGCCTGGTCAACATGGTGAAACCCTATGTCTACTAAAAATACAAAAATTAGCCGAGTGTGGTGGGTGTGGTGACATGCACCTGTAGTCCCAGCTACTCAGGAGGCTGAGGTAAGAGAACTGCTTGAACCTGGGAGATGGAGGCTGCAGTGACCAGAGGTCACTTCAGGGCATTTCAGCCTGGGCAGCAGAGTAAGACTCCATCTCAAAAGGAAAAAGAAATCGTATATGATGAGTTTATTCTATTTGTATAATTTTCATATGACTATGATTTTGTCATGGTACTATAAAAATGCATGGATTCCTGAACATCTAAATCTAAAAATCTCAAATGAAACATTAAAGCCTTCCTTGCATACCGGATCAGATGAAACTGTAAAATGAAAGAGTTAGAAAATATTTATTTTTAAAATCTGGACATGAGCTGACCAATTTTTAAAATGTCTTCTCTGCCACAAAAGAAAACAGTCCCCAAGTTAACAAAAATACCTTCTAGTTCACTGAATTCACTCAAATTAAAGATATATGAAGAGGTATTTCTTTTTATTTCATATCTGTCATTTGTGTATAATCACGGAAAATCTTACAAAAGGTGAAATCTTCTAAATTCCTTCTGTATCAACTATCAATGCCAAGCAACATTTGGTACTTGTAAATTGTTTCATGGATACTAAGTTTGTTTTCCTAAGTAAAAAACAAGTTCTTTGAGGATAAGAACGATTGCCATACAAACAGTGAAAATAATAACTAGCTAAGTGTCATTGTCTGTAACCACACTGCAAGTAGGAGTGAGAGACCTCATCATCATTAATTGGATTTCTACTGTGTCAAGCATTGTGTTAAGCTCTTTATGATCATCATCTATTTGGTGAGTAGTGAGTCTCCATTTTTTTTTTTACAGAAGACAGAGGCTTATAAATATTAAATAACTCACCAGAAGTCACATAACCAGTCACTGAGTTGAGATTTTAACAGAGTCACAGGTCGGAGCCTAGGCTCCGACTCTTACACAGTGATGGGGCCATTAATTTATTTCACAAATCTTCATCAAGTGCACACTCTGTGCTGGACCTGTTCTAGGCACCAGGGGACAGCTATGATGAAAGGAGAGAGAAGATCGGGAGTGGTGGATCACACCTGTAATCCCAGCACTTTGGGAGGCTGAGATGGGCGGATCATGAGGTCAGGAGTTCGCAACCTGCCTGGCCAATATGGTGAAACCCTGTCTTTACTAAAAATACAAAAATTAGCTGGGTGTGGTGGTGCGTGCCTGTAGTCCCAGGAGACCGAGGCAGAAGAATCACTTTAACCCGGGATGCGGAGGTTGCAGTGAGCCGATATGGCGCCACTGCACTCCAGCCTGGGCAACAGAACAAGACGGAAGGAAGGAAGGAAGAAAGGAAGGAAGGAAGGAGGGAGGGAGGGAGAGAGGGAGGGAGGGAGGAAGAGAGGGAGGGAGGGAGGAAGGAAAAAAGAGAGAGAAAGCAAGGAAGGAAGGAAGGGAGGGAGGGAGGGAGAAAAAAACAAGTCCCAGCCCTCATGGAGCCTCACATGTCCTTGGCAGTATACAGACAATACAAAAAAAAGTGAGGGAGGGGGTAAAAAGTCCAGGGAGGAAAAAAAAAGCGCAGATGAAGGAAAGGAGAGGAAGAAGAAATAAAATAGAGTGTTCTGAAAGGCCTCCCTGAGAAGGCAGCAGCTGGGAAAGGATGAAGCTGGTGAGGGAGTGAGGCAGGAGGAGACACCGGGGGAAACAGTATTCCAAGCAGAGAGAACAGCGAAAGAAGGGAAGGGTTCTGGGGCAGCACAGGGCCTCATGGCCTGATGTTAGACTTCTGGGCAGTATATGGAAAGTCACCAATGGCTTTGTTACAGGAAAGGGGTCCCCATCCAGACCCCAAGAGAGGGTTCTTGGATCTCTCACAGCAAAGAATTCAGGGCAAGTCCGTAGAGTACAGTAAAAGCAAGTTTATTAGGAAAGTAAAGGAATAAAAGAATGGCTACTCCGTAGACAGAGCAGCCCCAAGGGCTGCTGGCTGCCCATTTTTATGGTTATTTCTTGAGGATATACTAAACAAGGGGTGGATTATTCATGCCTCCCCTTTTTAGACCATATAGGGTAATCTCTTGAGGTTACCATGGCATTTGTAAACTGTGATGGCACTGGTGGGGGTAGCTCCATGTAGCAGTGGGGGCAACCAGAGGTCACTCTAATGGCCATCTTGGTTTTGGTGAGTTTTAGCAGACTTCTTTACTGCAACCTGCAAGGTCTTTATGACCTGTACCTTGTGCTCACCTCCTATCTCATTCTGTGACTTAGAATGCCTTAACCATCTATGAATGCAGCCCAGTAGGTCTCAGCTTTATTTTACCCAGCTCCTATTCAAGATGGAGTTGCTCTGGTTCAAACGCCTCTGAGAGCTTCAGTAGCCAGGTGACACGACCGACCTATTGTATATTTCCAAAGGGACACTTTGCTGTATTGAGAAGGGACTAACAGGAGCAGGCTTGTAGGCAGGAAGTCAAATTAGAAGATCGTTGCAATGTTACAGGGAGGAGACGATGAGGGTTTGGACCAGGTAGTGTGCAATGAGAGCCGGATTCTAGATATATTTCAAAGACAGAGCCCGCAAGATCTCCTGATGGATTGCCTGCAGGGGTGAGAGATGAGGGGAGAAGAGTGAAATGACACCAAGGTTTGCTTGTGATTTTTACCTACGCAACCAAAATTCTGGGACCTCTAGCGGCTAAGATGGAGATAGCTCTAGGAGCAGCAGGTCTGTGAGTCATCCAAGAGGAGATGTGGGGTAGACAGGAGAATTTACATGAGCAGAGGTCAGAGAAGAGATCCAAGCTGATATGTCCTTGGTAGACAAGAGCACAGAATGTCACTTAAAGTCAAGCAATTGAGGGATTGTGCGTACATAGATAGACCCAAGTTTTAGTTCTGAAGCTTGCGTTGTGAGCAAGCCATGACAATGTTTGATTGGAAAATTCTCTCCATTGCAAGGAAAGAAACGAAGTGAGAGCTGTTATATGATGCCATCTGAGTCACACATTCAGCAGGTTAATGTTGAACAAATTGCCTGATTTGCCTCTCCCCTAACAAGAAATTTTTAGTGCATTTTGTGGATTAGTCAGATAATTATAACCAGCTGCCCCACCCCTGCCCCCTGCCCCCTGCCCCCCAAATAGTAATGTCGACATTCCTGAACAAATTCGGTACTCAGGGCACAGCTGGAGACCTCCAGGATCCCATGGAGATTAAGCTGCGGAATACAGATGTGAAGATACTGAAACTTTTGAGTTAAACGAGTTGTATTTCATTAAGCTTTTTGCTGTTTAAAGAAGAGAATAAATCTATACATATTTGATTGCTTCATCACTTAAACCATTTAGGATTTCAAATGAAGGTGACCACTTATCTGTGACCCATTTGAATGGGAACGTTTTTAGACTGTTTCCTGTCCTGTTAAAAAAATCACATATATAAATATATATGTATATTACATATTATACAATATATACATATGTACATATGTATATACAACATATACATATGTTGTATATATGCATTCATTCCTATGTATAAAAATAGGCATACATACAGATACATGTATATAATTTGTAAAAGTTTCATCCAATCAATGAAAAAATCTGGAGCTGCATTAAACACTTCTTTGTATACTTCTCACAGAAAGATAAGGAAATACATAATTCCTATATCCTTCCACCAATCCTAACACATCGTTGATTAAAGAAAATGATACAAGCAACAAGCAGAATCAATATTCTATACATTCATTGCATTTTCACAAATGTCTTATTTAATGCTCCCAAGAACATTCTTACATAGTATTCATTGTACAGACCAGACAACTGAGGCCAGGAAAGGTCAAAGGTCAACAAGGAATAGAAGCAGAATGTGTTCCCTTTTCGTCTTTTTCCAGATCTGAAGAAGCGTTCCTTGGCACCAGGAACAGCTGCTCACCATGAAATGTTTTCTTATTTAATTATAAACCCTCCCAAACATGGTCTGGATTCCATTCATAAAACCGCTGTTGTATTAGTTCCTAAAGAAGGTTATAAATGGCAAGACCACGCATGCGCCATAGAGGTCAGCACATATTTCAACATGAACTTACCAAGTGCCCACTCCGTGCTAGACAAAATAAATGCCCGACCTCTCTTTCAGACTTGCACATGTTCCTAGAATACACATGTCGCATGCTGTTCTAGGCTATATGCAGCCTAGATTAATACCACTGACATTCCTGACTGTGGACAAAGGGTCCCCATGCTTGTTCCCTGAAGCATCCTTCACCAGCATGTGCAGCCTCCATTAAAACTCTGGTTTGCAATGTGTTCTGGCAACTAGGTAATCAGCCTCTTTTGTAAATTATACCATAAGAATATTTTTAAAAATTAACTGGTGAGAAAACCAATGCTAACTAATAAGATCAGATTTATTTGATCATATTTTTGACCTTTTCTCTTCACATGCAATAACCATAATTCAATAGATATTCTGAAGTCTGAATGTAAAAACAGACAAAAAGAATAAATCTTGAGAAAGTATACTGCTCACTGGCACCCAAAATGCTGTAAAATATAAAACAAATACAAACTGAACTGTATTTCGGTTCCTTTTGCTTCAAATATCTGTCCATAAATGTTGGCACACACACAGGGCTATGTTGTGTCAATTGTAATAATTTAGAAAAAATTATCTTGTTTGTTACCACAAACAAGAAAGTGATGGTAACCAGTCTTTCAGATAAATTACCATGTGTCACAATTTGGCATAAACTCTGATCCTTATGAATAATTCATATTTTGTGCATTAATAATGCATGTCCTCTTCCCATTGGAATGCTCCCTAACACAGAATGGATGCCTCCTACCAATTCCTTCCATTGACATGATGGAATAAAGCTAAATTAGAATGGTGGTTTTGTTTTGTTTTTTAACTTACACCCCTTAAAATTGTAACACTTGGCCAGCCTATAAGCATACCAAAAATAGAAAGTTGCTATTTTGCGCTTTCCTTGGGAGTCACTCAGTGAAGTACCCCAACAATGATTCCTATTGCAGATGAGAATATTTGCATGGCAGAAAAGAAAACCAAGGAAACTTTGGCAGAGCTGATAGAAATGGTGAGTTCTGTTACATTTCTCCCTAATTATATATGTATATATTCACAATAACACAGGACATAATTGCTAAAACATGGTCACCAGCAGGGGGAAAAAAAAAGAAGAAAGAAAAAGACCAAAACGAATTAGGCAAGAGTTTTATAATAATTGCGGATGTTCCTCCCCACAGGGCTTCCCTCCCTAGCTGAGTTTACTACCGTGAAATTTCTTCTCAATTTTCAGTAAAAGTATCTGGCACATTAAAACAGTCTAAAGACCAAATCAGAGAAAGATGCCAAATGACACAGATTTGTAGAGAAAGCTATTCAATTTATCACTCATTAGCAACAGGGGCATTCCATACCATTACTGACATTATAATTATTTCAGGCATTACAAAAGGACATTTTCTCGCCCCCCCCCCCGCATACCCTCCCCCACCACTTTTCGCCCTCTACGTCTGGCCCAAACGCACAGGTTCAACTCTAACAGCGACAACGCTTGACAGAAGGCAAAGAGATAAGAGGAATCTAGTTTGAAATTTTTAGTAAATAAAAAAATCATTCCAGTATCTTCCGTCTGTCTCAAGAATTCTTTCATCATCATTCAGGCCCAAGGAGAGGAAGGGTGGGTTCTCTCTTGAAGCCTCCCCCAGTGAAGAGCCAAGAGGGAAAGGGGCGAAAGAGTGAGTTTTAAGAAAGGAGCTGGCCTTTGTCAACATCTGTCCCCAAGTGCCCCAAGATTCATTCATTCTTCCTTTCAGGACATATGTAGGGAGCACTTGGGTTATGCCAGGTATTAGTTTCCAGGCTACATAACCCTCCCCTGGATCTCCAGCCTCTATTCTAGCAACAGAAATCCACCACCCCGGTTCAGGACCAGGGAAAATCCAGATTCAAGTATCTACTCAAGTTGGCACCCCTGGCCAAAGGCCACTCCGCACCGCCTTTGCCACAACACCTGGGTCAGAGGTCGGGGAGGGGGGGTGGATCCAAAGACACCTTATGCTTGGCAGAAATCTCTCCCTGGGGTCAGAGGGTTCGTGACCTCCTTCACACCGAGTATGCGTGTCCTCTTTCTCAACCAGCCAGTCCATCCCTTGGAAAAGTTAAGTTGGCGGCGGGAAGAGAGGGGAACTGGGGGCATCCGGCAGGCACCCCCGCCCGGGTTTCTCAGCTCCAACTTCCATGGCTACTGAGAAATATTTACTTCCAGTAGATGGGCTCCAGGGGCTACTGAAGCCCAACACGCGGCCACCATCAGAAAGCCAAGTCATCCAAGAGATAAAGATAGATCCATTACACACCTAGACGCGAGCCTGACAGTGGCAGCCCCGGAGACGCGGGTTTCGGCTGAGAAAGCCACCGCGCAATTCCCCGGCGCGCGGCGGGAGACTCTCCGTCCACCCTCCGGGGATGCTGGCTCGGGAGAGAGACCATCGAACCGGCGAGCCGCAAAACGGAGAGGATCGATCGATACTCACCCCGAGACGTCTGCTCCGGATCCTCACGTACCCTTGCTTCACTATGTCATTAAAATTGGAAGCCATCCCCGACAGCCGGTGACCCCCTTTTACCCAGGCGCGCGCACCCCAAGTGGCTTTGGGGAGGGTCGAGGGCAGGGTCAAGACAGGGAGTCGTGGGGGGAGAAAGTTGGAGAGGTGACGCTGCTTTGGCGGCGCTGGGCGAGGCTTCAGAGGGCGCACATCACTTTCTCCGTTACCCGAACCCCGAGAGTGGGCTGCCGGCTCGCAGCCACTTTCGGGGAGCGCAGAGCGCGGCGCGGGGAGGCGAGGCTGGAGCGCCAGCGTCAGCTGACTCCGCGGCCGGCCTGCCAGGAGGAGGAGCGGCGGTTGAGGGATCCAGCCCTGCCTCTTCCCGGGGCCGAGAAGGAGGAGGAGGAGGAAAGAGGAGGAGGAAGGGGTGGGGGGCTAAGAGGAGGAGCCGCGCGGGTCCCAGCGCCGTGCTGCGGCCACTCGCGAGCAGCCGCCCTGCAACGCGCTCCCGGCGCCTCCCACCCACCTCTGCTGCTCCCTTCCCCTTCCGATTCCTCCCCTCCTGGCTGACCTGGAGCTTGCCCTCGCCGCCCCCGCACCTCGCCTACAGCCTGCCGAGATAACGCTCGCTCTCCTCGCTCTTGTGACTTATTTTAAGAGGAGAGGAAATTTCACTTTTTTCCAGCCGCCGCCTACCCAGGCTCTCCCTTCAGCTCCTATCCTTTCCCCGAGAAGGGCCTTGACATTGTGCGTGTGTCTGGGGAGATGGTGTTGCCTCGGTTCACCTTGACCTTGGCATCGGAGGAGAGGGATGTTGTCACCGCCTAAGCGAAATGCTTCCTTGGTGTCAGGGACCTAACCCTCTCTGGTGTCATTTGCCACAGTTTCCCTGTTTGAGCCTGTCTTTCCCGCTGGAATGTGTTTTCTAGGGGGCTAAGACGTGGCCTCACCACTGTCTGTCCCCAAAGCTTGAGCCCAGAGCAAGTGCTCAGTAAATCCTTGTGGTTATCAAGATGGCCACCTAAGCGCCAGGCACTCTCCCAAGCCTTTTGCGTGGATTCACTCATTCAAACTCCCCGGCACTTTTTGAGGTAGGTGCCTGCTATGTACATACCAGACCCATATTTAAGCCTCCTTAGCCTGGCAGTAGAGCTCTCATAGCTATCATGAGACATTGCCTATACGGTAAGATTAAGAAGGGGACTGGATTTTACACTCACTTGCCCCTATCTGCATTACCTCCCTAAAGCATACTTGAGTAGATAATTGCCAACACACGTTGAACACCAGTCTGCTGGGCATTGTGCTAATCTTGTTAAGGGAATAATGAGTTAGGTACCAGCAACATATTTTACAGACTGAAGCTCAGAAGACTTAGGCCCCTGGGACTTGCTAAGGTCTCACAGCTGGCCACTATCAGAGCTACGACTGAAGGCAGGTGTGTGTAGAGCCCAGCTCTGCTTCTAAACAGTCTCCTGTTCCTCTTCTAAAGGGCAGATGTCACAGAAAGAAAGGGTACTAGCTGATTTCCAAGGAAGATCTTTTTAATCATTTGTACTATTCACAAAGGCAAACATAATATCAGAAATTAGACAATTCTTACCCACTGGAAGGACCAAGCTAAAGCTGGGTGATCTCTGCTCAGAGCTTATTGAGAAGAGGATCCAGTTACTGTGGAACATTTGACCTGATGACATCCACAGGTCTTTCAACTCTAGGATGATGTGAATCTTCCCTTTCTCACTGGGAACGTTAGCTTTTAGTCACCTTGGGTTGATGAGTTTCAGTTAAAGAACAGAATCCCCCAAGAATGTGTCATAGGAGACTAAATAGGGACAATCAAAAAGGAAATATTCTGGCAGGGAGAACTATTTTTGCTACATAGTAAACCATCTGTCTTCATGTTGCCATTCTATGGAAAATGATGCTTTAATTTTAAATCTCTCACCGAAAGAGATGAAATGGTAAAATGATTTGGAGAGTTCTTTTTGAAGGATTGGAACTTAAAAAAAAAAAAAAATGCTGTCCATGGTTGCTGTAAAATAGAGGTGTTCATGGAAGACATTTATCTAACACATCATTTATAGGCCAAAACCACAGTATTGTAGAAACAAAGAATGAAGAAATTAAGGCATAAGGAATTTGAAGTGAAGGGCCCACAATAATGGAAATAATTACTGACAAAAACTAAACCCAAGAAACCCATCCCTTGATAGTTAATGCTGACTATAATCAACATCCATGAAGAATTTAACTGGAACTGAGGAACTAGAATCAAACTAGAAAATATCAAACTAGATGTGAAGGAACAAGTGATTTCTTTTTTAAATTGCAAGACCCATGAGTTGATCCACAAGCTTGGATCCCTGGGTGGCCTTATAGGACTAAGTGCCCTACTTGCCCAGGATAAACTATCCTCCCTGTATTGTTACATGAAAAATAAATAAAATTTTATCCATCTTAAATCATTATATTTAAGATGGAACCCAATATATGGTTTTGCTTGGTGAAATCAAATTGACATACATGCAACATATACAGACTATGATATACTATCCACAGGACATTTGTACTTGTCCAAATTGTGCAATAGACAGCCCTGGCAGAAAGGGAAAAGAACGATTCACAGAGGTAGGCAATGTAAGCAGCACGTATACAGTTGCACAGTGCACAACCTGCCTAACCGTATGCTGCCAAACAAACACTATCACACATGATTTAGTTTCACTGGAAATGTCTGACAGAAAAAAAATATGATTTCATTCTGCATTTTTCACTCAATTTTGAACACTTAGAGCTTGTTATTTGTAGTATGCATTTCTGTTTGTTTCCTCAGCATCCAGACTTTGTTCTTCCCACAGTAGTCACCATTTTCACCTGGAGTATACTTATCCCCTGCTTCCAGTTCACGTGTGCAACCCTGTCCACCGCCTTCCTTTGGATAGCTGGTGGTTGGTGATTGGTTCAGATATGGGCACATGACCTAAGCTGGCCAATTAACAATTAATTGGGTTACTTTTACTGAATACTGGGAGGAAGCCTCACACTCCAGATGAAATGGAATCTGGATGGAAGAAGACCAGGAGCTGCTGCCGCACATCGCGAAACCCCAGAGGTGGGCTTATCTAAGAGTGAAGGCCACCCTAAAGAAGCTTTCCTACTTGGACCTGGCGGAATGGCTCCCGAAAAGAAGGGTGGTGAGAAAAAAAAGGGTCGTTCTGCCATCAGCGACGTGGTGACCCGAGAATACACCGTCAACATTCACAAGCGTATCCATGGAGTAGGCTTCAAGAAACGTGCCCCTTGAGCACTCAAAGAGATTCGGAAATTTGCCATGAAGGAGATGGGAACTCCAGATGTGCACATTGATACCAGGCTCATCAAAGCTGTTTGGGCCAAAAGAATAAGGAATGTCCCATACTGAATCCGTGTGTGATTGTCCAGAAAACGTAATGAAGATGAAGATTCACCAAATAAGCTCTATACTTTGGTTACCTATGTACCTGTTAACACTTTCAAAAATCTACCGACAGTCAACGTGGATGAGAACTAATCACTGATTGTCCAATACATCAAATAAAGTTATAAAATTTCCTTCAAAAAAAAGCAGAACCAAGTAATAAAAGAGATGCAAATCAGATCCTGATGACACTGTTAGAACCCCTTATCCAGCACCCCAAGAAGTTATTTAAATAGATGTGAAGCTTTTGTAACAATCAGATCCCAAAATATAATGATTTAAGATTGATAAAAGTTTATTTATTTTTCATGTAACAACCCAGGAATGATAGTTTATCCTGGGCAAGTAGAACATTTAGTCCTATAAGGCCACCCAGGGATCCAAGCTTGCGGGTCAACTCTGGCACCTCAGGACAATACTTGTCACCCTTGGGTCTAGCTATTGTCTGATATGGTTTTCTGTGTCCCCATCAAAATCTCACCTTGAATTGTAATAATCTCCACATGTCAAGGGTGAGGCAAGGTGGAGATCATTGAATCATGGGGGTGGTTTCCCCCATACTGTTTTGTGGTAATGACTAAGTCTCATGAAACTTGATGGTTCTATAAAGGTGGGAGTTCCCCAGCACAAGCTCTCTTGCCTGCTGCCATGTTAAGACACGCCTTAGCTTCTCCTTTGCCTTCTGCCACAATTGTGAGGCCTCCCCAGCCATGTGGAACTGGGAATGCATTAAACCTCTTTCCTTTATAAACTACGCAGTCTCACTCAGGTATGTCTTTATTAGCAGCATGAAAACAGACCAATACCCTGTCATTTCCCAGGAAGTTGGAAGAAAGCATGGAGGGAAAATAACCTTCTAATAAAAATATGATCCAGATGTCTCAAACATCTTTTTTTCTTGCATCTCATAGACCAGTGTTTTGTCACATGGCCACACCTGGCTCCACAGGAAAATTGAGAATGGAGTTTCCATTTGGGCGTGGTCTGTTACTGAAAGAACAACGTGAATTAATAATGGGCAGGTCCATTAGCACACTGTGCCTCACCAGCGCCACGCCTAGACTATTTAATTGCACAAACTAGAAAATTCCCATTTTCACTTAAACCCCCAAACTAAGATATTCTGTCACTTACCACCAAAGGAGTCCAGCCTAAGGTACCATGGCACTGTGACTTGAAGCCTAAAGAATCTCAACCAAACTGTGTACAGACATATGTATAAGCCTCAGATGACTTGAGAAAATTCCAAAACTTTCTGTGGCATTTCCATAAAGCTACAGACTGAAGAAGTGAAAGCAACCTCAGCCCACTGATCTACCTCTGTTGTCTGGGAATTGCTTCACCACTCCCAACAGTGAGTGATTCTGGTGGCCTGAGTGCTGAGTACAGCCCCAGTCACTCTCACCACAGGGCCAGACAGCTGATCAAGGCTGGGCATTCAGCACGCACCACCTGGGATTGACACAGGGATGAACACGTGACCTAGAGGGGATCCAGTCAAAGTTTTCCCTACGGTAAATAGATGAAAACATGAGGGCCCTACCCCTAATGGTCTGCAGTTAGCTTTGACTGTCTTTCCTCCAAAAGGAGAGGCTGGCTGAGAATAAAGTGAAGAAAGAAGGAAATGGAACCAGAGACAGATCTAGAGATAAAACCATGTCTAAGCTACAACTACCTCTTGGACTTCCAAGTAGCATGTGCCGTTTTATGTTCTGTTGTATTTATTTGAGCCAATCTCTCTCTCTCTCTTTTTTTTTTTTTTTTGACAGAATCTTGCTCTGTTGCCCAGGCTGGAGTGCAATGGCGTGATCTTGGCTCACCACAACCTTCGCCTCCCAAGTTCAAGTGATTCTCCTGCCTCAGCCTCTGAAGTAGCTGGGATTACAGGCGCCTGCCACCACACCTGGCTAATTTTTGTATTTTTAGTATAGATGAGGTTTCTCCATGTTGGTTAGGCTGGTCTGGAACTACAAACGTCGGGTGATCTACCTGCCTCAACCTCCCAAAGTGCTGGGATTATAGGCATGAGCCACCATGCCCAGCCTATTTGAGCTCATCTTATTTGGCTTATAGAGAGCACATTCCCTAGGGCTGGGACTAGGGTAGTGGAGGTGAGGCACCTAGGACATAAAATTTAAGGAAGCTTTCACTATCAGGGCTTTGTGTGTACTGAGACTTCATTGGCATGACCCTGAGAGTGAGTGCATCCTTAAATCTTGCACTATAGGCACTTGAGTTGCTTTATCCTAGGCAGGCCCTCATAATGCCCTTATTTTAAAAGCGTTAATTAAAATGAAATGAACGAGAGTTCAGAAGACAATGCACATAGTAGTACTCTTTCTTTATGTGGGCATCTTGTTGACAGGATACAAAGCTTATCACACACTCAAACAGAACCATAGCATTGCAGAGCCAGAAGTTAATCCATGGGTCATCTGGTCTACCACATTCAAAGCAGAAATCCACTCTAGCTTAAACACATGGACAACTCTTGCCCTGCTCTCTGCGTTTCATTCAGCCAATTATCTTCCTTATCATTGTCATTCTTCATCATTAGCTATTGAGGGCAGGAAATTATGTACAAAAATCCAGAGATTTCTAAACTTTTCCAGAGCAGGGATGGGCTCCCAAGCTTCACCAAAAGAGACTGTGTTTTCACCAAGCACCACAAAGCACCAAGGCTGAAGCTGGAATGGCACTTCTCCAATACCCTTACCAAAAATAACTTGAGCTTTGGCCTCGCTGCCTGCTGCTCACAGTGGGAGTGTCACAGAAACATATGCAGCCTTTCCTCTGGAAGGTGAGACGGTGCTCATGAAAATGACTTGGCTATCACCAACAAGGGAGGTTGTTTGCTCTACAGCCTGTTCTCCCCTCTATCAGTCCTTAGCCAGCTAAAGAAGAATGACTTGGAAGATGACATCAAATCAGGTAGGAGAACTTGGAAACAGTTCTGCTTCAGTTATTCATTGCTTCATTCCTTCCTTTCTGCATTCAGCAAACATGTATTGGGTATCTGCTATGAGAAAAGATTGTCTATAATAAACTTTGGCACACTCAAACATACACACACACCTACACGGATAAAACAAAGTTTCGGTCCCTATGGAGCTTATATCTCAGAAAAAAATAAACAAGTAAATAAATAATGTAAATGGCTATAGAGGTGGTGAAAATGAGTCAGCAGTGTGCTTTGTAAGGAGTAACAAAGAATTCTACTTCAGATAAGAGAGAGCCAGGGAAGGCTTCTCTGAGGAGGTGATATATAAGTTAAGATAGGAAAGAGGAGAAGCAGCCGTGGAAAATGTCAGGGGACGTGCATTCCAGCTGGAGAGAAGTGTGCTTGAAAAGGCCAGCTTGCAGGAAAAAGCATGGAAAGTTCAAGGGGCTGTGGGAAGGGTCCTATGGCTTAAGCTCAGAGAAGGAGGGAGTGATGGGAAATGTAGTCCTAGAACCAGATAGGAAGGGGCAATGCATTTCTGGTCTTTGCAGGCCACAGCAAGGGATTGCATTTTGTTTAAAAGATAGAAATCATGAAGTGGCATCTGATTTATGTTTTTTTTAAGTATTAGCCTGTCTGATGAATAAAAATGAATTAGAAGGGATTGGACTGGAAATGGTGAAATCATATAAAAACCTACATCTAAAAGTCATTACTCAAATATCTTAAGAAAAAGAGAAATAGAACTGCTGATGAGAACGTGAATTTATATCCATTGGCATGACTGTTTTGGAGCACAAGTAACAATATTTATTAAAAAAAAAAACTTTAATAATTGCCTATCCTTGGTCTTCAACAATATCGTTTCTGGAAATGTATCCAAAGGCACACATATTTAGTTCTAAGGATGTCCACTGCAGTGTTGTTTAGGATAAACAAATGAGAAAGTTTCGTTTGTCGTAGGTTTTGCTTTGGAGCTGTCCTAGGTTTTGCTGCAGGTAGCAGGTGGATGAACGTTTTGCTCTTTCTGTCAAGGAGCTTTTGTGAATCCATTAGAGATGGACCTGCTAGATGGTCCAACTGCAATTCCTTTGTCAGTATGGCTACTCTTTTACCTCCTCCACCTCCCAAATCCCAGTGCCCCAGATGGATGTTCAATTCTGTTTGCACTTTTTGTGGTTCTCTTGGTGGCATCTATTCTATTATAACCTCTAGTGATTCCCTCTGTATGTTTAACCAGCCCGAGGAGAATCTCACTCACTGCTGCCCTTGTACGTGAATGGTCAGCTCAATTCTACGGCAGCCATCACTCTTTGCTCTGCCATAGTCAGGGCAGCTAGCCAATCCACAGCCTCCATCTGTAGACTCCTAAGGGATGAGTCTGGCACTTGTCCCTGTGTCCTTAACACTTGAGGGGATGCACATCTGGCCTTCTGAGTGATTCTCTTGAAAACAGCTCCATTTCTTTAAGATAAAGGGCAAGCTCCCCTATCTGTCCCTGTGGGAAAGAGAAGACCAGCTCTCTGCCAAGAAATCTTCCCTCTTTAATCTCTTTACCCACAATGTCTTATTTAGGCTGGAGGTACATGATCAACTTATGCAGACAAAACAGTTTCAAACTACTATTTTTGGCAATTTCTGCACAGATGGTCCTGCACCTTGCTTTAGAATGTTTTCTAAATGTTTTTGCCCCCTGGGCCTTTAAGACTCTACTGAAATGAAATCAACAGGAAGAGTCACATTTACCATTCTGTTACAAATCCAAATCACGGCCATTAAAACGAGTGGAAAGTATTTCACTTATTTGATCATTCAGCAGATATTACTTGAGCTACAATTTTAGCCAGGCATGCTGGCTACCTAGGTGTCAATAGAGTAGAGAGAAGGAGACCACACTCTCTGCCTTCATGGAGCTGGCTATGGACTGGGAGTGAGAGATATTATAAAAATAGATAAGGGTAAAATTATACACGAAGGAAAATTACAGGATATCATGTAATTGCAGAACAAGAAGACAGGACCTGACCCCTTTGGAAAGTGAGGAATGGAGCAGTTAGGGAGCTGAGATGAAAAGGAAGAGGTGCTGTTATCTAGGCAAACATAGAGAAGGTGATGGGACACCGTAAGCAAGGGAATGACATATGGTGGAGCAAGGCCAGGCTGACTGGAACTGGGAGAACAGCAAGATTCCTATGTTATAAATTATCTATACAATATGATGCCATTTTTAAATAGTATACTTTTTATGTAGAAAAAAATCTGAATATGTTGACATTAAATATTAGCAGCAGTTATTAATTATTGGCAGGAGTAGTGGAGATTTTCATTTTCTCCTGTGTGATTTCTTAAAAACAAGTTCCAAATGCAATTTCTAAGAACTAGAATGACTGTTTCTTTCTGCACAAGTGGGTCTCACATCTTAAGTTTACGGCTAAGGACACAAAAACAAACAAATCCTTCTAGTCAACTTGATGGGGACACCATAAAGACTCTTCTGATCGTTAAACTCTCCCAGATACTTTCTGAGTTTCTTTTCTAGTGAAAAGAGCCCTCCTCTCTGTAGGCCGCTAGAAAACTGATTAAAAAAAAAAAAAATCTAGGCCAACACACAAGAAAAAGACCAAAGAGAAGTAACTGGATAACATAGGTATTTGGTATTTCTGAGACCCTTTTTCAAAATGAAGAGTGCATCCAGTGGTTGTTGCAGGAAGATTAGAAGTCAATATTCCAGAGGACTCTTCAGGGCTGTTCTCCTGGTTCACAGAATGACTTTGGGCAAGCCATTAATTTCTCCCTGCTTCATAACCTGATCTGGAAAACAGAGATAAATGGGACCAGCCTTATTGGTACGGTCTGTTGAGGTCCCTGGATAAAATGTGTGAAGAGGGCAAAGTCTTATGTTCAAAGTGCTCTGCCAATGTTAATTAATCCTCACAGCACCCTCAAGCCCTGTAATATTATCCACATTTCACAGCTCCGGGACCTGAAGCAGAAAGACTAAATGACTTGTCCAAAGACAGAAGAAGACTGCTTCAGTTTGGGGATTAGTATTCAGCAATATTGCTGTCTCCAGAATACACATTTTAACTGCACTTATAAAATACTATTTAATTGCATCTGGAATTTTTTCATTTTGAAAACGTAGTTTCTGTGGCGTTGAATTATATGCAGGTAAAAAGCCAGACACATTTACAATGTAATGTGACAGACCCATTTGTAATTTTAGGGACTCCTTTCCTAGACCGGTGACTATAATTAGCTAAACGTGTCAATTCCACTCTTATTTCATTGGCCAGAACTTAGTCACATGACCTCATCTTCAGAGAGGCGGAAAAATGTAGGCTTTATGCTATATAGCTGTGTTTGGAATTCTACTGCAAAAGGAGAAAGACTGCAGTAGACTTTCTTTTCCCCACACTTTCTGTGTGGGGAATGGATCTGAGAGAAACTGACGAGAAGATGTAGTGAACAGTTAGGAAGCTACTGAGGGACAACCAGCAGCCCTAACCAAAATGCCCTGATCTTAACATGGCTAAAAACAAATTCACAATCCTCCCAACATGATTGCCAGTATTGCCAATTCTATCACTTTACTTTTTTAGCTGAAAATAGCATGAAGCTCAGCCACCTGAATCTCAGATCAAAGGCATTTATTGCCGCCTTTTATTGAATTTAATGCCAACAATTTTAAGATGTACCTCCATTTTATCTATTAGTAAGAAAAAAACACCACTAAGTTCCCTTTTCATATCAATGAGCAATTATACTTTTTGAACAAGCTTCATTGAGATATGATTGACGTACAACAGTCTGCACATACATAAAGTGTAAAATTTTATAAGTTTTGCCATATATATACATATATATATATATACACCTGTGAAATCACCACCATAATCAAGGTAATAAACATATCCCTCACTCTTCCAAAGTTTTCTTATGCCGCTTTTTAATCTCTTTCTCCATCTCACCAGATTCCAGTCCCCAAGCAACCACCAATCTGCTTTGTCACTATAAATCATTTTTGCATATTTTAGATTGTTATAGAAATAGAATTATACATATGTATTCTGTTTTATCTGGCTCCTTTCAATCAGCATTATTATTTTGAGATGCATTCACATTGTTAAGTGTACCAAATAGCTCATTTTTGTTGTTGTTGTTGAGTAGTATTCTGTTTTACAAATACACCACAATTTGTTCATCCTTCTACATACTAACGACCTTTAAGGTTGTTTCCAGTTTTTTTTTTTTTTGAGATGGAGTCTCACCCTGTCACCTGGGCTGGAGTGCAGTGGCGCGATCTCAGCTCACTGCAATTTCCACCTCCTGGGTTCAAGAGATTCTCCTGACTCAGCCTTCCAGGTATCTGGGATTACAGGCACCTGCCACTATGCCCAGGTAATTTTTTGTACTTTTAGTAGAGACAGGGCTTCACCATGTTGGCCAAGCTGGTCTTGAACTCCTGACCTCATGATTTGCCCGCCTCACGTTCCCAAAGTGCTGGAATTACAGGCATGAGCTACCGTGCCCAGCCAGGTTGTTTCCAGTTTTAGGCTATTGTAAATAAAGGTGCTGTGAGCATTCATGTACTAGTGTTTGTACAGATGCAAGCTTTCTCTTCTCGTAGGCAAACACCTCCATGTGGAATGACTGGGTCACTTGGTAGGTGGTGCCTTGAAAGGCACTTGTCCATTATTTTCAGATGCATCCATGACATATCAATGATGAAATTAAATGAATCAGTAACAAAAAGATATGTGGAAAATCCTCAAACCAAATAATATACTTTTAGTAACTTATGGGTCAAAGAAGAATTCAAAATAAAAAACACACTTTATGTATGTGCAGATTATTGTATGTCAATTATACCCCAATGAAACTTGTCCAAAAAGCATAATTGTGCATTGATATGAAAAGGTAAGTTAGTGGTATTTTTTCCTTACTAGTGGATAAAATGGAGGCACATCTTCAAATTGTACTTAGAACGAATGTATTGGCATAATTGGTTCTAGACGCTATCTTCTTATCCTTTCATATCTGCAGAATGATTACAGCTGTCTCATTCTTGATATTGGTAATTTGGTTCTTCTCTCTGTTTTCTCTGAGCTGCCTGCCTAGAGGTTTATCAATTTTATCTTCTCCAAGAACCATCTTTTGGTTCCATAGATTTACTCTTTTTCCTATTTTGGTGATTTTCACTCTGATTTTTATTTCCTTTCTTCTGCTTGCTTTTTGTGTAATTTGCTCTTTTTTGCAGCTTCTTAACATAGAAGTAGAGGTCACTGGAGACTTCTCTTCTAATACTGGCACATAGTGCTAAAAAGTTTTCACTAATTACTGCTTTAGTGGTAGCCAACAAATTTTCATATATTGTATTTCCATATATTAAGTGCAAAATGTTTTCTATTTTTTATTTTGAATTCTTCTTTGACCCATAAGTTACTAAAAGTATAGTATTTGGTTTGAGGATTTTCCACATACATTTCTGTTGTCAATTCATTTAATTTCATCATTGTCAAAGAAGATGCTTTGTATATTTGAGTTCCTTATTGAGACTTTCTTATGATCCAGAATATTATCACTCTGATAAGTATTCTATATGGGTTTGAAAGAAATGTATATTCTACTGTAATTGGGGGTAGGGTTCTATAAATATCAGATAAAGTTGGTGATTTTCTGTCTACCTGCTCTGTCAATTATTGAGAGAGGCTTGTTGAACTTGCTGATTGTAAGTGTACAATTGTCTATTTCTTCTTGCCATTTTTGCTTCATGTGTTTTGAAGTGCTATTATGAGGTACGTAAACATTCAGAATTATATGTCCTCTTGATGGTCTTCTTTATTACCATTTCTGCTAATATTCTCTGGTCTGAAATATTTATTGAATATTAACATAGTCGCCTCATCTTCTTTTAACTAGAGTTAGCCTGTATATCCTTGTCCATATCCTTTCATGTATTTGTATCTTTATTAAAGTGGCTTTGTGGTTGATTTTTGCAGGCATCATATAGTTGAGTCTTCCATTTTTATACTATCTGACAATCTCTTTCTTTTGAGACACTTAGACTATTATAATTTAATGTAATTATTGATGTGTTTAACCATAAGTCTACCATGTTGCTATTTGTTTTCTGTTTGTTCCATCTATTCTTCTTTCTCCCTTTTTTTTTGAGGGGGGTGGGTTAGAGAAACGTTGCATTTAACGATAAAGCTTAGCACACCCCAGCACCAATGGCATGAAGTCGCAGCAGCAGGGACAGGCAGGTGACCCCCACGGAGCCTGAGGAAGGCAACCGTCAAACAGAAGAACCCCATGGCCTCAGACAGGGCAAAGCCCAGAATGGCATAGCAGAAGAGCTATTCAAGTTGAGATTTGGGTGGGGACACAGCCAAACCATATCAGTGATGTGTCTCTGAATGAGATCAACATTTAAATAGTGTTGCTTGCCCTCCTTAATATGAGTGGGCCTCATCTAGTCAGTGGAAGGCTTGAATGGAACAAAAAGCCTGGGTGAGAGGGAACTTCTCCTGCCTTCCTGCTGAGCCAGGACACTGGCTTTTTTTTTTTTTTTTCCCTGCCTTCAGACTCTTCCTGGTTTGCAAGCCTGCTGGAGCTACACTGTCAGCTCTCCTGGAGCTCCAGCTTGCCAACTGCAGTGTTTGGGTCTTGTCATTGCCTGTAAACATATGAGCCAATTCCTTCCTAGAAATATAAACATAGAAATATATATCCTACTGGCTTTGTTCCTCTGGGGAATCCTGATTAATGCATCCCCTGCCTTCACAGGTGTTTTCTCCAAATAGGTCCCTCACATGTTGAGTCCCATCTCAGCTTTTCCTTCTCACAAGACCCAAACTGCTGCCAGGACATTTTAAAATGCTATTTCCTATGCATGCAAAACGCTTTCCACTCTTCCCCCTCAAGCCCCTATTTGCCTTTCACATCCCAGACCTGTAATCTTTTCGTTATGGTTGATCTTTCCAACCTCCTGACAAGATCAGCATTTTCAACTCAATGCTGCCGTATCACTATGCACTTCTTTACAGCCCTTAGCACAAGTGCGATTCCACAACGATTTAAGTGACTTTGTAATGAACGACTCTTTCTCATTAAACTCTACATCCTGTTTCTTACTGTTTGTTTATTGTTTTTGTTGTGTTTTTAGCTAACCATTTTGTGCCTATGCCCTGAGTTCCTGGCACATAAGGTGCTCAATAAATATTTAGTGAGTCAATAAATATTATTTTGTGCATGGGTCTTTGCTTTAGAATAAATTTTAGGATATGGAGTTTTGGGGTCAAAAGGCAAGAGAAAATCTTTTATTTAATGTTTTCTTCATGGCACAATCTTTCTTCCTTGGTTTTAATTTTCTAATGTTTTAGATAAAATTTACATACAATAAAATGCAAAACAATTATATCTGCAATGGACAAGTTGTGACAAGCGTATACCCATGTAGCCAACACCTCAATCAATATGTAGAATCTTTTCATGAACTCAAAAATTTTCCCCATGCACATTTCTAGTCATCATCCCTCTCATCCCAGGAGCAAACTGCTGTTTTAATTTCTACCACTACCGACTGTCCATTCTAGAGCTTCTTAGAACTGAAATCAATATAAATGAAATGCAGTATAAATGAACAGTAGTTACTCTCTTTTTTGCTTATTTTTATCAGCATAATGTTTTTGAGAATCATCTATGTTATTTTGTATATTAATTATCTAATTCTCTGTGATTGTTCTCTAGTGTTCCATTGTATGCAGACACCATAATTGTTTATACACTCTCCCATTGATGGCATTTGATCATTTCCAGTTTTTAGCCACTAAGAATAAGACTTCTGTGAAAATTTTTAGGCAATCCTTTGTATGAATGCTTTTTCATTTCTCTTGAGTAAATTCCTAGGGAAAGAATTGCTGGGTCATAAGGTTTATGTTTAACTTGTATGAAACTGTCAAACAGCTTTTCAAAGTGGTTAGCAATTACAAGAGGTTCAGTTACTCATATCCTTACTAGCATTTGGTATTTTCAGTCATTTAAAATTGTATCCATTCTAATAGCAGTAAAATATACTTCATCCTCGTTTTAATATTTATTTCTCTGATGCTTAAGGATATAAAGCACATTTTTATGTGCTTATCATGTAACAGCTCAATGAGTTATTCTTGCTACTGCCCGGATATAACCAATTTATCAAGACAGGGGAACTGCAATAGAGAAATAACTAGATTATTGACATTGAGGCAGAGCTAGCTGAGTGGGAGACAGGAGTTTTATTACTCAAATCAGTCCCCCTGAAAATTTGAAGACTGGGATTTTTTTAAGGATAATTTGGTGGGTGGGTGCCAGGGAGAGGGGAGTGCTGATTGTTGGGTTGGAGATGAAATTTTAAGGGAAATAGGTTCTTCTTGCTGTCTTCTGTGCCTGGGTGGGATCACAGAACTGGTTGAGCCAGCTTACCAGTCTGGGTGATGCCAGTTGGTACATCATAATGTGGGGTCTGAAAAAAATATCCTGAGTACCAATTTTTGGTTTTACAATAGTGATGTTATCCCTAGGAGAAATTGGAAAGGTCTACAATCTTGTGGCCTGCAGCTGCATGACTCCTAACCCATAATTTCTAATCCTGTGACTAATGTCCCCAGGCCAGAAGGGGGTTTGTTTGGGGAAAGGCTGTTATCATCTTTGTTTCAAAGTTAAACTATAGACTAAGTTCGTCCCAAACTTAGCTTAGCTTATGCTCAAGAACAAACAAGGGTAGCGTGGAGATTGAAAGCAAGGTCAGATCTCTTTCATTGCTATAATTTTCTCACTGTTACAATTTTGGCAAAGGCAATTTTGGTCAGACATTCCAAACGACAATCTCTCCATGAAGACAGAGACCACGCTGACCTGCGGAATGTTTCACAAAGTTTGCACTCAGTAGTTGTGTTTAGTGCATGATGTTATTACAATTTTCTAATTTTGGAAGATAGCTGTTGTCCTAGCTACTTTAGAGGCTGAGGTAAAAGAATTGCTTGAACCTGGGAAGTTGAGTCTGGCAGTGAGCTATAATCACAGAATCGCACCCAGCTTGGGCAACAGAGTGAGATCCTGTCTCAAAAAATATATAAAAGGAAGACCTCAGAATTAACAAATATCAATGTTTTGCCATATTTATTTCAGATTATTTTTCGTTTAAATAAAACCTAACAAATAAAGTTAAAATCACCCCATATTTCACCCCAGTCCATTTCTTGCCTTCTCAAGTAGAAACTGTGATGATGACTTCATGGGTATCTTTTCAATCCAATATATGAATGAAAATATATGGTGAATTATTTATGGATTTAAAAAATCACATATTTCTATACTTATTTGACTACCACCTACCTTTTCCCCCTCCATTCTGTGGAGACCTGCACAGATTGACTATAGGGAGATCTGGTTCATTAAACTGCTGAATTATAGTTCATCGTGTGACAATAACATGTTTTATTTCTGCTTCTTAATTGATAGACTTTTAAATTACTTCCATTTTATCCCTATTACAAGCAATAGGCCTTAAATTGTTATGCCTAAAATATGGAATAAGATCATCACTGCAATAATATCTTTCTAAAAAATATCTAAAACCACTGGCAGTCATTGACACTCAGTATCAGAATTCTTAAAAATACAGGTGCTCATGGGCTTTTCTAAATGAAATCAAATACTCAATAGAACTTCTAAGACACTAGTGCAATAAAAGAGTCTATTTTGCAGAAACTCTACAGGGAGAATAAAAACTAAGCTAATATGTTATAAATATTTCTTTGGTTTCCCCTGTAAGCTTCACATTTTAACTCTCACATCAGCCTATTTAAATAACTGCAAACATATAACTATGACCAAATGAAGAAAGAATGTGTAGGACTAGTATTTTGATGGAATGAAAGCTAACATTTGGCCTTCCTTTTGGAGTGGCCTCAACAAGATCATATTCCATTTGCACACAGAGAGAAATCCACACTCCTCTCATGGCCGACAAGGGCACATAAGCCTGGGTCTTTATCCACCTTCCACCTCCCTGACATCATATCCTTCCTCTTGCCCCTGGTATTACCTTTCTTTCCATTCCTGAAATACACCAAACTCACTCCCGCTTCAGCATCTTAGCATTTGCTTTTCCCCTCTTTTGCATATTCTTCTTGCATGTTTTCACATGGCTGCCTCCTTTTCATTTAGATCTCAGCTTGCATCATCTCAGAGAAGCCTTTCTAGACCTCTGAATCCAAATTAGCACCCTCCCTCCAACCAAGTCACTCACCTTTATAAAACTTTTATTTTTTTCAAAACATTTATCATGAATTGAAATTATCTTGTTTAATGATATATTAATATGTCTCCTGTCTGTTCTCCACCTGCCCATTAGACCAAGCATGAGCAGGGACCTTTCCAACTTGTTCACTGGAGAGCCTCAGTTCCTAGGACTACCCCTGGCATTGCTGAATGAATGCATGGATGGATGGATGAATACATGAATGGAATTAAAGCAATACAGACAGTTCTTGGAGTCTATTATTTGATAGTCTATGTGCCCTGAGATGTTGAATGAATAATAGAAACCTAAAATAATACCTATATCATTATCATCTCACTACTTTTGTTTTTTTTTGAGATGGAGTTCCGCTCTTATCACCCAGGCTGGAATATAGTGGCGTGATCTCAATTCACTGCAACCTCCACCTCCCGGGTTCAAACAATTCTCCTGCCTCAGCTTCCTGAGTAGCTGTAATTACAGGCATGTGCCACCTCTCCCAGATAATTTTTGCATTTTTAGTAGAGATGGGGTTTCACCATGTTGGCCAGGCTGGTCTCAAACTCCTGACTTCAAATGATCCACCCACCTTGGCCTCCCAAAGTTCTGGGATTCCAGGCATGACCCACCATGCCTGGCTCTCATCTCACTTCTGTCTTCCTCCAGCACAAGCCGTTTATGTGAATAAAGATTATTCCTCATTGCATTGCTTTACACTTATGTAGTTAAATGCCAGTGTCAGTGTTCAAGATAGACCTATTTCCAAAAGGCATTGTATACTGGATGAAGAAATAAATCCAAACAAATAAGCAAAAACCCAGCAACTACGGTTTGGGGAGTCAAACATTTTGTTGGAATTCCTGCGCCACCACTTCCTGTGTTCTACTGGAAGAATCAGTGGTTCTACTGGGGGCAATTTTGCCACTCAGGTGACAGTCATTGGGAGATATTGTGGTTGTCATTACTATGGAGAGAGGGGAGCTACTTGCATCTAGTGGATAGAGGCGAGTGATAAAATAAAAACTTCAGCCAAATTAAATTTAAAGTTTAATTGAGCAATGAAGATTTGCAAATTGGGCAGCCTCCCAAGCTAGAGTTTGCTCAAAGACTGCCGTGCAGCCATGTAACAGATTCATGGACACAAAAAGGACAGTGATGGGCAGAAAATGGAAGTGAGGTAACCAATCCAGAAACAAGTGGATGGGTTACAGGTTGGTGTTTTTGCCTTATCTGAACACAGTTCGAACAGTTGGCTACATCTTATTGGCCAAAATTTGGTGACTGGCACAAGCTAGTCTATGTCTGTTTATATCTGCACTTGTTCTAGTTCACGGTGTACAGAAAAACCTTTAGGCATCACTTAAAATATGTAAGGAGGCAGCTTTAGGCTAAACTTGATTTAACACTAGAGATGCTACTAAACATCCAGTAATGTACAGGGCAGCCCCAGCAAAGAATTATCTGGCACCAAATGTCAGTAGTGCTGGGGTTGGGAAATCCTGCTCTAAACAAATTACTACCTTCTCATCTGTAAAAGGTGAACAGATATTGTTAGTCATGTAAGATTAATGTGGAGATTAGTAAAAATGTGCTTAAGGCACCAAGACCTGGACCTTGAGCATGAAAAGTCTGCAAATAAACATTGCTTTTGTTATGAGCATGGCATATGATACAGATAATCACTTTTGTATCTCACTGGCATGTGGCTGCTTCTAGGGAATGAGTGTTTCTTTCTTTACCCTTGAATTTTCAGTCCCTGAAGAGGGCCTGGCACTTAACAGATGTTGAATAAACGTTGCCTGAATTAACTTAAATATTTGTTGTTTCAAACACCTTATATTTTCCTCTCATTTTATTTCCCTCTCTAAAAGTTAGTTTGACCACTATATGCTCAAATTTCTTAATTTTTATTATTATCAATCTTGATGACCTCTTAAAGACTGAATTATGAGACATGGAAAATAATGATCTATCTCTGTGATCATCTTCTACCTTCTTCTCTGTGGCTTTCTAGATGCAGCACACTGAGTTTCTTGCTATGTCCTCACCAGCCAAACTGGATCATTGCAATCCCGCTAGCCAGATGTTCTCCACTGGAGAGCAACATAAGATTTTAATGTTCATTTCTCTGGAGACCATAGGGGTTGAGCATTGTCATTTATATACTTTCTAATCATGTTTTATACTCCACGGGAATGTCTTTTTCCCCTTTTTCTATTTATTTATTTTTTGTTATTTATAGAAATATTTCATTAATATGCTATACATGAAATTTTTTATCACTTGTGTTACAAAAATCAGCCAGGCACGGGTCACTCATGCTTGTAATCCCAGAACTTTGGGAGGCCGAGGCAGGTGGATCACTTGAGTCCAGGAGTTTGAGACCAGCCTGGGCAGCATGCTGAAACCCCATCTCTACTAAAAATACAAAAATTAGCACAGCATGGTGGCAGGCGCCTTTCGTCCCAGTTACCTGGGAGGCTGTGGCAGGAGAATTGCTTGAACCTGGGAGGCGGGGGTTGCAGTGAGCAGAGATCAGGTCACTTCACTCCAGCCTGGGTGCCAGAGCAAGACTCTGTCTCAAAAAAAAAAAAAAGTGTTATGAAAATCTTTTCTCTTTTTCTTCGTGATGTCTTTCAATGAACAGGCTTTAATTTTTATTGAAATTAAACTTACCAATCATTTCTTTCATAGTCATTTTTGAGCCTTGTTTAATACATTGTTTAGTATTCTAAAAAAAATAGTATCCGGTATTCTTCTTCCATAATTAAAGATTTTCCTTCATATGTAAGTGTTTAATTCATTGGAAATCGTTGTTTCATTGGGAAAGAGAGGTGCCATGGAAGATTGAAATCCAATTTTATTTATTTCCATGTGGAAACCGCTGGTAGCAGCAACCTTTCCATGTTTATCTACAATGTCTCATTGGTCATAGATCAAGTTTCCACACACAGATCTGTTTGGGGACATTCAGTTTTATTCCCTCTTACTTTGTGACCATGCTTTCTATGGTTAAAGCAAACTAAACATGGCCTAAGAAGGACTCTGTACTTCTATATGTGAGTCGTTGTGGATGAACTGCAACCCACCTTCATAGGTAGACAAGATTGAAAACCTAACTGAGGAGTAGGTGCCTGTAATAGCGGCTGAGGCCTGGCCATTGCCAGCAGCCATGCTTCAGCTACCCTACACTGCGGAGCATTCAAACTGTGTTCAAATGAGGCAAATAAATAAGGAAATACATAAATAAACTGTAACCAATTCAGTTGTTTCAGTATCTCACTTCTAATTTCTGTATGCCACTTTTTTTTTTTTTTTTCTTAATTTTGTCTGTAAATCTTCTTCCATCATGTGGCTGCCCTGGAGTCTCTCTGAATCTGCTGTGATTCTGGGGGCTGCCCAGTTTGTGAGGTGTTCAATGCACCATTAAACTCCTTTAAATTTAATTCGGTTGAAGTTTTTCTTTTCACACTGTGGTAGGAGCTAAGAGAAAACTTCCCCTTTACCCTCTGACAGTCTGCTGAAAAATCAACTCACTAAAGGCAGATTAATAGGTGAAAAGGTATACATATGTATTAATGTGCACACAGGCGAGAACCACAGAGTGAATACCCAAACTTTCGCATGGGGTGCAGAAACGTATAAACCATCTTGAGATTATAGAAAGAATCAGGGCCCAGAGCATGGCCGAAAACAGGTTATGCTGGTTGATTAGTCTGTTTTCACACTCCTGATAAAGGCATACCCAAGACTGGGTAATTTATTTAAAAAAAAAAAAAAAAGAGGTTTAATAGACTCACAGTTCCACATGGCTGGGGAGGCCTCATGATCATGGCAGAAGGTGAAAGGCCTGTCCTACATGGTGGTAAACAAGAGAGAATGAGAACCAAGCAAAAGGGATTTCCCCTTATTAAAACCATGATCTCATGAGACTTATTCACTACCAAAAGAACAGTATGGGGGAAACCATCCCCTATAATAAAATTAACTCCCACCAGGTCCCTCCCCCAACATGTGGGAACTATGGGAGCTACAATTCAAGATGAGATTTGTGTGGGGACACAGCCAAACCATATCAGCTGGTAACCAGATTAGAGTGGCAAGACAGGTCATGGGAGGCAAAGAAGAGGAGCCTTGGCTAGCAAAGGCTGTCCTGTTGTATAAATGGAACCAAACAGGTAGCAACCCTCAGAATAGAGGGTAACTGTTTCTTCTTTAAAGGTGTCAGACTCTCAGTTAATCTTCCCTAGATCAGGACAAGGGAAGGGCTGGCTGCCTCAATGCACATTCTCCACAGATGCAAATCTCCCCAGCAGAAAACAGCTTTGCAGGTTGCTTCTGTGTGCTGGCCCCCTGAACACCCATCTCAAAATATATACATTTTAAAGTTAAGTATTTTGATTTCCTTCAGTATCGTTTTTCCTCCTTCATTCTAGTCTTCTCCTCACTGTTTGTTTGCTTGTGTATGTAGGCTCTCTTCCTTTTTCTATACCTTAAATGCTGGCGTGCTTTGGGGTTTGGTGAAAGTGCTCTTAAATTTTCTCATTCCACACACATTCTCTAGGATTCCATTGCCTTGTATAGGCATGGGCTTCCCAAATACATTTCTGAACTGTGATTTCTGCCAAAGATAACACAAAGCTGAAGACTAAAGCAATAAGGACACATTTTAATAAGTAATAGATGATCACAATCAGAAAGAGGGTCCAGTGTGGACTGAACTCAACTTTGATTTGTGTGGAGCTGACTGGACATTTTAAAGGGAGAATGGAGAGTAGAGAGGGGAGGTGGGGGTGGCTACGGCAGGGTCAGGGAAGTGAAAATGACAGCAAGTTGAGTGTAAATGCAATTTGGCCAGCTGAGTCTGTTAGCTGCCAATTGAGGAAGTTAAGATTCTGTCCTCCCACAAAGCTCGGGAGGCAGAGGCCCCATCCATCCTGATGATTACATTTTCAAAGGAATGGCTTTCAGGTCTTTGAAAAAGACACTCCTAAACTGAAGAGATACACATACATCTCAATGGGATGGAGAACGGATTCACGGTTTTAAGTCCTTAAAGTAACTGCTCGTCAGGTGCCTATGTCAGGTGTTAGGTAGGACAGACGATAAATGTTTCTGGTGGCTTGGAGGTTTCCTAGGCAGGCACTTTAAGAAGGTGTCAGGTCATGGTTGGTGTACCACCTTGAGCTGTTAGGAAGGATGCTAGTGTTGGTTTAGGTCTTTTAAGGGGGCAGAAGTGTGGACGAGAGGGTTTGTGCTGAGAGTCGGCAGTTTTTATAGGCCAAGTTTGAGGCCTGGTAGAGAAGAGTTCTCAGAGTGTCAGTGGTGGCAAATCCTGCAGGTCTGCAGCAACCTCACTTCTTGCCTCCTCAGAAGAAGGAATTCGACCAAGAGGCATAGGCAGAGTGAGAGACTGAGGCAAGTTTTAGAGCAAGAGTGAAAGTGTATTCAAATTTTTAGGGCAGGAATGAAAGAAAGTAAAGTATACTTGGAAGAGGCCCAAGCAGGTGACTTGAGAGAGAGTCAAGTGCACTGTTTGACCTTTTTTTTTTTTTTTTTTTTTTTTTGAAATGGGTTTTGAGACGGAGTTTCGCTCTTGTTACCCAGGCTGGAGTGCAATGGCGCGATCTTGGCTCACCGCAACCTCCGCCTCCTGGGTTCAGGCAATTCTCCTGCCTCAGCCTCCTGAGTTGCTGGGATTACAGGCACGCACCACCATGCCCAGCTAATTTTTTGTATTTTTAGTAGAGACGGGGTTTCACCATGTTGACCAGGATGGTCTCGATCTCTTGACCTCGTGATCCACCCGCCTCGGCCTCCCAAAGTGCTGGGATTACAGGCTTGAGTGTTTGACCTTTAACGTGGGGTTTTATATATTGGCATACTTCTGGGGTCTTGAGTTACTTCTCCCCTTGGGGTAGGCTGTCTGAATGCGCAGGGGCCTGTCAGAACCTGGGTGGGGGCCACATGCACAGTGTGTTTACTGAAACTGCACGTGTGCACTTGAGGCATTTGTCCCTTACCAGCTGAGCATTCCTATGTGGTTATAGACCACTTAGACTCTACCAATTTTGCCACTTAGTGTGAATGGTTGAGCCTATTTGCCCAACTCCTGAGATCTTATCAGGAAGCTAATCACCAGTTTCAGGTTTTCCTATCCACTGGGAGACTGCCTTTCCCTGGCTCTGGCTGTGAGCAATTATTATTTTAGAGAGACAGCTTAACAACTACCTAAAACCGTCACCTGACACACCTGGTTAGCAGGGAGGGGGCCTCACCTGCCCTGCTCATGTCTACCTAAATATTTACTGTAACAAGAGGACCCTGGCTAGAGTTCGGTCAAAGAGTGAATCTTTGCCACCTCTCTCTCGGGTTCCACAACCGTATTTATGGTAATAGCAGCCCACCATGGTGAGTACATACTGTGTGCTGAGCAAGACCCAGGAGTCTGCCATGCACATGCTCACCAAATCCTTCCAGCAGTCCCGGTGGCAGGCAGGCACCACCATTATCATTTGTAGTCACCAAGGAGAATGTCGTGGCACAGACAGGTTAATGTCTCACAGCCCTTGCATGGAGAGAGAAGGCAGGTCACAACATGGAACCCTGTGGAGTGTACACCCTGGACCAGAGAGCTCTGCCGATATTCCACAGCTCTGTCTCCATGCCCTTTTGCCCTCCCTAACTCCGCTCAGATGTTCCAATATAAATGACTGTTAATGAGGTTTTTCAGTGTCCTGAGAGGGATTGAGTATGCATTCTCACATATATATCCACATATGTGTTTGTGTGTTTAAAATAATATCCAGAAGTCTGCTTCCTTTCATTTATTTTTGGTAATATTCAACTTAGGGAATTTACAAATTTAAAAACCTTGTGACAAAAGAAAAAAATGAGAGCAACTCGAGTGAAAGATACAGGGAAGCTTTCTGTACTATGTTTGCAACTTTCTGCAAATCTGAATTTCCAAATAAAGTTTTTTTGTTTTAATTGGTTGTTCCTTTTAATTTCAACTTCTAAAAAACAATAGTATTGCATTTGTTGGTTCTTCAAAACCTACCTATCACTTCTAGGGAGCCTTGGAAGGATGACTGCTTTTATTTCCAAACTGAGTTCAATACCTTAAAAGATTTTAAACTGTATTTATAAATGGAATATATTCAACTTCCTTCTTAAGTACAACTGTCTACCTTAGCATATAACATCTTCCCTAATACAAATAATTTGTATCTATTTAAAATGGGTAAATATGTGAGCCTAAATATTTCTTAAATATCTCAATGCTCAGTGCCATTCCAATTTAGTCAGAAGCCTAAATCAATTCTTCACATACCCTTTTGTGTATGTGTGTGGAGTTAAAAAATCCTTCACTCAAATGGACTAAATTCTTTAAATGTTACAAGTAGATTTTAAAAGCCTAAATATGTAACAAAATGATAATTCTGTAATTTTGATTCTACTATGCCTATCTATACCCTAAATCTATAATTCTAAATCTTCCTGGATTCCACAAAGCATACCCTGTAAGTACCAGCCCAGTTCACACAAGGCATGAGGCCTCATGCTTCAGAAGTTCCCGCCATCACCAATTACTAAAACAAAACAATGATTACTATTATTCCCATGAGCTTGACAGGTGGTCTGCTTCTCAGGCTAGAGGTTCCTAAGGCCCAGGGTGCTGGCTGATTCTTATCAGCAACGTTCCTGGCGTCAGTGGGCCCCATTTTAGGGTTTCCAAGTCACGGACCGCACAGAGGAGCCAAAGGGATGCTCTTCCAGGTTGCTCAGATCCCGTTCCTGGATTCCATTCACATTTAATGTCCTCATCCTTCTGTTGCATTTCAGAAGTCTGCACCTCCCACTCAACTTGCAGTCTGATTGGAATTTGCATTTCTCTGATCCTTGTGTTGGGGCTCAGAACAGGATATCCCAAAATATGGCACCTTGGCATTCTGTGTATTTTAAGCTGAAGGAAATTGAGAAAGCTACAGAAGCAGGAAGGTCACTCTCTGACTTTCTCCCACTCTTCTCCCCCAAGGCCCTAAAAAGAATCCTCTGACCTACTTCTTCTGAAAGTAGAACAGAAGATCCTCACTCCAGAGAGGTCCTGACCTGTGCCAGGAAAGAAGGAATGGCACAGAGAGAGGCCAAGAGGAATCTCAACCATCAGGGCTTGCTAAATTCCCTGAGTTTATTACCATTAGATTCCACCCAGTTTGCTCCAAACACGTCTCCAAAACTGCCACTTTTCCTCCAAGTACAGTTTCCTTTGTTTCTTTGGATCCTCATTTCTGAAGCCTCTTGTATCATGTAAACTTCTGTTAAATAAATTTGTTATGCTCGTCTCTTGTTTGTCTGTCTTTGGCTACAGGAGTGTCAGCCATGAACCTCACAGTAGATGAGGAAAGAGAATTCATTTTTGCCCCTGTGCTGGCGATCTGTAACCGTTTGCTATCTGGGTCTAAATACCAGTGTATTTGTCAGGAACCCTGAATTCTTGCACATGCTTTCTCCCCTTGAACCATACAACTCTCACTGATGATCAGAACAGCATGCTTTTTAACTTTGCTTTCTCACATTTGATTTTGGAGGCCATCCTCTGATACCTTCTAAGCCTCCTCCAAACTTGCCTTTTCCTTTTCTCTCCAAATTTACTCAGCTATTCTCTACCCACCTCTTAAGTCATTCACTCAATAATTAACATCTCTTAGTGCTTTAGACCCAAACCACATTTCTTTTTTTTGAGACAGGGTCTTGTTCCATTACCCATGCTGGAGTGCAGTGGTGTAATCACGGCTCACTGAAGCTTGGCCTCCCAAAGTGCTGGGATTACAGGTGTGAGACACTGTGCCAGGTTCAATGTGAGATTTTCAGTCCCTAGATCTATTATTCATTTTTTCCTGTATTTTCTCACTCAAAATACATTTTGTTCACTATTATAACATTTAATTAAATCCTACTATTAAATTACATCTCATATCTCAGGAAACATGCCTTTATTTTTTGGATAGGAGAATAACCTCATGAGTTAAATGCAAATCAGATAAAGGCCATGTGAGGTAAACAAAATTCAACTGAATATCATTATAAACATCAGTTGTATAGATTTAATAATATTATGTTAAAAAGTAATATCCTAAAACTGACAAGTCTTTATCCTTGGGCAAAAATTATATTTATGTCTTCAAAATTCCATCAAATTCTTAAGTCTGAGTTAGCAAAGGACAATGGAATGTGCTTCAAGAGGTGGGAGGGGGAAAGCAAAATGAAATAAAGTGACCAGCTTTCTTGAAAAACTAGAAAAGTTACAGAACCTAGTGAATAGACTTATGAATTAGTGAACATGTATAACTTAAATTTGAGAAAATAGACCAACTGGTGACATTCTGAAGTTATGGAAATGGGACAAGAGAACTCTAAAACAGTGCTCAGTGAGTCTCAGCAGGGTGGCCAGTAAAAACCCAGGAAACCTTTTGCTAACTGTTCTGGATGAAATCTCTGGTCATGAATAAATTCAGTTAATTGGAATGGTAACTATTTCCCTTAAGTGGTAACACATCTCTTGCATTTTAAAATTAAGCATAAAAATGATGACTAACAAAACCATAATAATATTTTTCTGTAAATAGTAAATGTGGACATAACTGTATACATTTGAAATATTTCAAGAAATTTAAAAATTCTTATATTTTCAATGATCTCCATTCTAACTGGCATGAGATGGTGTCTCAGTGTGGTTTTGATTGGTAATTAATGACCAGTGATGATGAGCTTTCCTTCATATATTTATTGGCCACATAAATGTCTTCTTTTGAGAAGTGTCTGTTCATATCCTTCACCAACTTTTTGATGGGGCTGTTTGGTTTTTTCTTGTAAATTTGTTTAAGTTCTTTGTAGATTCTGGATATTAGTCTTTTGTCGGATGGATAGATTGCAAAACATTGCTCCCATTCTGTAGGTTGCCTGTTCACTCTGATGATAGTTTCTTCTGCTGTGCAGAAATTCTTTGGTTTAAGTAGATCCCATTTATCAATTTTGGCTTTTGTTGCCATTGCTTTAGGAAACAACAGAAGCTGAAGAGGATGTGGAGAAATAGGAATGCTTTTACACTGTTGGTGGGAGTGTAAATTAGTTCAACTATTGTGGAAGACAGTATGGCGATTCCTCAAGGATCTAGAACCAGAAATACCATTTGACCCTGCAATCTCATTACTGGGTATATACCCAAGGGATTATAAATCATTCTACTATAAAGACACATACACATGCATGTTTATTACAACACTGTTCACAATAGCAAAAACTTGGAATCAACCCAACTGCCCATCAAGGATAGGCTGGATAAAGAAAATGTGCATATATACACCATGGAATACTATGCAGCCATAAAAAAGGATGAATTCATGTCCTTTGCAGGGACATGGATGAAGCTCGAAACCATTATACTCAGCAAACTAACACAGGAACAGAAAACCAAACACCGCATGTTCTCACTCATAAGTGGGAGCTGAACATGAGAACACATGGACACAAGGAGGGGAACATCACAATCCAGGGCCTGTCAGGAGGTGGGGGTCTAGGGGAGAGAGAGCATTAGGATAAATACCTAATAGAGATGACAGGTTGATGGGTGCAGCAAATCATCGTGGCATGTGTATACCTATGTAACAAAGGTATACACAGTTTTTAAAAAAATCTCCAAGTTCTTTAAAAACATATAAATATATATGTGTGTGTGTATATATATAATATTCTATTTTTATAACTTTAAACATTAGTCAATGAAAAAGACTTGGTAAAAATTCAGAAGACTGTTTTTATTAAACCGGTCTTTTAAAATCATTAAAAACAGCAAATACATTAAATTTATTAAAAACGTTGAAAATGTTATTGCTGTGTAAGCTTGTAAAAGGAACCGAATACTGTCAAAGTTTCCTTGAAAGTAATTGTTAAAATCTGCTGAATTTATAAATAGAATAATAAATTTGTGAGCTACACTGAAAGGTTAAGAAAGAGCTAGTTTTACTTTTACATTTATAATCTTCATAAATTGAATACTAGTTTTTTAAAACCTTCTGAACAGTATTTTCTGTATGCACTAGCCATTTTTGAGTGTAACAAAAACCTCGCATGAGTATATCCTTCTTTCATCAATCATTTATTTAGTCCTTAAATATAGATTTATTAAGTGCCTAATTCATGTAAAGGGCAAGACACTGGGAATAGGGCAGGAAATGAGGGAGGGTTACTAGCAATATCTTCACACAGACACACATTTTTGTATATTCTTACACATTTTAACTACAATTACGTAGGATAGCTGTCTCCCCACCCCCACCCCACCAACTGCCTGTTTGTTACTCTTTCTTTTTCATCAGATGGTGGTAATCATAGATTTTGTTTGGATCTGGCTAAGAGAGAGAGAGAAATTTAGGATACATTAATTTTGGTTTTAGTGGGATATATTTAGGTGAGTCATAGTTACTGATGTGTGTACTTTTTGCTAACTGTTCTAGTGTAGAAATTGCCTACTGAGAGATTCTCGGTGCCTACTGGGTTGACTATCCTGGCATCATGACATCATTAGAGTAATCATAGATTTTGTGTGGATCTGGCTAAGAGAGAGATAAATTTAGGATACATTAATTTTGGTTTTAGTGGGATATATTTAGGTGATTCATAGTTATTGATGTGTTCACTTTTTTGCTGACTGTTCTGATGTAGAAGTTGCCTGTCGAGAGATTCTCAGTGCCTACTAGTTGGCTATACTGGCATCATGACATGAATATGCCAAGACTTCAGCCTTAAGCAGAAATTACATTGTTGTATTTAAAATTCCATTAAATTCTTAAGTCTGAGTTAACAAGGGACAATGTAATATGCTTCGAGAAGTAGGAGAAGAAAGCAAAATTAAACCAAGTGACCAACTTGAGTGAGAGGACAGAAATTATATCAAAAATAGATGTGATCCTGACCCCAAAAGTATGTGGGACATGGAGGAGAAATGACATTTCAATGTTCACAGTCAGACGCCAGTCTATGGAAAACTCTGACACAAAGGTCTCTGTTATTAAGAATCCATAACATAGCAAAAGTGACAATAAATGTACCACATATTTTCATTTCTCTTTTGTTGAGAATTATGAGATACGGAATTTCAGAATCCTTAAACTTATAGTTTACCATCTACAAGGTATGAGTACCACTATATTAAATCTTATCTCAGCTTATTTGACACATCTTGTGCTGATGAAATCTCATGGACCCAGACAAAACAGCACACAAAACTGCCCTCAAAATAGAGATCATCAATCACAGTAGAATAAAGACTCAATTTGCTTTCGATTGTCCCTCTAGAAAATATTATAAAATCATTGTCACATGAAGAAATGATTAAAAGGTATGCCCATAAGAATGTAGGGGAAAGGTACTACAGAGGTGTGAGTCATTATTTACAAAAAAAAAAAAAAATGAATAACATGCTATGCTGCTAGACTTTGTAACATGTGGTTTTTATCAACTTTAAAATAAATTATAACTTTGTATTTATGATTTTTTATGATTTATGATTTATTTAATGATTTATTTTCTCATTCTAAGTAAATATTTTGCTCTGTACCTAATTCTGTATTCATTATTTTATATACTTTTCCATTTTAAGGACGGCTGTAATTATTGTATCAGACAACAATGAACAGAATCTGTCACTAGTAGTGGGCCAAACAACTAAAGTTCTTGGGTTCATGGAACATGTTATTGCTATGGGAAAGTACCTGTCCATTACCTTTGAAGAAACAGTAATATGTTTAGACTTACAGTCATGCTTTCTTTTCTTTTCTTTTTTTCTCCTAAATCTGTAGGCATCATTTCATTAAATTCTGGAGGTTAGTATTGCAGACGGTTGGTATAACAGGACAGATAAGACAGCAGAACCAGGAGGAGAAGGAGGGCATCGCAAAATGAAAAAATTGGGTTTCTATGGAAGACTATGCATCATCTATAACATACCCTTTTGGGTTATCAGAGTTCAGCTCTATTTCTTTACTTTGAGCTATGTTACAGCTCTATAAGCTGCAGATAACCAGGAGATATGCAAAGTATGTCTTATCTGGTGGAAGTCCAAAACGTCTTCTCTCCCACCCTGTGGAGAAAACAGTTTTTGTCTTTGTTTGCAATTCATCTTGATATTCCTTTACTCTAGGTAAATTGTGTTATTTTGACTTTCCCTTTGAACCAGTTATAACATCAGCCTGGATCCTTGAGTAAAGTAAAATATTTAACACATCTTCATTTTTATATCTATATAAAAGCCGTGATTTCGTTTCTTCCTAAAAATGATCTTTTACCAATGGGAAGCTCTGTCTTAAGTCCCCGACTCCCAGAAGTCCCAGAAGGCATTGAATTTTATTTCTCTACAGATAATTTGATTTTTTTCCTCTAGACACTTAAATATTTTTTCTTTATCTTTGAAGATATGAAAGTCATCATAGATAAAAGTTATTGGTTTGTTGTGACATGTGAATTTTAAAATACAGTCTATGGCTAGGCATGGTGGCTTATATCTGTAATACCAGCACTTTGAGAAGCTGAGGCAGGAGGATCAACTGAGGTCAGGAGCTTCAGATTAACCTGGGCAACACGGCAAGATTCCTGTCTCTATTTTTGTTTAAGAAAACACAAAAATTAAAAGTAGTATACAATCTCTAATTTAAGGCAAGGCAAAAAAAAAAGCGCATTTTGATTTACTATTTTGAATTCTCTTGACTGGCGCTATTTGTGAATATCATTAAATATTGTTGAAATTGCAACAAACTACTGATTTTTCATGTCAAAAAAATGTAAAGCATCTTAGAGTTAGACAAAGCCTGAGAGGCATTGTACAATTCCACATTCACATGCACAGTTATTTTACTTAATGGCCATTGGGTCTATTTTGATTCTTTCTAATGGTATTATCATCATCTTAAATTTCAAGGAGAAATAAAATATCTGATGTATGATATTATTTTGATCTAAGAATTGTTCAAGCAGATTATCTAAGATTCTTACAATATTGTCAGCAAAGCTTATGTGCCTTGTAAGAATGTAGTTTAACAGCATTTTTAGGCTTAAGGTGTCACATCTTTAACATGGTCAGGCTGTAAGTTTAAATAAAGCGAGATGTTTATTTTTAGAAAATCAATGCAATGCTCCAACCGTGCTGTTTTTCTCGATCTACCAAGACATTTTCTGTTTCATTTATCACTTAAAATTCCCCCTCATAAAAAAGGAAACATATACTTCGTTTCTCTGTATCACATCATAGGTTGAAATACATCAAGACTGAATCAATTCTATAGCCAAGAACAATAACAGTTCAAAACTATTCGGCAAAAGCTATCTTGATATTACCCATGACTCTAGAACCTGTCCTAGCCACCAGAATTAATCTTCTTTTAAAAATGTAGACAAAATTCTCTAGATAGATAGGTAGATGTAACTATAGAAATTTAAACATGGTAACAGGTAAACAAAAAATGAAAAAAATACGTTGTGCTTTTTTAATTGCAAAAAAATGCTGAAGGTTACATACTAAACATGAAAAATGTTATCTATGGATATTGAGATTAAATATTATTTCAATTTTTATATTGATACTTTCCCACAGTTTACATTTTGTATAAAAAGCTCAGATCAATTTAAAATAAGAAAAAAAAATAGGCCAGGTGCAGTGGCTCACACCTGCAATGTCAGCACTTTGGGAGGCCACTGCATGAGAATTGATTGAGGCCAACAATTAAAGACCAACCTGGGAGACACAGAAAGACCCTCCCTCTACAAAAAAAAAAATTATCAAAATAATAAGCTGAGCATGAACCTGTAGTCCTAGCTACTGGGAATACTGAGGGGGAAGGATTGCTTGAGCAGGGGAGGTGGAGGCTGCAGTGAGCTATGATCATGCCGCTGCACTCCAGCCTGGGCACCGGAGTGAGACCTTGTCTCATAAATAAATTAATAAATAAGCAAGTAGCATTAATGAAATGAAAAAAATATATATTACTCTACAACAATAGAATCAAAATTCTCTGGCAGGGCATAAAGAAAATATTTACACATGGCCCAGCCTGCTCTCTGCCCTCTTCTCGCACTGACCCCCTTTCCTCACACATATCAAACCTACACTCCAGCCACACAGAGAAAATAACACGGAATCTATACCCCTTGGCCTCTTCAGAGTGATAGGGTTTGGCTGTGTCCCCACCCAAATCTCATCTTGAACTGTAGCTCCCATAATTCCCACATGTTGCAGGAGGGACCCAGTGGGAGATAATTGAGTCATAGGGGCAGTTTTCCCCATTCTAATCTCATGGTGAATAAGTAAGTCTCAGGAGATCTGACGGTTTTATAAAAGGAAATTCTTTTCACTTGATTCTCATTCTCTCTTTGCCTGCCACCATGTAAGACATTCCTTTGCTCTCCCTTCATCTTCTGCCATGACTATGGGGCCTCCACAGCCATGTGTAACTGTGAGTCAATTAAACCTCTTTCCTTTATAAATAACCCAGTACTGGGTATGTCTTTATTAGCAGCATGAGAACAGTCTAATACACATAGTCACTTTCCCTAATTTTGTTTCTGCCTCAAGAAAACTTTTCCCTTATTTTCGTCAATGGCATGAGTGTAACCACAGCATTTTGGAATCACCTCTTCAGTGGAACTTACCATAGCATGGCTGTCTCATTAACATATATTCCCCGCCCACCTGTGGCATAGATCACTTCTTATCTATCCTTGCATTTCTGATATCTGTGTCTGACATTTAGTGTGCCCTACATTTGTTGAAGAGGTGAATCAATGAGCAAGAAAATCCAAAACAAGATTATGGGATATTTTTTTCAGTTTCATGCAAACCTTACTTCCTAAGAGGGCTGAGTGTACTTCCTGCTTCCTCCATTAAACTGTGGTCTGAATGTCATTCTTTTCTATAAGTTTGGTGAAAAAAAAAATATAGATAGTCTGTGTGATGAAATTTTCCTCTTCTTCCAGAACAATCAAAAGAAACACTCCTTTGCATCTCTGGGGAGAAACAGATTTTCTCTTAAGAAGTGTCCAGCCTATAAATAAAGAAAGCAATTTGTGAAACTTGCTGCAGAATCACATCTAGGTCAGAAATTATGATCCTTTTGTGTATATCTCACTTATTTTGAAGTTACTTATTATTCCGGCAAAAAAATGCATCTTGGGGAGCTTATCTTTTGTATAAAGGAAGATGGTGGAATCAGCTTTAAAGAATTGCAGGCTTCATAAAGACTGTCTCGTGAATAGGTCCTCATCTTTTGGATTAATCTGGCAGTGATGTGTTAAATAATTACATCACACTTTTTCCTCAAAGCACTTAAATCTCAATACTTTCTCTTAGTACCCTAATGAGGAAGGCAATTTTATCATCCTAAAACAAATGAGAACATGGAATCCTTGTGTTATGGGTTGAATCACATCTTCTGAAAAGAGAGGTTAAAGACCTATCCCTGGCACATCAGAATGTGACCTTATTTAGAAATAAAGTCTTTGGTAAAGTCCTCCCTGCAACATCTCCGAATGTAACCTCATTTAGAAATAAGGTCATTGTAAATGTAGTTACTTAAAGTAAGGTCACAGTAGGTAGAGAGGGCCTTTAATCCAACACAAATGGTGGCTTTATACGAAAAGAAGAGACATGGGGACAGAGACACACAGGGGTAAGGTCATGTGGCAACAGAGGCAGACATTGGAGGGATGGATGTGCAAGCCAAGGAATGCAAGGATTGCTAGCAAATACCGGAAGCTAGAAGGGGCAAGGAACGGTTCTCCATCGAGAACCTTGCCCTACTGACACCTTGATTTCAGACTTCTGGCTTCCAGAACCATGAGAAAAAACATTTTTATTGTTTTAAGTCACCCGGTTTGTGGTACATTGTTAAGGCAGTCCTAGGAAACTGATACAAATTCATAGATTCAGCCCATTTACCCAGATTTTACATCTAGTTATTGGGGAAAATAAGTCTGAGTTCAAGTCTCCTGTTGTCCGAGTCGGTCTGCGTTTGAGTAGGAGACAATTATCACTCTCTAGTTATAATTTTCCTATTTCTGCTTTAATTGTAAGCCATGACGGTTTATTCCTGTGAGCTGTAGGAGATAGAACATAAATTTGTAGAGAGATAGACTTGTCTATTCCCTTAATTTTCCATTTAACCTTTTGCAAGATTGATCCAAGAGTCAAGAACAAACTCAGTAGGGTTAAACTAGGCTATAATTTTGCATTATTGTTCATCTAGTCATTTTTCCGTCCTGATATTCTGTGAAGTCGAGATTTCTGCTTATTAACCTTTCAGCAAAAAGCCTGACTTTTTGGTTAGAAGCTAAAAATATTAGGAAAATTACCTAAAATGGCACTGCATTTCAGGTGTACGAATTTGGCCTTGCAGATGTTCTTTAAGTGGTCATTTGTTACCTAAAAGACCGAATGGAGATGAGAACAAATGATGGACTAAAAAGGAATAAAATCTACAGATGCAAACTAGGAATTAACTTAATGCCTGTAAGTGATCAGCTCATGGCATTCACAGAAAGCAAACACTGGCCATGGAAGACAGAAGAGAATCCTGGTTAGGAGTCTGGAGTCTGGAGCCAAACTTTCAGTTTAAAACTCTTGGTTCGACCAGTTAGCAGCCATAAGAACCTGGACAACCCATGCATCCTCCACATGCCTCATACATGAAATGGGAATAATAAGAGCTCCTACCTGAATGGGCGTGGTGGCTCAGGACTGTAATCCCAGCACTTTGGGTGTCTGAGACCAGCCTGACCAACATGGTAAAACCCCATCTCTACTAAAAATAAGAAAACAAGCCGGTGTGCTGGCGGGCGCCTGTAGTCCCAGCTAATCAGGAGGCTGAGGCAGGAGAATCGCTTGAACCCGGGAGGCGGAGGCAGAGGCTGCAGTGGGCCAAAATCACGCCATTGCACGAACAGCCCTTAGAATCAAGCTCTAGAGAAACAAGTTACCTTTGGTCCTAGTCCATCCCAGGCAGAAGCAATCGCCAGAAATGATTGTTAAATCCATCCCAAACTGAGGAAGGACGCAGGACACACCTCCAGAGGTGGGACTCAGACACCGAACCAGATTGAGAACTTTCTAAAACGAGGCCATGACGGAAGCAGCTTTCCAATCGGACACGCCCACCGGGGTGCCATGTTGATTTCTTGTTGCCATGGCAACATCCAGGCGTTGCCGCCCCTTTCCTCGGCAACGACCCAACGACCCAAAAGTCACTACCCCTTCCCTAGAAATTTCTGTATAAACTACCCCTTCATCTGCATGCAATTAAAAGTAGGCATGAATATGACAGCAGAACTGTCCTGAGCTGCTGGTCTCCGCCTATGCGGTAGCTCTGCTCCTCAGGAGTCCGAGTTGGAACACCCCTGGAGCTGTAACGCTGCCTCTTCAGTAAAGCTGTTTTCCTCTACTTCTTCAATTCTTTCATAGGCAAAGCCAAGAACCCTCAGAGGCTAAGCTCCGCTTTGGCGCTCACCTGCCCTGCATCAAAACTACCCAAGGAAACTCACACAAACCCACTTTTCTGACAGCAATCCCTCCACTATGTGCTTCTGAAAATCGACCAATCCCTCAACTCCACATATCCCCAAACCCTAAAAAAAGATCATTCCCAAACCCTAGGAAGTGCAGCCTTTTCTGCTTGCTCAGAGAGAGACTAAGCCTTACCAGAACAGTTCTCCCTTGCTTAACAAGCAATAAATTTAGCGTTTTGTTTCAGATATTGAGTGTTGTCATCTGCCTTCAACACAGTAAGGATAAATTATTGAATATGGATAGATGATGTTGTTAGGTAGCTAGATGGATAGATGTTAGGTAGATCCCATAGACAATGCCTCATGTGTAGCAAGCATGCAATACATATTTATTATAGTTATTAAAAATTATAGTGGCCCTGACCTACTGGATAGACCAGCAGGAGGAAAGACAGAAGCTCAGGATGGGAATCAGAAAGCAGGAACACCAATGTCCAAACTCTAGCTGCCACTTAACAGCTATTTAAATGCAAACAAATTACCTATGATCCATAAGAGGAGTTGGCAAACGATGGCAGGCTAAATCCAACCTGCTGCTTGTTTTGGTAGACAGAGTTATGTCGTTTACATAATGTTCAAGGCTGCTTTTAAGCTACAAAGGCAGAGTTAAGTAGCTGCAACCCAGACTTTATAGTACACAAAGCCTAAAATATTTACTCTCTGGTCCTTTACAGAAGAAGTTTGCCCTGCCCTATAAACCTCAAGTGCCGTGCATGAAAATGATGTAAACAGCAGTCTCTCCTTCTCAGGGAGGTTGTGGTTGTTCAGTGAGAGAGTATATGTCATGTGTATAGGAGAGCATTGGCAGAGTAAACACTGTGTCAAGAATTAGAAACCAACCAACCAAATCAGTAGCAAAAGCTACCTTTTAAAGAAGAATGAATTTGAATTATTTTAGATGAGGCATGACTCTTAAATTTGGCCACAAGCCTCATCTTTTCTTTCTTTAAAATCAGGTTGATTTCCACCTGCCTGGCTACTGCAGCCATTTAAAGACAAACACAGGGATACAAATATTAGCCATTATTCTCTTCTTTTTGGGGGGTTGGGTCGGTCAGGGTAGCCCCTGGAACCAGGTTCGGTTTAGAGAGACTTCCCTATTTTATTCTAAGGGGTCCCTTAAAATCTCATGAATGCTCATTTCTAATTCTTTTTTAATATATACTTTAAGTTCTGGGGTACATGTGCAAAACGTGTAGGTTTGTTGCATAGTTGTACATGTGTCATGGTGGTTTGTTGCATCTATCACCCCATCATCTACATTAGGTATTTCTCCTAATGCTATCCCTCCCCCATTCCCCCACCCTCTACTATCCCACCACTAGCCCCCCACCACCCAACAGGCCCTGGTGTGTGACATTCCCCTCCTTGTGTCTATGTGTTCTCATTGTTCAACACCCACTTATGAGTGAGAACACTCATTTCTAATTCAATGCCTACAGTTTTTTGTTTTTTTTTTTTGAGAAGTATCTCACTCTGTTGCCCGGAAGGAGTGTGGTGGCAGGATCACATCTCACTGCAACCTTGAACTCCTGAGCTCGAGTAATCTTCCCACCTTGGCCTCCTGAGTAGCCAGGACTACAGGCATGCACTACGATGCCCATCTAATTTTTTTTTTTTTTTTTTTAGTTTTCAGTAGAGACAGGATCTTGCTCTGTTGCCCAGGCTGGTCTCAAACTCCTGTGCTCAAGCAGTCTTCCTGACTCAGCCTCCCAGCAGGCTGGTATTACAGGCGTGAACCACTGCGCTTCCCTAAATATCTTTTTTTGAAAAAAGAACAGTTTGCACATAATAGAAGCACAACACATGCAATTTAAATTAACAAACAGCTAGCACATCTTACATCTCTGGCACTGTTATAGGCACTGGGAGAGTAACTTTCAGTAGGGTGGGTACGGCAGCCTCCCCTGGGGAGAAATATCTGAGCTGGGTAACTTGTGGAAAGAGTGGAGTAAAACATGTTGTGTAGAGTCAAGGCCTGGGGCTGACTGAGTTTGACTGGTTCGGTGAAAGGCAGTAAGTCAGAGGCAGCTGAATCAACACCATGGGGAGTGTGATATGGGACAGAGCCAGGCGAGGCAGGGACCCTGGTGGGGTAACAGGCTGGGCTTTTCTTCTAGCTACTATGAGAAACTGCCAAATCTTTTTTTTTTTTTTTTTTTTTTTAAAAAAGAGTGAGAGAGAGAGATATGACTTACTTTCTTCGAAGATCTCTCTGGGTACTCTTTGGAGAATGAATGAATGAATGGTGGTAGCCAGTTTTCTGTGCTCATTATTAAAAAGTAACAGGGAAGGGCTTAGCAACTCAGCTGAAACCAGGAGGCACAAAAAGCCCATCTGAACCTTTCCCGTGGGGAGGGCCGGGTGTCCTCAGCTACTGTGTGCCAGACATGGAAACAGAAAACGCCAACTGGGTGATGAGCCAATCTGGAATTGCAGCAGGTGGTGCAACTCTCCTTCCAAAATGTTCTTTTAAAAAATCTGTTGTGCAAATATTTAATTAAACTCTTGAGATTCTAGCTAGAAATAGCCAGATCTACATTCAAACATGTGGAAATCTTTCAGTGTCTACTTTAAAAGAATCTAGATAAGAGATCCTTTGCTGTCACATGTTTTTGTGAATTCTAGCAGGGTAGGATGTACTTTGAAAATCTTTTGCCCAGAAGGGCTTGGCATTGCCTTTAAAATTAAATAACAATACAGACTGGAGCTCTTTGGCTAGATCTAGATGCATAATTGGTCTGTCCCATTTTGACTTGCTTGCCTAATTCATTCATTCAATTAATATTAGTTTGGTTAACACATATTTTTAAATAGTCGCAATAAATGAAGTACTGAACTAAACACATAACATTGCATTTTATCCTAACAAACCCCTCTTATTAAGATTTAAAAAGGAAATATTGCCATTTGCAACAACATGGATGAACCTGGAGGACATTTAAATTGATGAACAAAATACCAAGTGAAATTTTAAGTCTGTTTCACTAAGTTAAGTGAAATAAACCAAATACAGAAAGACAACTACAGAATGACTGCATGATCTCACTTATTTGTGGAATCTAAAAAAGTCAAACTCATAGAAGCAGAGAGTAGAATGGGAAAAAGCAGAAGAGTAGGTGGTTGTTGGGGGAGGAGGGAAGGGGGAAAATAGAAGATATTAGTCAAGGGATACAAAGCTTCAGTTATGTAAAATGACTGAATTCTGGAGACCTAAGTTACAGCATGGTGATTGTTGTTAAGTGGTGACTGTATTGTACAGTGACCATGTTATATACTGGAAACTGTGTTCTTGCCTTCAAAAAATGAAGAAAAAAGAAAGAAAATGTAACTATGTGGAGTGATGAATATGTCAGTTAGCTTGGTTGTGGTAATCATTTTACAGTGTTTGAATAAATCAAAATATCAAGTTGTACATCTTAAATACATAATTTAAAGCCATATGTGCAGTATGTATGTAATTATTATTTGTCAATGATAATAAAGCTGGAAAAAACGCAAATGAGTGAAACCATGAAAAGTGCTTAGAATCGTTCTTCTCAGGAACTTAGATAACAGCATCATTACCGTCAGCTCATCATTAGTACTGATACTACTACTATATTGTTTTTGCTGTTACTAACTCAAGATGATGAAACGAAGTCTCAGAGAAATTAAGTAACTTTCTCAGGTCAAACACCAGGGTAAGAATTGGAATCTCAGAGTCTGAATAGAACCTAGAGCCATACTCTCAACCATTCCCTATTGTAGACCTACTGGATCTACAATAATTCTCTACTTTAAGTATATTATTATTTGGGCCAATATTTGAATCAGTTGCCTATATGGATCAATCCTTAATGTCCCTTTAAGATTTACTACATACAAATAAGCACACACACAGACACAGACACACACACACACACACACACACACACACACACACACACACAGCTGTCCACATAAAAACACATTCATAGTTCTAGGTACACTTAGGACCTTTAATAAATGGCAATAACAGACTGTGTGATAAATGTCCTGTGTTTGTCAAGTAAAAACACCAAGAAGTTTTCTGTAAGCCTTAAAAATATATATCCTACAGAGCTAATAGTGTACAATAACTCATTGAGAATTATTGTACACTATTAGGTCTGTAGTATATATATTTTTTATTATAATTCCAATTCATAACAAGAAATTTTTTAATGTTGCTGTTGTCATTTCAATAGGGGCAAGGCTTTTTGTGTGCAAAAGCCAGGAGAATTTTCCAAGGATGTTTTCTGATTAATGTACAATTTTCTTTCTTTCTTTCTTTTTTTCTTTTTGCTAAGCGCAGGTGGTTTCTTCAACAAGGTCTCAGGAAAGCAAAATAGAAGGATTATTTCAGTAGGAACATATGCAGAACTTAAAAATCTGCAAATTACTGTCAATATGGTGAATATTATTAAAAGGAGGAAAATAACGCTGACTAAACCTGCAAGCAAACAGACTGTGCTGAATGCTGGGCTGTGTCACCCACTGAGAAACGCAGCATTCATTTTGCTTGTTTGGGATTTTTGTGACAGTTTCCAGGCACGCTAACAGCTTTCTCTCCACTACCTTCTACTTTCTGCCCGTTGACAGCATATGCCACGAGGACCTTCTCCCTGCTCTGTTCAGTGACTCAGGAGCACGCCAGGCTTGAGTCAGATTACAGAATCATTCCCACTTGTCCTCTTTTGTGCTCTTTATTTAAAGTTCACTGGAGTAGAGCTGTTTGCCAAATTAATTGGCAGGCTCCATATCCATCTTCAACCAGGCTGGTGTAAACCACAGAATCCTTTTCATCGTTACCCCTGGGTAACAATCACGAAAGCAAGTGATGATGGCATGCCAGGTTATCCTGCTTGCTCAGTGCCCTTGTCTAAATACCAAAGAGAAACTGGGGTAGAAGGATGCCAACCCAAAGGCCAGCAACTTTTTTCCTATGTCACCTTATGCTATTGTCTGGCTGTTTGTTCATGTATTCATAGTCATGTAATCATATATTCATATTCAAAATTCCTACGCTGAAACCTAATGACTAATGAGATGGTATAAGGAGATGCAGCCTTTAGGGGGTGAGTAGGTCATGATGGTAGGAACCCCATGAATTAGAAGAATGTGTTTGCATAAAGGACCCCAGAAACTCCCTTGGTCCTTCCATGAAGCAAAGACACAGCAAGAAGATTGTGCCCGTAAAACAGGAAATGGGCCTTCATCAGGCACTACATCAGCTGGTGCCTTGATCTTGGACTTCTTCGTCTCCAGAGGTGTGATAAATAGGAGTTTGTTGTTTATAAGCTACCCAGTTTATAGTATATTGTTACTCCTTGCTTTCAAAATCGTTGGCTAAAGAAGTGTTAGGACTATCTTGTTACTGTAAGTGGAGGGCTTAGAGAATTTCAGGAAGCTGACCTAGAGCCTAAGGTTGAACTACTGAACCATCACCAGCAAATCACCTTTCTCTAGAACTCTGTTTTATATGAGAAAGTAAATAACTTTATGTGAGAGTTGACCCTTGAACAACACAGTTTGAATATAACAGGTCTACTTATACATGAAACTTCTTCAGCCTCTGCCACTCTTGAGACAGCAAAACCAAGCCTTTTCTTCCTCCTCCTACTCAACCTGCTCAGCATGAAGATGATAAGGGTGAAGATTTTTATAATGATTCACTTCCCTGTGAAGAATCATCAATGTATTTTCTTTATAATTTTCTTAATAACATTTTTTTCTCCAGTTAGCTTTATTGTAAAAATACAGTATATCATACATATAACATAGAGGCTGTGTGTTCATGGACTGTGTATATTATTGGTAAGGCTTCCAGTCAACAGTAGGTTATTAAGTTTTCAGGGAATCAAAGTTATACCTGGATTTTCAACTGCACAGGGGTTCAACACCCCTTACCCCCTTGTTGTCTGAGAGTTAAATGTACTCTGATTTTCTATTATGCCCTGCCTTTTTCTAGAACGGTGTGAGATTAAATTTGCTGCAATTTCTTGTATCAATTTCAAGGAAGCAGCTCTTCCAAAGGTGATTCTTTTCCCTCTGAAATGAGCTGAAAGTCTGAGCAGGAAGGAGTAGTAACCATGGGCTCTGAACACCCTTGCACATTCCTGCCGGGGATGCCAAGAATGAAAGACCCTGACTTCACCTGACCCAGGTCACTTTTCAGGGTTCTGTTTGCAGTAAGAAACTTTGAGAGATGAGGTCATCTTTCCTCCTAGACAACAAATAGGCTTGCTTACTGCTCACTAGTATAACAGCAGTGAATTCCTCAAGCTCAATATTTCTCAGTTGCAATGCAAACCTGCTTGGTCTCCTCTATGCAGACCACCCTGGTCCTCCCAACCACGAGACTTGGAGGGCAGTAGGAGCCAATACAAACGTGAGGCTCATGATGCTTGCTGTGCATAATGCAGTCTTTTGTTTCTGACCCAAAAGCATCATGTCTTCTGCCAGCTGTATGAGACTTTGTCTGCAAGTAGGATAAACCCTCAGACCCTTTACGGTCTTGATAGGCCTGTGGAGCAGAATTCTCTCCTTAGGTGAGAATCAGATGCTTTCACACCCTGAGCCTATGGTCTTCTCGCCCATCATCCCTTCTGTGAAAATCTACAGCATCTATTTCCTTGAAGTCATGATAATGGCCCATGTAAGAGCATATTCTTTGAAGGTTCACTGATTCAGTGTAGGGTCTGCCACTTACTAACTAGATGACCATGTGAAACTTTTTAAACCTCTCTGAGCTCTAATTTCCTCATCTGAAAAACAGGAATAGTAATAGCACCTTTTCAAAACATCATTGTGAGTTTTAATATTCTTCATGCACAAGTGTAACATCTAATGAATTATAAGCAATCACCATGACTTTCTTTAAGTCTAAACCACCACAGTCTCTTTCCTCTCTGATGGCCACAGTCCCCTAACCAGTCTCCCTGGTTCCCTCTCACCCTGTATTCATTCATTCATTTTTCACACAGCAGCCAGAATAACATTTTAGAAACTAGACTGTGTCTTCTTGCCCCTAATCCCTCCAATACAACAGAATCACATGCCAACTCCTGACTGTGGCCATTAAAACTCTACGTGTTTTCCCTGTGTATTTTTCTAGCCTGATCAAAAATCTCCCCATCTTTTATTCTGCTCCATGAATAGTTCGAGTTCATTCTTGCCTCTGGGCATTTGCACCCACAAATTTTTTTTTTGAAGCAGAGTCACACACTGTCACCCAGGCTGGAGTGTAGTGGTGTGATCTCAGCTCACCACAACCTCTATCCTCTAGGTTCAAGCAATTCTTCTGCCTCAGCCTCCTGAGAAGCTGGGACTACAGGTGTGCACCACCATGCCCAACTAATTTTTTTTTTGTTGTATTTTTAGTAGAGATGGAGTTTCACCATGTTGGCCAGGCTGGTCTTGAACTCCTGACCTCAAGTGATCTGCCCACTTTGGCCTCCCAAAGTGCTGGGATTAAAGGTATAAGCCACTGTGCCTGGCCTTGCACCTACTGTTACTGCTATATGGATGCTCTCTCTGTGGATCTTTGCATAATTCACTACAGTTCATAATTAAGTCTATGATAAGATACACTCCTTTAAAAAGACTTTGTCTCATCGCTCTATCAAGATTTGGCCCTGCCACTTATTTTATATCTTTGTTTTTCATGGAATTACCCAAAATTATTACTTTTTATTTATTTAGAATTTTTTATTTTTGTTTTTCTCCTTCCAATTAGGATGCGAGTAAATCTTCTTGTTAATTGCTATAACATTTGCACTAAGAAGGGTGCCTGGAATAGCTATATTGCTAAATGGATAAATGAATGAATGAATGAATTAATGAATGAGTCATGCTAATATCATGAGGATATTAAAGAAACAAATGTTTATATTCATTAAAAGAAGCAACAGTTTAAAATCATCAAGTGTCTCAAAGCAGGACTGTGCTACAAAAACTAATAATCCTCAGGTCTTTCCCAGATCCATGTTTATTTGTAAAAATCCAGTGGTTTATGAACAATATTACATTTTAACTTTTTTTGCAATGTTTAAACTACGCAAATACAGTACTGAGGGCATTCTTACACCTTAAAAATGACCTTTGTGAATTTGGCCAAAAATTCCGTAGGGATGGGATTGTTTTTAATCATACACATTCTTCTGATATCTGTGCCCACACGGACTCAGGCTCTATGGATTGAAGAGCACTCTGATAGGCTCAGAAAGCCACAAAACATCTAGAGAAATAAGCAGGTTGTTGATCTAAATATAGTTGGGTATAGTTTTTTTCTTTTATTCTTTTTAAGAATGTGGGCTTTTCACAAACGTTTATGGCTCAAAATGACATTTCCTATGTATAGTAACATCTTTCACAGGAAATGCCTACTTTTAGGACAATCATCTAAAATGCACTTTCCTTGTCATAGGAAAATAGTTTTATGTGTAGGGGAGGGGTTTTAAAAAGTCATGACAACCTGCAAGATGCATTTTTTAGTCTTCTCACAAAATATTAAGTGCCAAAAATATATTGCTTTAATATCTTAGGGAAAATCTGACTAGATCTTTCCTATTACAACTTTTCTGCAATATCCAGGCTTTGGATGCTAATGTATTAATGTAATGAAACTACACACCGGTTTGTAAATGTTCAGTTTATAAGCAGCTTATTACCAGTTCATAAGAAATCTGAAAGAATCATTACATTCCTCACAATGTCTGTCACAGTTATTGGCAGAGAGTTTGTGTTTCTTGACACAAATTTATTAATGTATTGGTTATAAGTCAGAGATATATTTTTGTTAGGAAAAAGCAGTATGTTAGCATTGACCTGTCAGATAGAAATGAAGGCAAATTCTTATAGTCTACTTTAGTAAGTATATTATATTGAAAAAAATAAGAGCGGCAAGAAGAACTACATGGGTTAAAAATATGGGTTTGTTTCTTTTATTTCAATAGGTTTTGGGGGAAGAGATGGTGTTTGGTTACATGGATAAGTTCCTTAGTGTTGATTTCCGAGATTTTGGTGTGTCCACCACCTGAGCAGCGTACACTGTACCAAATGTGTAGTCTTTTTATCCTTCATTCCCCTTCCACCCTTCCCTGCAAGTCCTCAAAGTGCATTGCATCATTCCTTTTTTTTTTTTTTTTTTTTTGAGACAGAGTTTCGCTCTTGTTACCCAGGCTGGAGTGCAATGGCGCGATCTCGGCTCACCGCAACCTCCGCCTCCTGGGTTCAGGCAATTCTCCTGCCTCAGCCTCCTGAGTAGCTGGGATTACAGGTACGCCCCACCATGCCCAGCTAATTTTTTGTAGTTTTAGTAGAGACGGGGTTTCACCATGTTTACCAGGATGGTCTCGCTCTCTTGACCTCGTGATCCACCCGCCTCGGCCTCCCAAAGTGCTGGGATTACAGGCTTGAGCCACCGCGCCCGGCCATTGCATCATTCTTATGCCTTTGTGTCCTCATAGCTTAGCTCCTACTTATAAGTGAGAACATACAACGTTTAGTTTTCCATTCCTGAGTTACTTCACTTAGAAATAATGATCTCCAGCTCCATCCAGGTTGCTGCAAATGTCTGTATTTTGTTCCTTTTTATGGCTGAGTAGTATTCTATGGAGTGTGTGTGTGTGTGTGTGTGTGTGTGTGTGTGTGTGTGTGTATACATACATATATAATCATATCATATTTTCTATATCTACTCATTGATTGATGAGTATTTGGTCTGGTTCTATATTTTTACAATTGCAAACTGCAGATTGTATAAATATGTGTGCAAGTGTCTTTTTCATATAATGACTCCTTTTCCTCTGGATAGATACCCCATAGTGGGATTGCTGGACCAAATGGTAGATCTACTTTCAGTTCTTTCAGAAATCTCCATACTGTTTCCCATAGTTGTTGAACTACTTCACATTCCCACCAGCAGTTTAAAAGCATTCCCTCTTCACTAAATCCATGCCAACATCTATTATTTTTAAATTTTTTATTATGGCTATTCTTGCAGGAGTAAAGTGGTATTTCATTGTGGTTTTGATTTGCATTTCTGTGATTAGTGGTGTTTAGCATTTTTTCATGTTTTTGGCCATTGGTATATCTTCTTTTGATAATTGTCTTTTCATATCCTTAGCCCACTTTTTGATGGGATTATTTGGTTTTTTCTTGGTGATTTTTTTTGAGTTCCTTGTAGATTCTGGATATTAGTCCTTTGTCAGATGCATAGTTTGCTAAGATTTTCTTCCACATTATAAGTTGTCTGTTTACTCTGCTGATTATTTCTTTTCTGTGCAGAAGTTTTTTAGTTTAATGAAGTCCCCTCTATTTACTTTGTTTTTATCTCATTTGGTTTTGGGTTCTGGGTCATGAAATCTTTGCCTAAGCCAATGTCTAGAAGGGTTTTTCTGATGTTATTTTCTAGAATTTTTTTGGCTTCAGGCCTTAGATTTGTCTTTGATCCATCTTGGGTTGATTTTTACATAAGGTGAGAGATGATAATCCAGTTTCATTCTTCTACGTGTGGCTTGCCAGTTTTCTCGGCTCCGTTGTTGAATAGTGTGCCCTTTCCCCACTTCATGTTATTGTTTGATTGGTCAAATATCAGTTGGCTATAAGTGTTTGGCTTTATTTCTGGATTCTCTGGTTTTTAATTCTGTTTCATTGGTCTATGTCCCTATTTTTATACCAGTACCATGCTGGTTTGGTGACTATAGCTTTATATTATAGTTTAAAGTCAGGTAATGTGATGCCTTCAGATTTTTTTTTTTTTTTTTGCTTAGTCTTGCTTTGGCTATGTAGACTCTTTTTGGTTCCAAAAAACATGGGCTTATTTCTCTTATTTAACTGGAAGCTTGAAGGCAGTCTAGATAATGCAGATTATTCTTACACCTCAGTCTCCTAATTTCCCATTTTACTGTTCCTAATGTATGGCTTTATTCTCAAGCTTGCCTCATAATAGCTATATGGCTGCTGCTGTTGTAGCCATTACATCTACAGGGAAAAGGAGAAAGTACAAAAGAGTACTTTTCAGTTAAGCTCCTTAGGTTTTTCTCAGGAAGCTCTACCAAGAGACTTCCATTCATAGCTCACTAGCCTGACCTTGCCATATGGCAAGCCCTATCTTCAAGGGATGATGGGAAACATACACTTTTAGTTGGTTATGTTGATGTCCTCATCAAAACCAAGTAAGAAAGAAGAATTGAAGAATTATTGAGCAGGCAACTTCTGCCCTAATAAGGTATTATAAGCATCAATTTTCTTTAATATTGAAGGCAGACATGCAAGATTGTATGGGTCAGAAATGGAAGATAAGCATTTTATATGGTCTCATTTATGACTTAAATCCATATAACACTATAGATTTATTCTCAAATACTCTGAAAAATCAAACACTTATATTCAGGACTTTTATCTAAAAGATGGAAATGGAATAATGGAGCAAGTCAAATATCAATATTATCATTTTAGCTGTTTAATAATGATGGTTGATGAATGCTAAACATTTAATAGTAAAGGTAGTATGATACTAGTTAATCATTAGATATTGTGGCCCACCTGGTGAGCTTAACCATAACTGTTTAAATAAATCAAACAATGAAAATTATTTAGAAGGGTTGATTTTGAAAGTGGACATTGTCACTTAGCACCATTGATTGGATGACAATGATAATGGTAGTGGGGATGATGATTCTCATGGTGATAGGTGTGATGATGAAGATGATGGTTTTGGTTTCAGGTGTGGTGGAAATGGTAGCTAACATAAAATTGGAGCCTAATATGTGATCATCTCTGTCCTAAGCACTTTACACATACCGCCTCATTGAAGACTCACATTCATCCTATGAAACAAATAAAATATTTTACTCCATTTTATAGATGAGTGAAGAGAATAAGTAATAACTCAAGAACATTTGTTTGGTTAAAAATTGCAGTCTGATTCCAGAGTCTGGCTCTTAATTCCCATAATACACTATCTCTTTGATGGGATGAAAAAGGGAAGAGCAAAGAGGATAATGAAGATCTGAGCCTTCATCAAAATCCAAGGCTGCTATTGGTAAATTTATATCCATCTTGCTCTGCCCTCACTCAAAGACTCATCTTTACTCCTCTGCCTTTGCTTGGTCCTGAAACAATAAGAAAACCCATAGATGAACCAGGTCAAGAAAAAAACTTTATTAGTGTGTGTGTCAAAAAACCACATGCATCAAGAAAGACAATATATGGAGAACCCCATTCTAGGATTGAAATTGGTGAATACTAAGGCCCTTTTCATGGTTTACAATAACCAGTGAACACATTTGGTCCTTTTTGTGATCCCCTTCAGATATAAGAGGTCTTCCAAAAGGTCATGAAAAATATGTATTATGAAAAACGTGTGTATAGATTTCAAAAAATTTTTTACAGCAAAATAAAATTGTACTAACTTGTTATCAAATGTCTGAATGGGTTCTAGTTTGAGGCACTAAGAAGGGTAAGACATGAGTTTGAAGAAAGAGCACTTATCAAAGAAACATGAATTCTGCTAAAATTGAAGCAAGAACAAACATTGATCATGAATCTTCCATGGAAGAATGGTGAAATCACTGATGCTTTGTGAAAAGCTGATGAGGACAGTTCTCTAAAGAAATCAGCAGTTTACAAATGGACAAGTTGTTTGAAGAAAGGACAAGACAATATGGAAAATGAAGCCTGCAGTGACAGGCCAGTCACGTCAATTTGCAAGAAAAACATTCATCTTATTTGTGCCCTAATTGAAGAGGACTGACAATTAACAGTACAAACAATAGCCAACACCATAGATATCTCAATTAGTTCAGCTTACACAATTCTAACTAAAATTTAAAGTTGAGTAAACATTCTACTCAATGGGGACCAAACCATCGCACCCAGATCAGTTGCAGCAAGAGCAGTGTTTTCCATGAAAATTTTAAACAAGTGGAATCAAAATCTTGAAGCATTTTTGGAAGAATTACAATAGGAAATGAAACATAACTTTAAAAGCACAATCCTGAAGACAAAGCATAATCAAACCAATGGCTACCAAGAGGTGTAAGTGGTCCACTCAAAGCAAAAGTGGTCCAGTCAAGAGCAAAGATCATGGCAACAGTTTTTAGGGGATGCCCAAGGAATTTTCCTTTTTGACTTTATGGAGGGACAAATATCGAGAACATAAGCTTATTATGAGAGTGTTTTGAGAAAGTTAGCCAAAGCTTTAGCAAAAAAAAAAAAAAAAAAAAAATTACCCTGGAAATCTTCACCAGAGTCCTTCCCTATCACACCAATGCTCCTTTTCATTTCCCTTATTTTAAAAAAGGCAACTTTTAAAGAGTTTCAATGGGGAATCAGTAGGCATCCATCTCAGAGTTCTTTTTATTATTATTATTTTTTTTTTGAGGTAGGGTCTCACTCTGTCACCAAGCTAGAGTGCAGTGGTGTGATCACAGCTCACTGAAGCCTCAACCACCTGTCCTCAAGCAATCCCCCCACCTTAGCCTCCCAAGTAGCTGGAACTACAGCCACATGCTACCATGCTCAGCTAATTTTTTAATTATTTGCAGAGATAAGGTTCTACTATGTTGTCCAGGCTGGTCTCAAACCCGTGGGCTCAAGTAATTCTCCCGTCTTAGCCTCCCAAAGTGCTGGGATTACAAGCATGAACCACTATGCTCAGCCAACTCAGAGCTCTGATCTGGCCCTTCTGACTTTTACCTGTTGCCTAATCTTTAAAAAAAACTGTAAAGGGCACCCATTTTTCCTCAGTTAATAATGAAAAAGATATTGCATTGATATAAATTCCCAAGACCCTCAGTTCTTTAGGAATGGACTAAATGATTGGTATTATTGCTTACAAAATTGTCCTGAACTTGATGGAGGCTATGTTGAAAAATAAAGCTTATATTTTTTATTTTTACATTTTAATTCATTTTTTCCATAACCTTTCTGAAGTTCCCTCATATTTATAACATCCAAAAGTCAACTTTGCATCACAACTAGAACATTATTGTGATAGGCGCTGGTTTTGAGGAGGGAGCAAGATTTAAGCAAGGACTTCTTTTTGAGGTAGTTTATTAATTGCTGTTTTATACTATATAACTTTTACTTTCTCTTCAACCACATATTTCTGATAAAGAAATCTCAGATATGAGATGTGAAGATCCTCATATGTTAATGGAAAAATAAGAAACCATTGTTTTAACTTGCATTGTTTGATTAATAATGTATCATAAATATATCCTATTTTATTAAATATCATTGAACATAATATTGTATATATTGTGAGCTAATGGACATGTTGTGAGGATATGCTACTATACATTTAACAATACATACTGCTAGACTCATTGACTCTAAAAAATTAAATTGTTATTAATGATGCTGCATTAGATAGATTTATAATTAAATCTTTGCCCAAATCCTTAATTATTTTAGATAATACATTTCTGAAACATGAAATTATCATGTTAAAGGATTTGTGTGTTGTAGGAAAAATTCTAAATAAATAGTTTTAAATTAGCATTTATTGAAAGATTGCCTTCACAGACTCCACGGCTGCACTGGACCTTGAATCTCAATTTATGTCCATTAACTCTTCTATCCCAGCTATGTATTGTTGCTACTGAAAATGGAAGCTCCTCAGGACAGCTATTCTCCTGTAAATGCTTTTTATCCAAGTACTGTTTTGTGTTTCTCTACCTCCTTCTTCCCCTCTTCTAAAACTTTGTATTCTTGGAAAACCAGTTAAATCATCACCATGCATCTTTCTACTTCCTCCTTATCTACCTCCTTACCATCTGTTCTATTTATTGACATCAAGTGGAGTCTTTGTGTTTCTGTAGACCATTGAAGGAGAGTGGTTCTTTCTTCCAACCCCACTTTCCACAGGCCAAGCCATAGCTCAGCACTGTCCTAGCTTCTTATGGCCTCTCTCCAGCCATTGCATTGCATCCAGATGTAAACGTACCCTTTCCTTTGGGAGTCATAGCATCTGCTATCTGTTCAATTGTCTCACCTTCTTTCCTTGTTCATAATCTTGCCTCACACAGAGGTCAGAGTCATGTCACTCTTTGTTTAAAGAACTGGCCGGGCGCAGTGGCTCACACCTGTAATCCCCGCACTTTGGGAGGCTGAGGCGGACAGATCACCAGGTCAGGAGTTCAAGACCAGCCTGGCCAACATAGCAAAACTCTGTCTCTACTAAAACTACAAAAATTAGCCTGGTATGGTGGCATGCACCTGCAGTCCCAGCTATTCAGGAGGCTGAAGCAGGAGAATCGCTTAAAACCAGGAGGTGGAGGTTTTAGTGAGCCGAGATCGTGCCATTGCATTCCTGGGTGACAGAGTGAGACTCCGTCTGAAAAAAAAGAAAAAGAGAACCTAATGCCCCCATTACCCACAGAGTAAATCTGAAATCCTTACCACAGCCGGTGAGGCCCTAAAATATTTATGCTACATTCTCATTTATTGGTATTCTCCAAGTAACACTCCAGCCTCAGAGCTTGCAGGTCACTTTCACCTGCGGGAACACACTCTGACATGTCTCACTCTTCTACCTCTTAAAAGCCTTGGCTTAAGCATCCTCTTATCACAGAGATCTCCTTCTTTCTACCCTTACCTCCTTCTCTGTTTTTTATCCCTACTTTATTCTTCTTCATAGTGTTTGTGCCCTCAGCCAACCCATGGCATGTATGAAATGGCACATACTCATGAAAGCAGAGGCATTTTTTGTTTTACTCAGCAATGCACCTCCAGTGTCTTCAGTCTCTGGCACAGAAAAGGTATCCATCAATATCTGTTGTATAAATAAATAAATAAATTGTTATCTACTTATCCTTTGGCCTCTCATCCACATTTACTTTATATTTTGACCCTCTCTACCTCTCTATAAGTACCTTTATTTTCCTGTCTTGCCAAATGGACTATATACTTCCTAAAGATAAGGGGTCTATCCTATTTTTCTGTCTCCTCTAAACTTAGAAAGAACCTGACACACGATAGATACTCAGAAAAATGTTTGTTGAACCGAACTACTCTCCCTTTAGACCCTTTCTTATATTCCCTGGTCTATTAATCCAATTTTGCAGAGAAACTAAAGTCCACTGAAGTTCAGAGAATTTTCCTAGCTGGTGAATGACTGAGCCATGACTTGAACTCAAGTATTGCTGCAAGTCTAGTTCTTTGTTTCTTTTAATCTTGTTTTTCCTACTAATGGCCTATGCTAATCTTGAACTGATATATACAGAAGCTTCTAGCATTATGCACATGCTGTGAAAAGTTATGTTTGAGACCTTGGGATCCTTAATTTGTCAAATGTTTGGAAGAAAAATATACTGCTCTAATTATAGAATGCAGATGGCTCTTTGAAAACTTACAAACTATGTCATTTAGCAAAGTAGAACATAAGAGAATCATGCTTTATAAAGTGACCTTATTTTCTTAAAGGGACAATTTTTGTGAATCTTACTTCAAAGGGCATAAACAGGATGCCTACACAATCTTCATTATAAGAATACCTTAAGTAAGCCCATTAAACACTGTTTACAATAATTTGAACCCTCAGTTATAAAAGTGGGTCTTTCTAATTATAGGCAACATTCAGCATTTGGGACCAAGTTATCACTGGTTATATAAGTTGCAGATCCAACCAAAGCCAAATATACGCTAGCTGGATTTTACCCCACATTTTAAAATTTCCAATTATATTGTGATAGCATCAGCACTACCCTCTGCAGAAATTTAAAACCTCGTGACTCAAATTAATCTACAGGGAAACTTCCAGAAGCAAGGGAAAAAATGTGAATGAGGACGTGATTCAGTATCAAAGCCAAATATCCTGAGGAAAAGCTCCTAAAAACACAAGTAGCCACAAACAATGGGACTTTTTATTTCTTTATGAATTTCCTATAAGTGACCCAAGGTTTCCCAATTCTTCCATTTCCTCTGCGAAATGCCCAAAAGCCATAACCATTGTAGTGAAACGTGTTGTCACAATTCCCATTTCACCCACAAAGCATGGCACAGAGAAAGTGAAGAGAGTAAATAACTGAATCAATTAATTAATTCCACAAATATTTGTTGAGCAGTGAATAAGACCAAAGACCCCACCTTTGGGTTAGTGGCATGCACCTATAATCCCAGCTTCTAGGAAGGCCAAGGTGAAAGAATTTCTTGAGCCCAAAAGTTCAAGACCAGCTTAGGCAATACAGCAAGACTCTTGTGATGATTCATACTATGTGTCAACAGGATTGGATTGAAAGATGCAAAGTATTGATCCTAGGTATGTCTGTGAGGGTGTTGCCAAAGGATATTAACATTTGAGTCAGTGGACTGGGAAAGACAGACTTCTCCCTTAATCTGAGTGGGTATTACCTAATCAGCTGCCAGTGCAGCAGGATATAAAGTGGGCAGAAAAATGTAATAAGGCTAGACTGGCTTAGCTTCCCAGCCTATATCTTTCTCCTGTGCTAGATGCTTCCTGCTCTTGAGCATTGGACTCCAAGTCCTTCAGATCTAGGACTCGAACTGGCTTCCTTGCTCTCCAGCTTACAGATGGCCTATTGCGTGACCTTGTGATCATGTGAGTTAACACTGCCTAATAAACTCCCCTTTACATATATACATTTATCCTATTAGTTCTGTCTGTCTAGAGAAACATCACTAATACAACCCTGTTTCAACAATGAAAAAGAAAACCAAAGGTCTCTCCTTTGTAGAATTTATATTCTAATTGTCATTAAATGATTAGAAAAACCTCCACGTTCTGTACATGTATCCCAGAACTTAAAGTATAATAAAAAAATTTAGTAAGACTTATTGCAAAAAAAAAAAAAAATCTACTCAAGAGGTTTTTAAACTTGTCAACTATCTAACATGGTGAAGAGAAGACTCCTGCTTAAAGTATAAATTCTCTAGTTTCCCAAAATTTTGAATATGGAGTGACTTCAGATGTTGAACTTAAAAAAAAAAAAAAGACAAAAAACTAATTCCTTTATTTGTATATATACCTGAAAAAGACTGTTTCTCCATTTAAGCCAGTGACATATTATATTTGTATTAATGTATATATAATATATAGTCACATATATATTTACACATGTAAAGAAAAAAGAGGACTTTTCCATTTAAAGAAAAACATTACATAAATAAGAATAGAAATAATATGATATAGGGGCCAAGCGCAGTGGCTCACGCCTGTAATCACAGCACTTTGGGAGGCCAAGGTGGGCAGATCACTTGAGGCCAGGAGTTTGAGGCCAGCCTGGCCAACATGGTGAGACCCCGTCTCTACTAAAAATACAAAAATTAGCTGGGCATGGTGGCAGGTGCCTGTAATCCCAACTACTTGGGAGGCTGAGGCAGGAGAATCACTTGAAAGCAGAAGGCGGAGGTTGCAGTGAGCCAAGATCATGACACCGCACTCCCACCTGGGTTACAGAGTGAGATTTTATCTCAAAAAAAAAAAAAAAAAAAAAAAAAGGAAAGAAAAGAAATAAAGAAATAATATGACACATGGATATGGCAAAACTTGGGAAGGTGACACATAAATGACCAAAGTTTGGCAAAGACTAATCTCTTCAGAAAGCTATTTTGATGTACATAGTTCCAAATTGCAGGTATTCAAAGGCTTGACATTAGAAAAAAATTGCATAACTCTAGAGAGCTTATTTTATCAAATACAAGAATTCGTATACATATGAACATATATGATATACATATTCATATATGTTGAAATAATTGTGCAATATTGATTAGGGGCTTATTACATTCCAGACATTGCTATAAGCAGTTCACATACTTTATATCTTTAATACACACAACAAAATTATAAAATAGATAAAATTATTGTTTTCATTTTGCAGTTTAAGAAACTGGCACAATAAGAAAAAGTAATTAGAATCATAAGAATTAGAAAAAAGGAGGCAAAATTATGCCTATATTCAAATGACATTTTTTTCCAGAAGTGAAAATACTTTTAGTTTTTAATTTCTTAAGTTTTTAATTTTAGTTTTTATTCATTTAGAATTTTAACTTTTATTTTAGATTCTGGGGTACCTGTGCAGGTTTGTTACCTGGGTATATTGCATTACTCTGAGGCTACGGGTACAATTAATCCCATCACCCAGGTATTAAGCATAATACCCACTGGTTAGTTTTTCAATCCTTACTCCCCTCCCCCTCATTAGTCCCCAGTTTCTAACGTTGCCATCTTTATTTCAGATGACAAATTTATATATCTGGAAAACCTAAACACAAGAGTGAAAAATTTCTGCAAATGATAAAATAACATATTAAAGTAGCAGGTATAAAATCAACACACTAAAACCAATAGCTTTTACGTGTGCAGCAGGTCTTTGAATAATGTTGCTTCATTTAGGGCTGTGTCACTAAGTTGATGAGAAAAAATCATCAGTTCCCAGCTGGGGCCACTGTCTGCATGGAGTTGGCACATCCTTCTTGTGTCTATGAGGGTTTTCTTTGGCTACTCAAGTTTCCTCCCACATCTCACAGCTGTGCCCAGTAGGTGAATTGGCCTGACTCTGGTCCCAGTATGGATGGGTGGGTGAGGGTGTATGTAAGTGCACCCCGTGATGGGATGGGGTCCTGGGCAGGTTGGATCTCACCTAGTGCCCTGAGCTTTGGGGACAAGCTCCAGCCACCTGAGACCCTGAACTAGAATCATTGAATAAATAATTGTTTTTATTCATCTTTTTAAAATGTGTGTATAGCTCACATTTATTTCAGTGCTTAATATTAGAAATGTTTTGATCTTTATTTTGAAGTTTGGTTATGTTTTTGTGACCACAAATTGGCTGTAGGAACTTAGTTACTGCTTATATCAACTAGCCTATGGTCAAGTTGGTTTCATTACATGTTGTTTCACTTGAGGTTTCCAAGAATCTACTGATGACATTAAGTGAGGATTTACTGTATATAAGATGACAAACTGTAGAAGATACAATGAAAGAGAAGAAAAATAAAGATAAATGAATGAACAAAATATCTACGTGTAAACTTAACAAGAAATGTTCAAGAACTATTAAGAAAACTATAAAATATTCCTGAAGGACACAAAAATTAACTTGAACAAAAAGAAACAGTGTCATTTGAAGAAATGGTATTATAAAAATGTCAGCTCTCTGTAACTCAATTTATAAATTCAACAATCATTCCAGTAAAAATACAAAAGCATTTTTGGAGCTAGACAAGTCTATTATAAAGCTTATTTGGTCAATCAAAACAGCAAAAATTGTCAGGAAAACCCTTAAAAAAAAAGAATAACGGTGGAATGGAAAAGAGCCAATCCTATCAGATATTAAAACACATATAAAGCCTCTCAAATAAAATAGTGTGACACTGGTGCATGGGTGGATATAGAGAACAATGAATCAGAAGAGAAATCCAGAAATTAATCCAATTAGATAAACAAATTTAGTTCACAAAAAATTAGAATTATAACTCGATTGGGTAAAAAGGGATGTTTTAATAAGTGATGTTCGAATAACTGGATTACTCTATGAAAAATAGAAAGTTAGATATAATTCTCAAACTGTGTGCAATGATGACTTTGAAATGGTCAAAGATTTACACGTAATGAAAAAATCAAACAATACAAATATTAATATAAGGAAACATTGATGAATCTCTATAAATTATAAGAAAATTTTCTTAACTATAATTCAAAATCTGCGTGCAAAAAAGGAAATGACTCTGAATCTAATTATTTTAAAATAAACTTTTGCACTATAAGCAAAGCAAAAATGTAAATTACAAAGCTGGAAAAATATGTGCAGTTTATACTAAAGAATTAATACCCTTAAGACAGAAAAACACTAAAAAAAAGTTCAGAAATCTACTAGAAAAACAAGCAATGGATATGAACAGATGGTTCACAGTAAAAATACAAATATACTTTAACATAATATAAAGTGTTCAGACTTGACTCATAAATAAGATGCTAGTTAAACATCGCTTGGAAAGGAAAGAATCAATAGCAGATCTGTGACTCCTTCCCTCTCACTCTGGGAGGGTCAACCTTCAATAGATCTCCTTTTAAACTTTCTAAGGCTTTTACCAAGATACACCAGGTTTCTCTAGCTTGTCTGTCATAAATGACCCGGAATTTATTAACATATAGAGCAGAGCTAGTGGCAAAATGGAAGCTGGGTTGCATAGATTCTCTAACAAGAGAATAAAAACAAAGAAGCACCAAAGTGTTTAAAGCTTCCTCTGAGCTGATGTGTATCACACATATTGTTAATATTTGTTTTACTCTGATATCAAAACATGTTTCAATGTGAGAATGAGGGCTATTTTTTGGAAGCTGCATCTGATGGGTTGGGGTCCCTACAGAGAAACACACTGTGTCTTTGTTGCTCCTTGCTTTAGTTTTTGAATCATTAGTGTAGTCTAGTGGTTGGTAAGATCTATGACTTGCTTGAGTTGCTCTGACAATCTGACATTTTGTGGTAAAGAAGATATTATTGCCTGCCTATTAGGGTGACAAAAAGAATCTCTTGGTTTTGCTGTAGGGAGAGAAGCATGTTTAAACATTGCTGGTTAAAAAACAAAATGGTATGTGGAATGTAGCAAGGTAGAACACAATTATCTATGCAACTACCCTTCGATCTAGTGCTCCCTCTTTTGGGAATCTATCCAAAAAATGCAGATCTAAAAATGTTTTTTTAAAAAGACATATGCACAAGGCTATTCACTGCAGTCCTATCTAAAACAGCAGAAGACTGGAAACAAGTCACATGTCCATCGGTAGACAATGGATTTAATAAGCGATGGAATGTGCACACCCTGGAGCTCTATGCAACTGTTTAAAAGAGGGGAATATCTTAATATGCTTCCATGGAGTGACTTCCTGAATATATTTTTAAGTGAAAAAGCAAGGTATATAACAGTATACAGTATCCACATATTATCTAAGAAATGGGCATTATACAAATGCATATATACATTTGTTTATTTTATCATCAATGAAAGGACAAATTAGAATGTTAAAAATAATAGATTATCCATAGGGTAAAGGAAGAAACAGGTCAAGAGGCAGAGATGTAAATCAAGACATTCCCTGAGTACGTCTTAAGTTTCAGTTTTAAAATAAAAATGAAACAAATACTTTAAAAAAAGCAATCTCTAAAATAAAAAGTGAAATAAAACAGATCAGTCTAATGGGTATTGATTGGTAGCTCAACCACACAGAAAAACATTGTTTTAAGTGACTTTAAAACATGGTAATTTGATAGTATATCCTTAATGGGATACATTATAAGAGCAAAATTATTTTAGTAACAACAGTGGTGTTTTTCTCTCTCACACATATATATTTATATGATTAATCATATATATATGTATACACACAAATGATTATAATGGTATTATTATTCTGACACTTCTGACACACATTCACAGGCACACACATATATGATTAATCACATGCACCAGATAGATAAACATGATTAAAATTAAAACATAAGTACTGGACACCTAATATATAACATGATGACTGTAGTTAATAATGACAGATACTTGAAATATGCTGAAAGTAGATTCACGTGCCTTCACCACACAAACACACACACCATAGGTAACTATTTGAGATGACGGTTGTGTTAATTAGCTTGATTTTGGTAATCATTTCACAATATATATGTTTATCAAAAAATAAAGTTGTACACCCTAAAGCAATTTTTGTCAGTTATACCTCAACAAAGCTGAAGAATTAAGGCAAATAGGTGATTATGTAAATATCATTAGGAACTCATTTTTCTAGTATAAAAGTATAAAGATTTATATGTTAAATCAAAGAAATCAAGTAATAACCTTGTAACCATATATTTAATTTGCTAATAGCAGTATAAACTCATTACATTTTTTTTTCATAAACAAACATATTTTCTGTCTCTGTCCACTGAAAAGACCAATGGGCAAAGACCAGCCCTGTATTACTAGGTAACCCCAGCACCTAGACTGTGCTCTTTAAATGCTATTTTCCTCTGAGGAGAACCAGAGCTCTTCGGAGACATGGAGGATCCTGGGCCTGGGGCAGTAAAAATGTAGGATGAATTAGAAGCATCTTGTAGGATAGGAAATCCAGAAAGCTATGAGACTCCTGAAATTATGTCAAAATGTCTCAGAAGCCAATGTGAAGCAGCTCCTCTTGGTTAAAGATAAAAAGAACAGAGTCTCAAAACCAAACGTAACAAAACAAAAAGACAAAAAGATTGAAAACCAAATGTGTTTTCAAAAAAAATACATCCATAACATAGTGGTCCTCCCTTTTCTGAAGACTATACGTGCTGTTTTCTTCATCTGATGACCAAGAGGGCTTCTCAGTGACTCAAGGGGTCGGGGGACAGTGTGAAGATGCTGGCAAAAGGGAGAATTCACAACCACCCAGGATGGAGCCGAAATGGAATGCGATTTCATCACACTCCTCAGAAACGTGTGCCATTTAAAACTTATGAATGGTTTATATCTAGAAATTTTCATTTGCAGATCACATTTTCAGATCAAGGCTTAACATGGATAACTGAAACTTGGAAAGTGAAACCACAGAAAAAGAGGGAACTGTTGTAATCCTCAAAAATGATACTAAAACCAAACCAACAAACCAAGGAAACCTCACTGGTCAACTTTTTGGAGAGTGAAAAACTTTGTTCTTTTAAAGATTTTAGGGGAAAGCATTGTCTTTTACCATTATAAAATAAATTAGGCACTGAAAGACAAATACCATATGACCTCATTTATATGTGAAATCTAAAAAAGAACTTACAGAAGAAGAGAGTAGAATAGTGGTTCCTATGACTGGGGTTGAGGAAGAAGTTGTTGCTGAGATAGTGGTGAAAGAACATAAAATTTCAGATAAATAAAACAAATAAATGTAGGATATCTAATGTGCAACACAATGACTTTGGTTAATAAGTGTATTCTATTCTTGAAAATTACTAAAAGGATAAATTTTAAGTGTTCTCACCCCAAGAGATAAAATATGTGAAGCAATACATATATTCATTAGTTTAATTTAGCCATTCCATGTATAGATATTTCAACACAACATCATGTACACGATGAATATACACAATTTTTGTCTATTTAAATTAACAAATAAACATTTTTAAAAACTCTAAGATTTCCTTCATAAGACACACACACACACACACACACACACACACACACATTTTCTTAATATTATCCAATACGCAGCCATATTCAAATGTTCCCAGTTGTTTTCAAGTCATGCTTTTTAGTTGATGTGTTAAAACCTGGACAAATCAAGGTTCTCGCTGTGTCTCCTACCTTGGTCTTGAGTTCCTGGCCTCAAGCAATTCACTCTATAAGAGGCACCCCTGCCCCCCCAGCTTTTCTCCTTTCTTAAAATAGCATGGAAGCAATTGGATCACTGGTATCTTTCAATTTTGTCATCAAGAATAAGATTCAAGGACCTTGTAATAATTTTCAGTATAAGTTATATTGAGCTGAGTGGTTTTTTTTTTAAGTTATATTGAGCTGAGTGGTTTTTTATTTTAAAGTGAGGCATTCAGTGGGAGAGGGTAAGGGAAGTAAAAGTACCTTAATAATAGTGTGTATTACATTGTGCATTTGCTTGTGTATTGTTTTTTAGATCTTATTTCCCAATTGCTAGCCCCTGAAGAACACAGGCTTTGTCTTATGCCCTGAGGAAACCCAGTGCCTGGCACATAGTTGATGCTCAACAAATACTTCTTAAGTGAGCAAGTCAGTGAGAGAATGAATGCATGAATGAATGAGTTTCTCTGATGGGAGTATAGAAAGTCAAATCCCTCATACAGAAAGGTCCTCATTGATAATCACCCTATATCTGGGTCCTTATTTAATTGGAAGATGAGCCACAGTATTACATTTTGAGGTCACCTTCTTCTTTGATACTTATTTGGTCTTTTCATCCTTCTTGAACCTCTCCTACTTTGTATTCATCTTCCAAGAGAAAGAATTAAAATTCCAGCACTGTGGCATGGACACAAATCTTTCGGCTTTAAAATAAAGCGTTTTGTTTCTTTAAAATAATAAAGAGTCCATATAGGAGATAAAAAGGCGAGACTTCTAGCTGCAGTTTTCCTCCTGGAATTAAGCCATCTCTCTCTTAAGTTAGACATGACTAAAGTAAAATGGTTTCTATGGCATTTAGGAAAAATTCAAAGTCTGAATGCACTCACATTACTTTATAAGCTATCCAGCCATATACCTCCTGACAGAGCCCATTTCCCTAACATTAAAATTTAATACAACCATTTCTCCTCTTCTTCTTTTGGTGTTTAAAAATATAAGCACTCTTATACTCAAGCTCTCATTAAGCAATCCTTTCCAGTTTCATATGCTGTATGTGAATCCTGGAAGTTCCTTTTGCTTTTAGGATATCGGGATCACTGGTAACTTTCAATTTTGTCATCAAGAATAAAATGCAAGAAACTGGAAAAAATTTTCAATGTAAGTTATGTCGTGTTGACTTGTGTGAATGTCTTCTAAAGTAACGCTTTGAATGGAAGAGGATAAAGGAAGTTAACGTAGCCTAAAATATTCTTTCCTAAGGCTTGATACAGTGGTCATAGTTTGATTATTCCCCTAGAGGACCTGCTAAAGAAAATGCTGATGGATGTGAATAAATTTTGATGCCAGTGGCCTTCCCAGCGCCATCCCAAATGGAGAGATGTATTTTAGTTGTTGATTAGTTGATTTTTTGCTGCATATCACCTGTTCTGTTTATGGTAAAGTCCATCTTTTGTCCTTTGGAAAGAAATTCTCCTTAATCTAATCCATTTGGTTTATGTGAGATTGAAACAATTTATTTTAGGGTGGTTCAAAGGGTAGTCACCTGGCTAAGGCATGAATGATTGCAGCATTTTTTTCACCTGGATATCACTTTTGGTTCAGGAATGTACAAAAGCATAACCAATAAGATACAACATATTGTAAAAAAAGAATTTCTCTTTATAATGTGTTGCTATTTCTAACAGAATAGATGCCTAGGAGTGGTGGAAGAGATTTTGCTGCAATAAATAAAAAGGCTGACTGAAGCCAAAAGAGAGAAAAGAAAGGACATGAGATACAGATGGCTCTCTGATTACAAACTCTAAGCACCTGGATTTAGCCATACCTGAAGATTATCCTGAACTTTTCTGTTACATCAGCCAATAAATTATTTCTGACTGAAGACAGTTTAAGTTGGATTTTTGTCTTCTGAAACAGCCAGCATACTGACACATGTATAACATGGCTGTGTCACTATCACTGGCCCAACTGGGAATTCGGGAAGAAGACAGCAATTCTCACGTTTACTGCTCGAAGAAAGAATTTGCATGGCGTTCATCCAAGAGCCACAGCATTTTTCAGGAAAATCCATTAAGACTTAGTCTTTTTAGAAAGATCTAGTCCTTACGAGACATCAACTAGACATTGTCTATTTTCCTTGTGTATTACCTACTTTGTGGGCATTCGAAAGAAAGATTAAGGGTAGAAGTAGTACATTTCAGTGAAATCAGTTCATATTCAACTATCTTCTTTTCCTTTTTTTTTTTTTTTTTTTTTGGCTGAATTTCTTTTGCAGGATCAAGCCAATTTTGCCAAAAGACCAGATTGGAATATTGATTTAGCACTCAGATAGGAAAGCCAACCTTTTGCCAGCATGGCCAAAATACCATCTGTAGCAAATGAAATCTGATTGCTTTGCACAAAGTCTCTGGATCCCAGTTTTTAGACAAGGTCTGTGAGGGTGAAAATGTATCCAGAAGCCAGACTCTCCTTAAATCACCCTCATTTTTGAGACAATGAGGAAAAGGGAAGAAAAAGTTCACCTACAAATGACAAATGATCAACACAGCTTGCTTGCTAAGTGAAGCTGACTAATCTATTACCTCTGAAATGATTTCAAGGTGTTACAGAATGAGCTCGCCTATATTTCACATTTGCGGGGACATAAGGCAATAAATTCTAAGCATGCTTCATTGCCCTGTAATAAGTTACTCACATCATCTTCACACTAGTTGATTACTGATCAAATCGTTTGGTGACCGTGATTGAGACTGCAAGCATATTTTTGCCAGAGCATAGGCATTGCAAAATGTTTTCCCAGTAGAAAGACTCAAGGAAATACACAGTTGAAAGTTCCTGAACTCTGATTTCAGTGGAATAACACTTGATTTATTCAATCACAGCACATTGTTTGCAACCTGTGTAATTTGCATGTCATATATTTCTAAGGAATCCAAGAACATTCATGTTTTATCTAATTTATCTCCATAATTTCCCTGGCTGGAGAAAAGAAAAAGCTGATTGGCAAACCTGACTCAAATCATCATGTTTTGCAAATAACGAGCTCACTGAACAAAAAGGTGGATTCGTTTTTCCCAGGGCATTCACATACAGAATCTAAATGATCAAGACTATATTGATTTTCTCCTTCACCATTGCGTCTTAAAGACCCTGAAGTAGAAAATGAAGCCACACCTATTGGTGGTGGGTGGTAATTGCCAGGTAATCCCTCTCCCTTTGTGCCGCATGCCAACCCTTCACTCAGAGATTTCTTAACAGTGCAGAGCAACATAACACACACAGTTTCTCATTATCCGTGTGCCCCTATCTGTGCTAGCACCTGCAGGTTAACAGATGAATGTGTCAAACTGCAGCCCACCAGAGCCTCTTCTCATGATGGGAGGGATATAGTTAGACATATAAAAGATAGAGCTAAATATATAAAAATTTTGGTACTGTCTCACACACTATTTCTTCACTTATTTAACAAACAAAAATAAAAACAAAAACCAATGAATAAAAAGTTAGCAGAACTCATCTCCTCTAATTCTAAACCCTCAAGCATTCATGTGATCAAATTGATGTGGAAGGTTCTAGATTTTTCTGTGCTTGTGTAAACTTATACAAACCTGCGTTGATGTTTTAAATTTTCTAAATGGAATTAAACTATATAAAGTGCACTGAAACTAGCTTTTTTGGTGTAGTAATATCATGGACATCCTTCTATGCATATATGGAGAAAGCTAATTCGTTATTTTAATATTTGTTCAAATTTTTATTTTGCAGGGGGACAAGGTCTCACTCTGTTGCCCAGACTGAAGTGCAGTGGTGCAATCATTGCTCACTGAAACCTCGACCTCCGAGGCACAAGTAATCCGCCCACCTCAGCCTCCCAAGTAGCCAGGATGAGAGGCACATACCACTATATCCAGGTAATTTTTTATTTTTTGTATAGATGGGGGTCTCTCTATGTTGTCCAGGCTGGTCTTGAACTCCTGAATTCAAGTGATCCTCCTGCCTCAGCCTCCTAAAGTGCAGGGAATACTGGTGGGAGCCACTGTGCCTGGCTGAAAACTCACTTTTTAGATAGTTGCATACTGTTCTATATTACAGATATGCTATACTTAATTCAGTAATCCCATAATTAGTAGATATTGAAGTTATTTTTTGTTTTTTTCCCAAGTGATTGATTTCTTCTCCTCTTCATCTTCCTCCTCCTTCTCCCTTTTCTTTTCTTTATACCTCCAAAGGTACACAAAAAAAACACATTTGTACTTATATTTCTACTTAAGGATTTTCTCATTTCTGTTAAAGAGATTCACAACAGTGAGATTGCTGGAATAAGATATACACTTTAAATCTTAATTTAAATATCTGTGTTACTTCACCTGATGTCTTTTAATGTTTGGTAATATAGTCATATTGTGGTCAACTTGTTTGGTTATTTTTATAACTCTTCTATTACTGAGTTTTCTTTTGATAAGAGCCATATGTTGTAACGGTTCAGCAATTCTTTTATTATATCTATTATGTTAGCAAATGCATCAGTACTTAACTATGGCCCAGACAGCTCTGAATATACCTATCGACTTCTCTAACCTTATGACAACATATGTGCTAATAGTGTCTCCATTGTACAGAGAAGGAAAGTGAGAAAGAAACAGGCTAATTGATTTGCTGATGGTCATACAGTTCATAAGGGAAAGCACCAGGATTTGTTACCGGGGGTATCTGACTGAGTCCGTATTGCTGCCCACTGGGCTGAGCTACCTATCAATAAGCAAGGAAAGGGCCCAGCAACTAGGAAGTAGAAAACCTTGGGTTCAGCTATTGACTCTGCTATTTACTAGGCAGGAGGATCACTTGAATTCACAGAAACTACTTATCATTACTGAATACAGCTTGTCCAGCAGTTCTAATGAAAAATCTGAAATCCAAATGCTCTAAAATCCAAAAGGTTTTGAGCACTCATGTGGAAAATTCTACACCTGACCTCACATGATGGGTTGCAGTCAAAATACATGGCACAAAACCCAGTTTGTTCAGTCTGCCATTGCCTGTTGTTGCTGTTGTTTAACAGCTAATCCCGGTGTCTACTGAGGCTGCTGTGCTGTTTGGTCACCCTGAACATGTTATTTTTTCACTGTATTACTGCTATGTCATATTTTTTTTACCACTGTTCATTCTCACACTGCTATGAAGAAATATCCCGAGACCGGGTAATTTATAAAGAAAAGAGGTTTACTTGACTCACAGTTCTGCATGGCTGGGGAGGCCTCAGGCAACTTATAATCAAGTCGGAAGGCACCTTTTCACAGGGTGGCAGGAGAGAGAATGAGTGTCAGCAGGGGAAATCCCAGATGCTTATAAAACCATCAGTTCTTGTGAGAACTCACTGTCACAAGAACAGCATGAGGGAAACCATAGCCATGGTTCAGTTACCTCCCACTGGGTCCCTCTCATGACATGTGAGGATTATGGAGTTTACAATTCAAGATGAGATTTGAGTGGGGACACAAAGGCAAACCATACCAACCATTAAGTACTTACTGTAAGTGTAAGGAAGTAAATGCATATCAGTAGCATATAAATTCAGTCAGGAGTGATGGAAATGCCAAACAACCACAGATTGTCCCCATGGGTGGCTGAGATAGGGGCACCTTTGCTTTCTGATGTGCAATGTGCACAGACTTTGTCTTATGCTAACATTATTATAAATAATATAAAATTATTTTTAGGCTCTGTGTGTAAGGCATATATAAAACATAAGTGAATATAGAGGTACACTTGGGTCCCTTCCCTAACATATCTCATTATATAGACACAAATATTTCAAAATCTGAAAAAATATAAAATCCAAAACACTTCTGGTCCCAACCGTTTTGAATAAGGAATGCTCAACCTGTGTCAGTTTCCTCATCTTTAATGTAGACTCATAGCATCCTCCTGGAAAGGCTGTAACTGAATGAGGTCATGTTTGCAGAGTGTCTAGAACACAGTTCAATAATTCTGTTTCTTTTGCCCCCTGCCTTACCTTTTTCTGTCCTCCATTATTTCCCTTTATTCTTTCCTTGTATCCCTAGCCCCTTGTTCAGTGTCTGGCATGCAATATTCAAAAACCATATTTTTTGTTTCTCTTTCTTGTTCACGTCTCCATGCTTTCAGACTACTGCTCTATCACTTGAAAGACATTCAGTAATTGAAGGCTGAATTTAGCAAACTTTGGTCTAGTATTCAGATCACTTGGAGAATTAAAAAATATACAATCTATGTGCATACATGTGTAGAGAGGCCCATGCCTCAACCCTTGAGAGTTGATTTAGTCTTGGTGTCAAGAACTTTAAAATTTCATCAGATGGTTCTAAAATGTACCCAGAATTTAGAACCACTGGTCTAATAGAAGAATCTGTATTTCTTAGTCATTTTGATGGATCAGGAGCTCTTAAATGTGAAGCAATTTAGAACTACTCACCAGGAGGACCTATTAGAATACAGACTGCTTGGCCCCATCCCCAGAGTTTCTGATTCAGTATGTCTGGGGAGGGGCTTGAGACCACATTTAAACCAAGTTCTCAGGTGAGGGTAATACCACCAGTCAGGGTAACACTTAGAAAACCACTGTGCCATGTTTCTGGTGAAGGAGGATGATGCTTCATCCTCCAGGAACTCTGTGTTGGAATCTTAAGTCAAATAAAGAGCTTATTCTCTGTTTCCAAAGCACTTCACACTGCTTAGTTTATACTTCTATCATTATATTACCAGATTTGTCTGTTTCCTCAACCAGAAAAAATTCTTCTCTAGTATTGAAACCATAATTTTTTTCATTCATATAACACCCCAAGGTTACCGTCACTGCTGACAAATAGCAAGCAGTCCTAAGATGTTAAATAAATGGAAGATTTCCACCTTTATAAAGGAAGAGTGAAGGAAGTGCTTAATTCATCACCAGATTATTATCTCATTTGAATGCCACTAAACTCACTGAACTTACAGAGCTTAATTACAGAGGCACACACAGTGGATAGAATAAAAATACTTGATTCCACATTACACCCAACCCAATTACTGGTTTTCCTGGAATGGTGGTAGAGACAGCCTCTATTCATATAATGAAAATTAATTTCACCTCTCCATAACTGCAATACTCAAAGATTGCATATTCCTTGTCTCCCTCACCATTTCATTTTAATTTAGCAGATGTTTAATAGCATATAATTACATTTCAGCACTGTTTGGGATAGGAAAATTAGGAATCCAATTTGCATTTTAGGAATTTGGAAACCTAAAATCTAATTCTCTAATATCAGATTTGGCCAAATAGAATACGCTGGTGATCATTTGACAGTAAACCCTGGCATTTGTCTAGATAAATTCAAGAACTGGGCATCCACTCATGTTTGAATGAATTGTCTTAGGTCATATTCTTGGCAGGGGACACTTTGTTTTTTGTCTGCCAATTCCTATTCTCCAGTTTCCTTTTGGGACTCCTTTTGTCCCATTTGTATTTAGTCTTGATAGTAGGATAATCTTGAGTTGCTTTTCCCAACGGATGCTAGTATAACAAAAATACCTTCTCTTCTTGGCATGGATAGACCTACTTGTACATAAACCTCCACCATTGTGCGCTCCCTAGCAGAATTTTAATTTTAGCCATTGATAAACAGAGAGAAGAAAATGCTACTGGTATTTGAAACAGGTCATTCCAGACACAAAATGTTTGCCAAGCTTCCTGCATCCTTGGACCTGGGACCTTCCCAAGCCTGGTGTGCCTTTTTCTCTTTAATTCCATTAGTCCTTCAGCTCTGTGGACACATGCAGTCCTACCAAATTTTCTGTGGCTTACATTTGCCATAATTGGTTTCTATTGCTTTCAACTTTAAAATTCCTATGCAGATTGACTCTAGCACAAATAATGAATCTTATTTTTTCATGCTCACTAACCTCGCCAGACACACCCATTTGGGCATTAACTAGGATTTTGTTTTTAGTTAGCAGATTTAAAATTTTTAAAGTACCTATTTCTTCAGTGCTTCCATAGCTTTTTCTTTCAAGTGAAATCCCCCACCCAAATTTTAAGAAACTTATTTTAATTAGTCACATTACTAGGACATGTAATAACTTACATACATAAATGAAGTGCTATATTGAAACTTTGTCGCCCATCATATGTTATAATAAGAATACCCTTGTCCTTCTAGCAATTGTTCTCTTCTTCAGATTAGTAAAGTATATCCCATGATCTATGAGAAATGCAATTGCTTTTTTCTAGAAAGCAAATATAAACATATCTGTGTCACTAGAATTTAGCAGTGTCTTGTACATGCTCAAGACCTATATTTTTGGGTGTCTCAATATGATTTCAAGCAAGGATATTTGGAGGGATGTTAAAGATTAACAAGATCAATCCTTTACCTACCCATTTATAAAATGAGGTTTATGGGAGGCTGAGGCAGGTGGATCACTTGAGGTCAGGAGTTTGAGACCAGCCTGGCAAACATGGTGAAACTCCACTCCACTAAAAATACAAAAATTAGTCAGGCGTTGTGGTGTGTGCCTATAATTCCAGCTACTTGGGAGTCTGAAGCAGGAAATCAGATGCACCCAAGACGCAGATGTTGCAATGAGCCAAGATCATGTCATTGCATTCCAGCCTGGGCGACAGTGAGTCTGTCTCAAAAAAAAAAAAAAAAAAAAAAAAGGGAAGTGTAGAATTGTAATTTTGTTGTTCAGCAGCACCCAAATCCACCTTCACAACCAACGTGGTCCTTAAGAGGATGAGCTTTGGCTTCTAATAGAGTTGGACACTATGCACATCACTTAAAACCTTAGAGACTCAATTTCCTCCAATTTATAATGTGGTGTACAGTAATAACAACCATCTCTTTTAAGGTACAAAGTGTTACCAGTGAACCAATCACATAATTAGTGCTAAATAAATAGTACCATTTTCATTGCTGCAATGAAGATTTTGATCTTTCTAATATTTGCTGCCTCAGCTAAGTTGCCTGAGAACAACTGCTACATTTTTCCAAGAGAGATTTAGGAACTGTTTTATTATTGATGCCATAATTAAACAATTCTTCTTAGTGATGTTGGCAGTTCTTGGAAATACGGAAGGATTGCATGCCCAGGAAAAACAAACTTGGCTGTTTCAAAACAGCACAACTGGCTGAGTAAAGGATGATATTAAAAGACACAAAAATGGTACAGGGTACTGATCGAATTTAAAGGCTAAAAAGATATAGAAGGCAAGCAGCTTGCAGATTGTAGGATAATACAAAGCATCTTCTGCTTTATAGGAAATCAAATATATCAAGGATCAGCAATGTATGGCCAGTGGGCCAAATCTGGCCTCGTACCTGCTTTTTTGAATTAAGTTTTATTGTAGCACTGCTGAGTTCCGTCACTGACATACTGTCTATGACTGCTTTTGTGCTATAATAGAAAAACAGAGTTGTTGAGACAGAAAACATGTGGCCTGCAAACCCTAAAATATTTGCCAACTGATCCTTTGCTGGAAAAGTTTACCTAACTTTGAGCTACATAATTTATCCCCTTATGGGTTTAATGACATTTTAGTAGCTGCAAAATTCAATTTCTGTGAAATATTTCAAGCCCTGATTTAAAATGATTGTTTTTTCCCTGTCTGCATTTCCCCCTTTACATAGCATGTACGCATGTTCTCACGTAGAACTAATTTGTCCTCTTACTTACATATGTATTTACAGGTCAACTTCTTTAGTTGCCTGTTGAAACGCCCTATAAAGATAGCTGGAGAAAATAAGTAGATTTGCAAACAGAAATAAATGGAGAAGTTCGCTGGATTTCAGCTACTTGCCGGTAGGAAATGTTGGCCAATGTCATTACACATATGCAGTACAAAATTCTGAGGGTGGCAAAAGTCAGGTCTCAGAAGAACTGGACAAGCCAGGAAAGCCAATCTTAAATTTGCCATCCATACAATGGGTAGGTTTGATTGTTTGAAGGGTGACCAATGACAGCGGTCAAGGAGGATTTGACAAGGGAATTTTATCCCTTGCAACAAGTAAGGAGAATGCTGGGGACCGTTTCCAAAGCAGCATCTGTCCCTGAACAGCAGTAAAAACAGGGCTGTTTTAGGACTGGTTAACCCAGTCATTGCATGTAGAGGTGGAGTAAAGGCAGCCCACGGTGCCCCACCGTGTTTCTACATAAATTGCGTTTATAGAAAATAGTGAATAAACGACTCTCTGGGTATAGATTTTCATATGATAATGAGGACAGTTCACCAAAGTTCATTTCCAGCTCAGGCATCTCGGGATCCAACCATTCTCCCCCAATCCCCACCCCGCTGGGGCTGAACTTCTTACTGGAACTTTTCTGAAGCAAGAACTCAAGTTTCAACAGTCACAAGTGGTTACTTTTTCACAGTGCGTACCCCAAAACCCAAGTACCCTGGGTTACAAATTCACCCCAGGCTGTACCTGTTTCAAGGGAAGGGACAATGGCTGTTTCACCATAGCTGTAGCACAGGTCTACTAACTGAAAGGAATTATGCGTTGAGTATCCTTCATTAGAAATGCTTGGGCCTAGAAGTGTTTTGGATTTCCAACTTTTTCAGATTTTGAAAGACTTACATACACATAATCAGATATCTTAGGAATGGAACCCAAGTCTAAACATGAAATTTATTTATGCTTTATATAGACCTTAAACACGTAGCATGAAGCTACATTCATACCATATTTTAAATAATGTTGTGTATGAAACAAAGTTTGTGTTCATTAAACCATCTGAAAGCACAGGTGTTATTATTTCATGTCAGTGATCAGAAAGTTTGGAATTTTGGAGCATTTTGGATTTTAGATTTTGGAACTAGGGATGCTTAACTTGTATTTGGATGCTAATCATCAGGGTATTTCAGGTGAGAGCAACTCTTCCCTATGTCCACATAGTGACTACCAGAATGGAACAGAAATGACCTTGAAGGATCCCAAGATGGAAAGAAGAGAGAGAAGAGCTTCAACAGCAGGAACAGAAGCTGGAATGTCGGAGGTGATGAAGTAAGCCAGAATCGGGAAAAGAGGACAACTGTAGGTCAATCTACCGGAAATCGATTCACTAAATCAACTTGCTGAACAACTGACCTGCCTCAAATGAAGAAACAAAGCCACAACATAATTTTAGCAGCATTCACAGCAGTATTTTGACTCAGAGTGTAGAACAGTGGGAGGTACACCTCTCTGCCTGCCCTCTGGGAGTGTGCAAGTGTTCAGAGTGGGGCCAGGGACTTCTCAGGGGCACAAAGAGAGTCCTATTGGCCTCTCAGTTCACTCATGGGACATGGTCATGGCGATCATGTGGAAGGCAAGTCCAGGAGTTCGTCCCCTGGTGTCTTTGAGAAGTGACCCAGAGTGCTCTTGTGAAGTGGGCACAGCAGGGTAGGAGGTGGTCACCACTGAAAGACAGCAGCCCATGCCCACCATGGTAAAATAGGTGTGGCATACACGCCGTAAAAGATAAAACTTCAGGGGAAAAAATGAAATGGCTGTCAAAATCATTCTGTAAGACACAAATTGCCATGAATTGCTAATAGAAACAAATGTTTGCATCTGAGCTTTGCTTGCAAAGAGGGACAGCCACGGCCATTCATGAGGACTGGTGGGATGTCCCAGTGAGCCTCTGGGACTCTACATGAACAATTTAGGGTGGACATTCCAGCAACTCTGCAGGTAGATACCAACCAGAGAACCTGAGTTTCTAAAACTTAATAACTGCACCTAGTTCCTGTGCTGGCAACTCTATGGTACATCATCTTCCTTGGTAAATCATGTCAGAGAGAGCTCCTTAAAGGCCTTCATCAGTCCACCCTTCCTTGGCTAATAGTGACTGCTCTATCATATTTTTTTAGTTGAGTGCCTATATGGCCGTGCACAGGTCTATTAGTTGGAATGTATGCAAATAGTTAAGCTTCCATGTTTTGCAGCTCTAAGCAAACAAATGTCCAGCCTAGCTTCAAGGATGTGAATTGAGAGCATCCAGATGAGCCTGCAACATTTACATAGCACTTGAGTCCTTGTGGTCAGCAAATGTGATATTCACACTCCTTTGTAGACACCTTTTATGTGTATAAGGCCCAGATGATGCTCATCAACAGAATAAGACAAACAGAATCAACAGGTAGGTGTGGAATCATTTTTCTAAGTAACTTTCAAGACAGTTATTCTGTAGTTAAACCTATGTTAGATATATGGGAAATGAGTACAGGTTGCACACTCAACCCTAATAAGACAATCTGAACATAAGTGGCTGATTCACGCCAGTAACCATTTGCCCTAGTAGACATCTGAGTCCAGTTTTAATCCACAGGAGCACAATTATGTCTACTTCCCACCCAAGTTCAATTTCATCATGCAGCCAGTGGCTTCCACTTAATGAACATCTACAATGTGCCACACACTGTGCTGTTTCTCACATGTATTGGCCTCACTGAATGTTTACAACAATCCTCCAAGTTAGTTAGTACTATGAACATCTGCATTGTACAGTTAGAAAATTGATGTTAGGTCACACAACTGATGCAGGGCAGACAAGAGCCAAAATTGGGGTTTGGCCCAAGAGAGCTCTTGGCCTCACCTAGGAAAGAACTCAAGAGTAAGCTGCTGGTGTTAGTAACTTTTAGTGACGTGGCAGTGTACAGCAGCAGCAGAGGTACCGCTCCTTGCAGAGCAGGGTTAACCAATAGGAACTGTGCCCAGCGTAGCAGCTCAGAGGCAGTTCTGCACTCACAGTTATACCTACTTTAAATGATATGCAAATTACAGCTGGGTTATGCAGAAATTTCTAGAAATAGGGTGGTAACTTCCAGGTTGTCAGGTTGTTGCCATAAAAAAGCGGCAGTAAGTTCCAGGCATGGCAGTGGCAATGGTAAACTGTCATGGCACTGGTGAGCATGCCTTACCGAGAGGTGATTTCACCTCTTCTTTGTTTCAGCAAGTCCTCAATCTGGTCCAGTGTCCAAGCCCTCCCTCTAGAGTTGAGTCTTGCCTCCTGTCTCACAACTAGTAAGGGGTACCACACAAAGCTAATAATCCTGGTTTAACTAACTCTAGCACCTGGTTCCTGACTGCTGTGCTGTATAACACCCTGACTTGTTAGTAATTTTTGCCAAAGGAGAATCAGTAAATGCCATAATATTGGGGTTGGCAAACTGTGGCTTGTGGGCTAAATTGGAGACACCACCTAATATAGCTTAGGAGATAAGCATGGTTTTTACATTTGAAACGGTAAAAAAAAAAAATCAAAAGAAGAATGTGGCACATGTAAATCATATGAATCTCAAATTCCAGTGCCCACAAATAAAGTTTAATTGGAACACAGTCATACTCATTCTTTTATTTCCTGGCCGTAGCTGCTTTTGCACTATGACTGTGGACTGGAATGGTTGCAACTGAGACTTTATGGCTGGCATTGCCTAAAATGTTTACTTTCTGGCTCTGATGCAGGATTTTTCTCAGCCCCTCCACTGGACTCATGGGAGAGGCACCCCCTCTACTCGGCCTGCAGTGCTCAAGCCCTTACTGGAGGGAGCATATGAGTCAGCAATGCAGTATCTGGCCAGCCGTTCTGGGCACTAACACAGGAACAAGCTCCATGCAAGACCCAAGGCCAGACCATGCATGAGCGAGCAAGTGTGGGACCCTGTCAGCCGCTCCAGATGCAGAAACAGGAGCAAACTCAGTGCAGGGTCCACAGCCAGACCAGGCACGAGGGTGCCCACAACCCCAAAGCCCAGAAGTGGTGTTACAATGCTCCTTTAGTTCTGCTGTCTGCAGTCTGATGGACGGTGGCATGTAAGCAGCTCAGTTGGCCCCTTGCCTCACCACATGGGACAGCTGCCCTTCACCAGCAAGGGCAAGGGCCAGTGTGACAGCCTTTTCTGCACTTGGTGGGTCCTGAGCTCTTGTCTGGCATCTAAGAAGAATGAGGAAAATGGCTCTCAGCAGACAGGGGAGCTGAAGAGGGGACAGGAAGAGTATGTTGCCTCTTCCCCAAATTCAGGCCCTGTCCTCTCCTATTAGCTGAGTCTGGGGTCTTTATAGACACAGGAGTGTATGCTGATTGGTTTGTGAGTATGCAAAAAAGTTTAAAGAGAAGACATCACTCAAAGGTGGGCATGACAGTGTAGAAAACCAATTAGGACACCACATGCCGAGGCTCACTCCTGTAATCCCAGCACTTTGGGAGGCTGAGGCAGGCAGATCACAAGCTCAAGAGATCAAGACCATCCAGGCCAACATGGTGAAGCCCCGCCTCTACTAAAAATACAAAAAAATTAGCTGGGCATGGTGGCCGGCACCTGTAGTCCCAGTTATTCAGAAGGCTGAGGCCAGAGGATCGCTTGAACTCAGGAGGCAGAAGTCACAGTGAGTCAAGATTGTGCTGCTGCACTCCAGCCTGGTGACACAGCGAAACTCCATCTCAAGAAACAAGCAAACAAAAAAGAAGGCCAATGAGGAAAGGGTAGGTATATGAAAAATAGATGAAGGGTGGGGATCAATTAGAGGAAAGCATGCCAAATAGGAAGACCAAGTTCTGAATCCAGACTAAGATTAACTTGTAGCTTGGCTTTTGGGCTTTATGCTGTCTTCGGCTTGGAGATGGGGCTTCATCAGGTACCCATGCCATCTGCCTAGGCATTTGGCTGCCTCCTGTCGCCATCAGCTCTTTATAGGGAGTTGCTGGTCCTGTCCCTAATTTGCACTGTGGAGCAAAGTTAGGCATCAAAGCTTCAGGAGACCGTTTAGGAAAGTCAAGACTTTGTAAAATAAAATGTCAAGAATGATTAAAAACAAAGAAACCATCTTTTGTCTTTTTTAGGCTGGCAAAACTTATAACAGCTGCAGGTGCCTATTGTTTGAGTCATAGCTGCAGTTGCCATTTTCTCACTTTGGGTCTAAAAATATCACTCATGTCTGTTCAAAAACACAAGGAACGTCAAGGCTGCCTCCTCATTCAGGGCTGCTGTGTGAGTAGATAACATCTTCATTTTCTCCATCACGGAAGCTTAGTCCAACCATGCAATTAGGAAAAAAACCTTAATGAACAGACATGGTAATGAAACTGACTCATTCTATAGCAACACAACGGCAACAACAAACACAGCTGCTGAGTGCGATAGTGTTATTTCTTATTTATGAGCATGAAACAACCTATTTAAAAAATTGTCATAGATCAAAGTTGCAGTTTTTCAATTTTGTGTGTGTGTGTCCATGGAAAAATTCCTTGACATACAAAAAGTCTTAATGCATTAAGAACGTTATCCATTTTAGAGAGACTTACAATAAAGGTTAACGTACTCCATCAGTAACGTCCCTTCCTCTTTTTTTTTTTTATTGTACTTTAGGTTCAGGGGTAAATGTGCAGATCAGGCAGGATTGTTGCATAGGTACACACATGGCAATGTGGTTTGCTGCCTCCATCCCCCCGTCACCTACATCTGGCATTTCTCCCCATATTATCCCTCCCTAAACTCCCCACCCAACCCCGCTGTCCCTCCTTGGCCCCCCCAATAGACCCCAGTGTGTAGTGCTCCCCTCCCTGTGCCCATGTGTTCTCATTGTTCAACACCTGCCTATGAGTGAGAACATGTGGTGTTTGATTTTCTGTTCTTGTGTCAGTTTACTGAGAATGATGGTTTCCAGATTCATCCATGTCCCTACAAAGGACACGAATTCATCGTTTTATATGGCTGCATAGTATTCCATGGTGTATATGTGCCACATTTTCCTTGTCCAGTCTATCGTCGATGGGCATTTGGGTTGGTTCCAGGACTTTGCTATTGTAAACAGTGCCACAATGAACATACGTGTGTATGTGTCTTTATAATAGAATGATTTCTAATCCTTTGGGTATAAAGCCAGTAATGGGATTGCTGGGTCAAATGGAATTTCTATTTCTAGGTCCTTGAAGAAGCCCCACACTGTCTTCCAAAATGGTTGAACTAGTTTATACTCCTACCAACAGTGTAAAACTGTTCCTGTTTCTCCACATCCTCTCCAGCATCTGTTGTCTCCAGATTTTTTAATGATCGCCATTCTAACTGGTGTGAGGTGATATCTCAATGCGGTTTTGATTTGCATTTCTCTAATAATCAGTAACAATGAGCATTTTTTCATATGTTTGTTGGCCTCATATATGTCTTCTTTTGAAAAGTGTCTGTTCATATCCTTTACCCACTTTTGAATGGGTTTGTTCATTTTTTTCTTGTAAATCTGTTTTAGTTCTTTATAGATTCTGGATATTAGCCCTTTGTCAGATGGGTAGATTGCAAAAAATTTTTCCCATTCTGTTGGTTGCCGGTTCACTCTAATGATTGTTTCTTTTTCTGTACAGAAGCTCTGGAGTTTGATTAGGTCACATTTGTCTATTTTGGCTTTTATTGCCATTGCTTTTGGTGTTTTAATCATGAAGTCCTTGCCTATGCCTATGTCCTGAATGGTTTTGCCTAGGTTTTCTTCTAGGGTTTTTATGGTGTTAGGTCTTATGTTTAGGTTTTTAATCCAACTGGAGTTAATTTTAGTATAAGGTGTCAGGAAGGGGTCCGGTTTCTGCTTTCTGCACACTGCTAGCCAGTTTTCTCAACACCATTTATTAAACAGGGAATCCTTTCCCCATTGCTTGTTTTTGTCAAGTTTTCCAAAGATCAGATGGTTGTAGATGTGTGGTATTGCCTCCAAGGCCTCTGTTATGTTCCATTGGTCTATATCTCCATTTTGGTACCAGTACCATTCTGTTTTGATTACTGTAGCTTTGTAGTATAGTTTGAAATCAGGTAGCAGAGCCTCCAGCTTTGTTCTTTTTGCTTAGGATTGTCTTGGCTATGTGGGGTCTCTTTTGGTTCCATATGAAGTTTAAGGTGGTTTTTCCAGTTCTGTGAAAACGGTCATTGGTAGCTTGATGGGGATAGCATTGAATCTATAAATTACTTTGGGCAGTATGGCCATTTTCACAATATTGATTCTTCCTAACCATGAACATGGAATGTTTCTCCATCTGTTTGTGTCCTCTCCTATTTCGTTGAGCAGTGGCTTGTAGTTCTCCTTGAAGAGGCCCTTTACATTCTTTGCTAGTTATATTCTTAGGTATTTTATTCTCTTTGTAGCAATTGTGAATGGGAGTTCGCTCATGATTTGGCTCTCTTTAAGTCTGTTATTGGTGTATAGGACTGCTTGTGATTTTTGCATGTTGATTTTGTATCCTGAGAATTTGCTGAAGTTGCTTATCAGTTTAAGGAGATTTTGGGCTGAGATGATAGGGTCTTCTAAATATACAATCATGTCTTCTGCAAATGGAGACAATTTGACTTCCTCCTTTACTAACTGAATATGAATTTTTTTTTCTTGCCTAATCGCTCTGGCTAGAACTTCTTATACTATATTGAATAGGAGTGGTGACAGAGGGCACACTTGTCTAGTGCCAGATTTTAAAGGGAATGCTTCCAGTTTTTGCCCATTCAGTATGATATTGGCTGTTGGTGAAGCTCAAGTTTTAATGAAAAGGAGCTGGTGGGTTATCTCTTCCAGATAATCATTATCTCATTTTAATTTACATTTATTCAATAATCATGACTCTTCTTTATTTATGTTTTATATCCCTCTGACAAGTTTTGCTTTTTAAAAAAATTTGGCCCTGCATCTTTCATAAATGTATTTCTATGTATAACTTGTTTCACTTTTTTTGTTTTATCTTGAATAGAAACTTATATTGCATTATATTTTCTAACAAACAATTTTTAGCCCATAGAAAAGCTATTGATTTTTGCAAATTTATTTTACTGGCCATTTAAAAGCACTTACTTATTATTGGTTCCACTTTTTCTCACTTGCATTTTAGAAAGAAAAACAAGGACTCTGAAAATAATTAAAAGTTTGTTTAATACTTTATAATATTTATAAACTGTGTTTTTGTCTTATTATAAATGTGAATATCCTAAATACTGATCATTGTTATATGAAGCTGAAGTTTATGGAATTTGGTAGCAATTTGTATTTCTTTTTTTTTTTAATGCTAGATAGAAATAAAATTGATAAATTCTGATCTGAAAAATCAGTTTGCTGACATTATTTCTCTGCATCTCAAATTCTCAATTTGTAAAATGGAATAAGAATTTATGATATTTTATTTTATTATTAGGTAAGTAAAACAAAACAATAAATATACTTTTGCTGAAAATTATCAAAACATTAATTATATGGGAAGGATGGGACATTTGTGGAATGCTGCATTAAAATGATGCCATTCTTCTGAAACAAGTGTCCCATGTTCTTTGAGATGTTATCATAACAGTGTCAATGTTATTGTTGAGTTTGCAACAAACTCTTTCTCAAAAGTTCTAGAACAAATAGTACTCTTATTATTTTCTCACCAGATTATTCCTTTCTTTTTTTTTTTCTTCTGAGACAGGTGCTCGCTCTGTTGCCCAGGCTGGAGTGCAGTGGCATGATTACGGCTCACTGCAGCCTCCATCCCCTGGGGCCCAATCCATCTTCCCATCTCAGCCCCTGAGTAGCTGGTACCACAGCTGCATGCTACTACACTCAGCTAATTATTTTGTATTTTTGGTAGAAATGGGGTTTCACCGCCGAGATCGTGCCATTGCACTCCAGCCTGGGTAAACAGAGTGAAACTCCGTCTCAAAAAAAAAAAAAAAAAAAAAAAAAAAAAAAAAAAAAAAAAAAAAAAATGGGGTTTCACCAAGTTGCCCAGGCTGGTCTCAAACTCCTAAGTTCTGATCCACCCACCTTGGCCTCCCAAAGTGCTAGGATTACAGGCATGAGCCACTGCACCTGGCCTGGATGATTCTTCCTTTAAAAGTTCTGGAAAAGTCATTTGCTTGATTCTATATATCCAGTGGTTTCCCCAGCACTCACTGGGTAAAGTCTCAATGGAAGGCATGTAACTCATTTTATAAGCTCATTGAAGCTATTTTTCTCAATGAATAATTTCTTTTATCGTGACCATTCTGATTCCATCTCTCCACATGTACCATCTAGAAGTGCTGTTCAAACTGGGCATCTTTTAGATAACCAAAGAAATCTAAAAGAAGTGCCAATCTCAGGGCGACACAATGGCTCATGCCTGTCATCCCAACACTTTGGGAGGCCAAGGTGGACAGCTCATGAGGCCAAGAGATTGAGACCATCCTAGCCAACATGGTGAAACCCTGTCTCTACTAAAAATAGAAAAATAAGCCAGACATGGTTGCATTCACCTGCAGTCCCAGCTATTTGGGAGGCTGAGGCAGGAGAATCGCTTGAACCCAAGGGGCAGAGGTTGCAGTCAGTCGAGATCATGGTACTGCACTCCAGCCTGGAGACAGAGCAAGACTCTGTCTCCAGGAAAAAAAAAAAAAAAAAGTGCCAATCCTCTATCATTATGCCCTTTTGTGGCTAGTCTTTAATGACACACAATACAATGTAGCATAGCCATTTGTTCATATTTTTTTCTCTCCCACTAAGGAGTGAGCTTAAGTTCAGGAACAATATCATACACATCTTTGAATCTCCAGAACTTAACGTAATTCCTAAAATATGATTCTCAATAACTTTTTTGTATGAAAAGTGTTTTTTATTGTCTCTGATAACATGGAGAGACTTCAGGGACTGTCCATGAATAGGTAGTAGGTATCAGATTTACCCTCTAATCATAAGCACTAGAGAAGATGCATGGAACATTGTGTAGAAGTGAAATATATGTTTATAAGAGAGCAAAGAACGTGAAGGAGATAAATGGCAGTATACTGCTATAAGGCTATTTTATTATATTTCATGTGGCACAACATTAATTCAAAGCAGACTGTAATAAGTTTAGGATAATTATTATAATTCCTAGAGTAATCCTTTTTAAAATAAAATTTAAAAGTATTGTCCAAAAGCCAGTACAAAAGATAAAATTAAAAACAAATTAAAAAGTATGCATTCAATCCAAAAGTAGGTAAAAATGGAAGAAAAGGGAACAAAAGAAAGTTGATAAAAATAGAATATGAAGCAGTTGGTAGAAATAAAACTAACAATATCAATAATTACATTAAATAAATGTAATGAAGTACGCAAACCACATAAAAGGCAACGATTGTTAGATTAGATTTTTAAAAAGCAAGACTCAACCCTGTGTTCTTTATAAGAGACACGTTTTAAATATAAAGATACCAGATAAAATAAAAGGTTAAAAAAATACAGTGCAAGCACTAAACCTAATAATGCCAAAGTAGTTACTACAATAAGATTAGAAAAAGTAGACTTCATGTTAAAGATTAACACAAGAGAAAAGAAGGAAATATTTTGTGATATGCGTCCATTCATAATGAAGACATAGCAATCATAATACATATGCATTTAATAACAGAGCTTCAAATTATACAAAGACAAATTGAAATAGATAAATTCACAGAATTCTAGGTTTTAATATTCCTCTCTCAGTAATAGATAAAAAGAATATTCAGAAAATCAGCAAGTCTTGAACAATTCTATCAAGTGACATAACCTAGTTAGCAATTATAGGACACTCAAATGAACAACTGCAGAATAGATGTTCTTTTAAATGCATATAAAACATTCATTAAGATATTCTATAGATTGAGCCTTAAAGCAGCCTACATAAATATCAAAAGACTGAAATTACATAGATCATGTTCTCTAATGACAGAATTAAATTAAGGTCAATAACAAAATGTACCTAAAAAAATAAATATTTAGAAATTGAATGACAAACTTCAGAACAACCTATGAGTTACAGAAAAAAAAAACACAAGAAAAATGAGAAGCTATTCTGAACTGAGAATGAAAACATCAAAATTTTTGGAATACATCTACTATAGTCTTTGAGAAAAAAATTAAAGATGAAATACTAATATTACAAAAGACAAAAATTTTTAATTATACTTGAATTTTCCAACTAAGTTATAAAAAGAGGAAATTAGAATGGAAATAAGTAGAAAGAAGGAAATAATAAGTAAGAATTGAAGTCAATGAAATGGAAAATGGAAAGCAATAGTGAGAATGAGCAAACTACAAAAACAATTCTAATAAAAAAGAGGAGAAGTCCCAAAATTAAGAATGAAGGGGGTACATTTCAATGAAACCAACAGATATCTCAAGGCTAATAAGAAAATATTATAATCAACTTTATACCAATGAATAGTAACAACTTACATGAAGTATTGAAATTATTTGAATGACATAATTTAGTAAAATGGACATGAAAAGAAACAGAAAAGCTAAATAGCCCTATATCTGTTAAGAAATTGAGTTGATAATGAAAACCTTCCCCAAAAGAAAACTGCTAGATCAAATGACCTTAGTGGTGAATTCTTAACAACATTAAAATAAAATATAATACTAATCTAACACAAACACTTTCAGAAAACAAGCAGAAAAGAACATGCCTGAGCTGATTTTATGAGGCCAGCACATCCCTGAAAACAAAACCACATAGAATGAAAACTCAGCCAGCATTTCATGTGAAAACAGATGTAGAACATCTTAATAAAGCATGGCAAAATCAGATTCAGCAATGTAAAAAAAAGAATAATATATCATGACCAAGTGGAGTTTATTTCAGGAATACAAGATTTCAACATTCAAAACTCAATGCAATTTACCACATTAACACAATAAAGAAAAAACATATTACTAGATGCAGAAACATATTTGACAAAATTCAAAACCTATTAGGAAAAAATTCACAGGAAACTAGGAATAGAAGGAAGTTTTTGCAATCTGATAAAAGGCATTGATAATAAACTCACAGCAAACAGCATTTTTAATAGTGAAAAAACTGAATGTTGGCCCGTAAGTCAGCAAGAAATCAAGGATGTCTCTTCTTTTTACTTTGATTCAACATTGTACTAAAGATCCTGACCAGTGCAATAAGTGGGGAGCAAAAAGAAATTAAAGATACAAAGTTTATAAAGAAAGTAATACATCTTTATTTGCAAATGAAAATTTCATGTATGTAAAAAGTCTTAATTAGTTTAAAAACAAGAATTAGAAGTAGTAAATAAATTAGGAAAGGTCACAAGATACTACTCCAATCTACAAAAGTTAATTATATCTCCCTATTATAGCAAAGGAGAACTGGAAAATCAAATTTAGAGCAACAATATTTTTGCTTAAAACAAATTAAAAACAATATTTTTAATGTTACAATAACATTAAAAAAAATACTTGAAGGTGGAGATTGGGAGAAGGGTGAGGTCCATAAAACTATTAGATACTATGCTTATTACCTGAGTGACAAAATAATTTCTACTACACCAATCCCCCATGACATACAAACCTATGTATGTAACAAACCTGAACATATACCCCAAACCTAAAATAAAAGTAAAAAAAAAAAAAAAAAATCCCACAAAATTTCAGTGAATAAATTTAATGGCAGATACAGAGTTGCATAACAAACAATGCTGAAAGCAATTAAAGAGCATCTATCTGAATAAGGGAGAAGCATACCATGTTCATGGATAGAAATATGAAATCCAGTTAAAATGAACTTATTCAAAAAGTATCTATGAATTCAATCATACCATGTTCAAGGATAGAAATATGAAATCTAGTTAAAATGAACTTATTCAAAATGTATCTATAAATTCAATGCAATCCCATTCATAATTTCAGCAGATTTTTTCAGTAAAACTTGACAATCTGATTAGAAAACCAAAAGAGTTTTGAAAAGAATCATGTTAAAACATCAACAGTTATGTACTAAAGTTAGATCAAGTATGGTATTTGCATAAGAATAAACAGATTATTAAAACAGAATAGAAACTCAGAAATAGATCCATACTTAATTTTTGTTAAGATGCCAAAGCAATATATCAGGATAAGGAAAGTAATTTTAATAAATGGTGATTGGAAAAAGCAGACAATGTGAAAACTAAAGCTATCAACCTTCTAGGAAAAAAAAAATTAAAATATTGTTTGGAACCAGGTGGTAGGCAAAGATTTCTTAGTTAGAATACAGAAAGCAACATGGAGTAGGCAACAATTTCTAAGGATATAAAAAGCATGTTAGGCTTCACCAAAATGAAAGACTTCTGCTGCCTAAAAACTATAAAGAAAATAGTGTTGGCCCAGAATAAAAGAAAATAATTGTAAAGCTTATGTATAATAGTAGGCTTATACCCAGTTTCCAGCTATATTCCTACAAGTCAATAAAAGGACAATCACTCCAACTAAAAAACAAGGAAATACTTCAATATATCTTGGAAGAAAAATATACAAATGGCCAATAAATGTGTGAAAAATTGCTCATTATCAATAGTCATCAGAGAAACACATAACAGAAGCGCAGTAAGATACCACCACACACACACTATGGTAGCTAAAACTAAAAAGATGGACATCATCAAATATTGGCAAGGATGTGATGCATCTGAACCTATTATGTTGGTGTTGGGAAAGAGAAAGTAGTTAAACCATTTTGGAAAATGGTCTGCAAATTTCTCATAAATTTTCATATGCATCAACCACACAAGCCAGTAATTCTGCTGCTATATATTTACCTAGTAGAATTGAAAACATATATTTGCAAACAGTCTTGCACATCAATGTTCACAGAGAAGATTTATTTCAAGGCTAAACTGGAAACAACACAAATGTCCATCAGTAGAAAAATAGATAAACCAATTCATATAATGGAATACTAATCAGCCATGAAAAAGAAACAGACAACCTTACATGCAATCACATATTTTAATTTGAAAAAAAACAAAAAACTTTTGCTGAGTGAAAAAAAAAAAAAAAACAAATGCTAAAGAGTACAAATTGGGGGATCAATCCAAGATGGCCGCTTAGGAACAGCTCAGGATTGCAGCTCCCAGTGAAAGCACAGAGGGTGAGTGGATGCTGCATTTTTATTGCCCACAGACTAGGAAATTCCCAAGCAGCAGAGCCCCACGGGTTGCCAGCCCGCCTGTTTTGGCCAGTGCGGCTGTGTCAGCCGGCGCCGCTGCTTTGCCCTGCGCCGCTGCTTTGTCAGTGCCTCAGCACAGCGGTTTTCCATACAAAATACACTGGTCCATGTGCCCTTTTGGCTGGTGACTGGAGCCATGGGAAGTCGCCCATTTATCTGTTTAAAAAGGGGACTGAACAGGGAACCAGGACAGTAGATTCCAGGGCGAAAAAGGCGCCATGCTGTTTAAGCCAGCACAGTGACTCGCCGCAGGGGAAAACACACAGATCCCAGTGCCTCTTCAACAGGCGACTGGAACACCAACTTAAAAAAAAAAAAAAAAGGCTCTGAGGCAGGGAGCCAGGTGATCAGGCTCAGCTGGTCCCAACCCCACAAAAGAACATCAATCAGAAACTCTCTCGATTGAGAGTTTCACAGCAAGTGCAGCTGAACCTGGGACAGTCCAGCTCTGTGGGGGAGGGGCGTCCGCCATTACCAAGGCACTCCAAAACTACGGAGGTAGCCAGCCAATGCTGAGGCAGCCCGCCATTGCCAAGGCAATCCGCCATTGCTAAGGCAACCCGCCACTACAGAGAGAGTTCGCCATAACAGAGGCGGGCCACTATTGCCGAGGCAGTTCTAACTATACCCATATAAACAGGACTGCAGGGAAGTTCACTCGGCAGCTGGGCGGAGCCCACAGCAGCTCAGCATAGCCTCTACAGGTAGACAGTGACTAGGCTGCCTCCTTGCTGGGCAGGGCAGCTCTGAAGGAAAAAAAAAAGAAGGCAGCAGCACAACGGACACTCATAAATAAAGCCCTAAATCCCTGGGACAGAGCACCTGGGAACAAAAAGCAGTCAATGAGTTCTGCTGCAGCAGACCTAAACGTACCTGCCCAGCAGCTCTGGTATGAACAACGGAGCTCACAGCTCAGCATTTGAGCTCCTATAAAGAACAGACTGTCTCCTCAAGCAGCTCCCTGACCCCTGTATATCCAAAGAGCCACCTCATAAAGGAGAGATCAGACTGACACTTGGTGGGTATCCTTCGGGGAAAAGACAGCAGAAGAAGAAAACTGGTAGCAACCCTTACTGTTCTGCAGCTGCTGCAGGTGATCCCCAGGCAAGCAGGGCCTGGAGTAGACTTCAGCAGACCTACAGTAGAGGGGCCAGACTGTTAGAAGGAAAACTAAGAAACAGAAATAACCTCATCATCAACAAACAGAACATCCACTCAGAGACCCAATCTGAAAGCCAGCAACTACAAAGACGACAGGTGGATAAATCCATAAAGATGGGAAGAAACCGGCACAAAACGGATGAAAACACCCAAAACCAGAACACCTCTCCTACTACAAGGGATCACAACTCCTCACTGAAAGGGAACAAGGTTGGATGGAGAATGAGTGTGACAAAATGACAGAATCAGACTTCAGAAGGTGGGTAGTAAGAAACTTCTGTGAACTAAAAGAACATGTTCTAACCCAATGCAAAGAAACTAAGAACCTTGAAAAAAGATTTAACCAAATGCTAACGAGAATGGTCAAAATAGAAAGGAATATAAGTGAATTGATGAAGCTGAAAAACACAACACGAGAACTTCGTGAAGCATGCACAAGTTTCAACAGCCTAATTGACCAAGCAGAAGAAAGGATATCAGAAGTCAAAGATCAACTCAATGAACTAAAATGGGAAGGCAAGAATAGAGAAAAAAGGGTAAAAAGGCATGAACAAAGTCTCCAAAAAATGTGGGACTATGTGAAAAGATCTAATCTATGTTTGATAGGTGTAACTGAATGCGACAAAGAGAATGAATCCAAGCTGGGAAACACTCTTCAGGATATTAACCAGGAAAGCTTCCCCAACCTAGCAAGGCAAGCCAATAGTCAAGTCAAGGAAATGCAGAGCACACCACAAAGATATTCCTCAAGAAGAGCAACCTCAAGGCACATAATCGTGAGATTCACCAGGGTAGAAATGAAGGAGAAAATACTAAGGGCAGCCAGAGAGAAAGGTTACCCACAAAGGGACGCCAATCAGACTCACAGCAGATCTCTCAGCAGAAACCCTACAAGCCAGAAAAGAGTGGGGGCCAATATTCGACATCCTTAAAGAACTTTCAACCCAGAATCTCCTATCCAGCCAAATTAAGCTTCATAAGTGAAGAAAAAATAAAATCCTTTGTGAACAGCAAGTACTCAGAGATTTCGTCACCACCAGGCCAGCTCTACAAGAGCTCCTGAAAGAGGCTCTACACATATAAAGGAACAACAAGTACCAGCCACTTGAAAAACATGCCGAATGATAAAGAGCATCAACGCAATGAATCTGCATCAACTAATGGGCAAACAGCCAGCTAGCACCAAAATGGCAGTATCAAATTCACACATAACAATATTAACCCTAAATGTAAATGGACTAAATGCCCCAATCAAAAGACACTGACTGGCAAATTGGATAAAAGCCAAAACCCATCGGTGTGCTGTATCCAGAAAACCCATCTCACATGCAAGGATACACAAAGGCTCAAAACAAAGGGATGGAGGAAGCTTTACCAAGCAAATGGAGAGCAAAAAAAAGCAGGAGTTGCAATTCTCATCTCTGATAAATTAGACTTTAAAGCAACAAAGATCAAAAGAGACAAAGGACATTACATAATGGTAAAAGGATCAATGCAACAAGAAGAGTTAACGATCCTAAATATATACGCACCCAATACAGGAGGACCCAGACACATAAGGCAAGTTCTTAATTACTTACAAAGAGACTTAGACTCCCACACAATTATAGTGGGAGACTTTAACATCCCATTGTCAATATTAGACAGATCAACCAGACAGAAAATTAACAAGGATATCCAGGACTTGAACTCAGACCTGGACCAAGCAAACCTAATAGACATTTACAGAACTCTCCACCCCAAATCCACAGAATATACATTCTTCTCAGCACCACATCACACCTACTCTAAAATTGACCACATAATTGGGAGTAAATCACTCCTCAGCAAATGCAAAAGAATGGAAATCATAACAAACTGTCTCTCAGACCACAGTGCAATCAAGTTAGAGCTCAGAATTCAAAAACTAACCCAGAACCGCACAGCTTCATGGAAACTGAACAACTTGCTGTTGAATGTTGACTGGATAAACAATGAAATAAAGACAGAAATAAAGATATTCTTCGAAACCAACGAGAATGAAGACACAACATACCAGAATCTCTGGGACACCTTTAAAGCAGTCTCTAGAGGAAAATATATAGCAATAAGTTCCCATATGAGAAGCAAGGAGAAATCAAAAATTGACACCCTATCATCAAAATTGAAAGAGCTAGAGGAGCAAGATCAAAAAAACTCAAAGTCTAGCAGAAGACAAGGAATAGCTAAGATCAGAGCAGAACTGAAGGAGATAGAGACACAAAAAAACCTTCAAAAAATCAACAAATCCAGAAGCTGGTTTTTAGAAAAGATCAACAAAATAGACAGACCACTAGCCAGATTAATAGAAAAGAAAAGAGAGAATAACCAAATTGATGCAATAAAAAACGATAAAGGGGATATCACCACACATTCCACAGAAACTCAAACCATCATCAGAGATTATTACAAACAACTCTATGCACATAAACTAGTAAACCTGGAAGAAATGGATAAATTCCTGGACACTTGCCTCCTCCCAAGCCTAAACCAGGAAGAAGACGAAACCCTGAACAGACCCATAACAAGGTCTGAAGTTGAGGCAGCAATTAAGAGCTTACCACCCAAAAAAAGCCCAGGTCCAGACGGGTTCACAGCCAAATTCTACCAGACATATAAAGAGGAGCTGGTACCATTCCTTCTGAAACTATTCCAAACAATACAAAAAGAGGGAATTCTTCCCAAATCATTTTATTAGACCTGCATCATCCTGATTCCAAAACCCGGCAGAGACTCAACAAGAAAAGAAAACTTCAGGCCAATATCCATGATGAACATAGATTCAAAAATCTTCAATAAAATACTGGCAAGCCGGTTGCAACAGCACATCAAAAAGCTTAACCACCATGATCAAGTAGGCTTCATCCTGGGGATGCAAGGCTGGTTCAGCATACACAAGTCTATAAACGTAATTCACCACATAAACAGAACCAAAGACAAAAACCACATGATTATCTCAATTGATGCAGAGAAGGCCTTTGACAAAATTCAGCAGCCCTTTATGCTAAAAACCCTCAATAAGCTAGGTATTGATGGAACGTATCTCAAAATAATAAAAGCTATTTACAACAAACCAACAGCCAATATACTGAATAGGCAAAAACTGGAAGCATTCCCCTTGAAATCTGGCACTAGACAAGGATGCCCTCTGTCACCACTCCTATTCAATATAGTACTGGAAGTTCTAGTCAGAGCAATTAGGCAAGAAAAAGAAATAAAGGGTATTCAAATAGGAAATTAGGAAGTCAAATTGTCTCTATTTGCAGACGACATGATTGTATATCTACAAGATCCCATCATCTCAGCTCAAAATCTCCTGAAACTGATAAGCAACTTCAGCAAAGTCTCAGGATACAAAATCAATGTGCAAAAATCACAAGCCTTCCTATACACCAATAACAGGCTTAAAGAGAGCTACATCAAGAATGAGCTGCCATTCACAATTGCCACAAAGAGAATAAAATACCTAGGAATACAACTAACAAGGAATGTAAAGGACCTCTTCAAGGAGAACTACAAGCCACTGCTCAACGAAATAGGAGAGGACACAAACAGATGGAGAAACATTCCATGTTCATGGTTAGGAAGAATCAATATCGTGAAAATAGCCATACTGCCCAAAGTAATTTACAGATTCAATGCTATCCCCATCAAGCTACCAATGACCTTCTTCGCAGAACTGGAAAAAACCACCTTAAACTTCATATGGAACCGAAAGAGAGCCCGCATAGCCAAGTCAATTCTAAGCAAAAGGAACAAAGTGGGAGGCATCACACTACTGGATTTCAAACTATACTACAAGGCTACAGTAATCAAAAGAGCATGGTACTGGTACCAAAACAGAGATATAGACTAATGGAACAGAACAGAGGTCTCGGAGGCAACACAACATATCTACAGCCATCTGATCTTTGACAAACCAGACAAAAACAAGCAATGGGGAAAGGATTCCCTGTTTAATAAATGGTGTTGGGAAAACTGGCTAGCCATGTGCAGAAAGCAGAAACTGGACCCCTTCCTGACACTTTACACTAAAATTAACTCCAGATGGATTAAAGGCTTAAACATAAGACCTAACACCATAAAAACCCTAGAAGAAAATCTAGGCAAAACCATTCAGGTCATAGGTGTAGGCAAGGACTTCATGACCAAAACACCAAAAGCATTGACAACAAAAGCCAAAATAGACAAATGGGACCTAATCAAACTCCACAGCTTCTGCACAGCAAAAGAAACAGCCATTAGAGTGAATCGACAACCAGCAGAATGGGAAAAATTTTGCAGTTTACCCATCTGACAAAGGGCTGATATCCAGAATTTACAAAGAACTAAAACATATTTACAAGCAAAAAACAAACAAGCCCATTCAAAAGTGGGCAAAGGATATGAACAGATACTTTATAAAAGAAGACATGCATGAGGCCAACAAACACATGAAAAAATGCTCATCATCACTGGTCGTCAGAGAAATGCAAATCAAAACAACATTGAGATACCATCTCACGCCAGTTAGAATGGCGATCCTTAAAAAACCTGGAGACAACAGATGCTGGAGAGGATGTGGAGAAATAGGAACACTTTTGCACTGTTGGTGGGAGTGTAAATTAGTTCAACCATTGTGGAAGACAGTGTGGTGATTCCTCAAGGACCTAGAAATAGAAATTCCATTTGACCCAGCAATCCCATTACTGGGTATATATCCAAAGGATTATAAATCGTTCTACTATAAGGACACATGTACACGAATGTTCATTGCAGCACCGTTTACAATAGCAAAGACCTGGAACCAACCCAAATGCGCATCGACGATAGACTGGACAGGGAAAATGTGGCACATATACACCATGGAATATTATGCAGCCATCAAAAACAATGAGTTTGTGTCCTTTGTAGGGACATGAATGAACCTGGAAACCATCATTCTCAGCAAACTGACAGAAGACCAGAAGATCAAACACCGCATGTTCTCACTCATAGGCAGGTATTGAACAATGAGAACACATGGACACAGGGAGGGGAGCACTGAACACTGGGGTCAGTTGGGGGGAAATAGGGGAGGGACAGTGGGGGGTGGGGAGTTGGGTAGAGATAGCAAGGGGAGAGATGCCAGATGTAGGTGATGGGGAGGAAGGCAGCAAATCACACTGCCACGTGTGTACCTATGCAACAATCCTGTGTGTTCTTCACATGTACCCCAAAACCTAAAATGCAACAAAATAAATAAATGGAAAAAAAAAAGAGTACAAATTGTGTGACTCCACTGACAGAAAGTCCTAGAATAGGCAAAACTCTTCAGTAGTGGTAGAAGTCAAACAATAGTTACTCTTGTCAAATAAAAGTGAGAGGGCAGTGATTGAGTGGGAAGAGACACAATTATGGGGGCTAATGGAAATAATCTATATCTTCATAAGTTGATGGGTTTGAGGATTATATAAATGTATACACTGAATTGTACATTTAAGATGTGTGCATTTTATAATATGTATTGTCTATTAAAAATAACACATGAAGTTGCATAATATATCCTTTCTATGTGTTGACTATTGCTGTTAATTATGGAATAGTTTCTTACTAATTCATATATATAAATTATAAAGTACGAAGTAACTATTATTTGCATAATTACATATGAGTTATGGGTTATTCATTTACTCACATATTAATGCTTTAAAATACATAGATTGTTAATATATGATACTAATCTTGCCTGAATTCACCAACAGTCTGCTTAGTTGTGGGTCAGCTTTATATACTCTGAAGATAATACCTAAGACATTACTAGTGTATAAAAATGTATTTCACTCAATAGCATTTCATTTCACTCAACAGAATCTTGTTTTTCTAGCTGTTAATTGATTATTCTTTTTACAAAAACTTATCTGTTAATGTAATGGCAAATAAGTGTTATTCCATATTTTAGTATCAGCATCACCCAGTATTTAGTCATTGTTCGGTGAAAGGCCAAGACAGAACTGGAGGAATGAGTTCCATGATCAGTTAAGAATGTCTGCAGTGTGCACCCGTGCAGAAATGGGCAGGGGCAGGGCTGAAAGTATGCTGGAAGGTATCATTTGCCATCCTACACTTATATTGTGAAAATGTACAAAATAATTCAAATGCAAGTGCAAAATACTGAAAACGCACACAGCAGAATTTAATCTTTCATTGATGATTCAAAAGAATCTTCAAGATATTATAAGATAACAGGCTCATCATGGACATGAATGGGTGGACTGATTAAAAATTTTGTTTGGTTGAGTTCTGGGGAAGCAAACATTTGCTGTGTATCAAATGGCTGTGTGTTTAAATAAAAGTGCCTTTAATTGAGAAAGTATATACAGAGGGAAACATTCTCACTATTTTGGACAGCATCTGGTGCTCCTTTATGAGATTTCAGGAACATGAAGCAAGGCTTCTATGAGATGATAGGCATTCTAACAGTCAAATTGACTCCCTGGACATCACTCTAAGCCTTAATGAGCATTACTTTATCTGCCATGAACAGCAGGAGAATAGCTTTCTTACTCCCTACATTTCCAGCAGTTCGAATTCCAGATGTTGGGCGCTGCTCAGCAGGGTTTTGGCAGCTCCATGCATTTCTTAACAGATAGTTCTGCTTTCACTGCCTTGGGAAAAAAAATGAATTGGCAAATTTACAATGTCATCTTTTCAAAGAAAATAAGAAGGAAAAATGACTTGCATATTTACTAAACTATTGGTTACAATTTTCATCATCTTTTCTCTGTTTCTAAGACTATGCATCACTAGGGAAAGAACAAAATAAAGGGACTGAATTTGCAAAGATCCAACAAAAATCCAGCATTTGGTTTCCTGACTTCAAGCCATCAAATGTAAAACTACACTATTATACTGCTCCTCAGAGAGAAATCAGAGCTACGTTGTTTATCTGGAGGAGCCACATGTCAACAGTAATGATGCTTGGTTTACCAGAGTGCTATTTCACTTTTTTTTTTTTTTTTCAGGAATTTATCCCAATATGGAGGTGGGCATGCTGCATTAATAAAATCTTATTTCCTCTCCTCTCTTCCCAACCAGGCTTGCTATATGGAGCTGAAACTATAGGCAGCAAATCTCCCTTTTCTCCACACACTGCTTTGTGGAGTACTGAGAAGCTGCTGAAAAATGAGCAAATCTACATAAATCCCAGGATGTGAAAGATCATTGAGTAAACCTTCTTAGTATGGATATGACAGAGAAGACACATGAACTTGAAAGACTAGCCAGCTGGTTATAGACTTGATTCTGACACTGACTTGATGAAACAAAGATGTAACAGTGGTAGAGATTGGGGGCTTCAGAATCAGGGACCCTGGGTTAATAGCCCAATGCTGCCCCATCAGCTGCGTGAGCTAACTGGCAATTGCTTCCCTTGTGAATTAGGAATCTGCTCTGCCTACCTCATAGGATTTCCAAAGGATTAAAAAAGATCACATCTGGGAAGTGCTCGCACAGTGCCCGGAACAGAATCAGTGCTGAGTAAATGAGAGCCACAATTTCTAGAGTTAAGCAAGCTATTTCTCCTTCAGGGCCGTGTGGTGTGGAGTGGCGGCGGGGTGTGCATGTGCATGTACCCAGACGCTATTTCCACCCCCTAAATGTTCCCTGAAGATCTCTACAGGACCCTTTTGAGTCTCCTTAGTAAAACTACTAAGTACTAGATTTTTAGGGAACTCAACAGGGTCCCTTAGAGTGGGTATTGAGGTTCCCTAGACCTTCAACCAAAACAATTCCTCTTTTTTATTTTTTTATTTTTTATTGATTTATTTTTTATTTTTATTTTTTATTAATTTATTTTTTATTTTTATTTTTTATTGCATTTTACGTTTTGGGGTACAGGTGAATAACATGCAAGACTGTTGCATAGGTACACACATGGCAGTGTGATTTGCTGCCTTCCTCCCCTTCACCTATATCTGGCATTTCTCCCACTCAACAGGTTTCTGCTGAATATTTATTTAGAAGAATATTCTTCTGTTAAGAAAAAGGAGGGTGGGGAGTTTGAAAACCTGAGGTCTAGATTTTCTCCCAGCTTTCTGATGTCTTGAAATGCTGATTGAAGCCCCACTGTGTACCACCTCCTTTATCAGACTTTAAGTTTCTGAAGTGGCTGATGCTTCCCTTGGTCTCAAAGCCTTCACACCCACGTAAGGAAACCAAAAAACTGAGAGGCTGAATGTGACTACTGGGGCCACTCACAGAAAGGAGGAGGCACTTCTGATTGAGAAAATCCAAGACAGAGTCACAAAGGAGATGACATTGCAATTTCCCATAATTAATAATAATAATAACTAATAATCATCACTGAGGGATTAACTGAGTGCCAGACTTGAGCTTGCTGTTGTACATGGATCGACTTGTAGAATTCTCCAAAAACCAAATCCCTATTCCCATTTTAAGAGCTAAGAGAAGTGAAGCACTACTGCTCCAAGTGACGGAGCCAGTATTATCTAGGTCACTGGTGCTGATTAAGGATTCTTACACACTGAAGTATGCAGCTTCTCTCAGGCAGCCTGACTTTAAAGGGTAAAAATCATATTTTACTAATTCTAAATGCCCATTGTTTTTCACAACTTATGTCTCAGAAATTGGGGTACATCTTACATTCAATAACATACTCCAGGTTTCTTGACAGGATATTTTTTTCTTTCCCAGAAGCACATAAAGTAAGACATGTCTTGGATGTCAAAGGCATCTTAGATTTAATGAAGTATGATGACATTGTGGCAGGAAGCTAAGGAGGTAGGACATCCCAGATAGACAAAGCAACATGTGCGACGGTATACAGGCTGAGATGGCATACTGTATTCAGGAAATAAATTGATTTAGGGGATTCATGATCAATGGCAAAAGTTGAGGCTACTAAGGCAGAACTGAACTGGAACAGAGCTTCTTGACAGGTGTTGGACAAGAAGACTCTTCTTCGCTTCGTTGAAGAAGAATTATGGAAATACATGGGGCATTTTTTTGTTATCCCAGTAATGAGGCTTCTATAAGCATTTAGTGAAGACAAGAGAGGGCACTTGAGATGGAAGTGTCTTGCAATGCATAAAATAGTCTTGCCCAAAAAAGAATTGTCTCACGTTTGGCCTAACATTCAAATGTCATTCACAAATGACAAACCTGTATACAATTAATTGAGATTAGAAACTCAGTCCATTGACATAGGAACATAAGGTATCTTTGAGGATTCTAATATTCGACAACTTTCTCAAATATGAAACTACTGTGTAACTCAAAAGGAACTCGGACTCTAACTCATTGGAACTTTATCAGCCTTTCCTCTTTAGCACAATCCTATCACCGACAACCATGTGGAACACAGCAGTTTTTAAACTGTTGTCCGTCATGCCTGGATCAGCCTATGCTGGAAGCTGCCAAGTCCACTATGCTCCCATCTATGGGTGTGAGCAGGAAGAGATTTCATAAGAACTTCTAGTGTAGCTGAGTATTTATATTTTAAAATACATAATATGTTATTATAAGTTACATTCGTTATAATTTCCTTTACTACAGTTACAGGATTATATCGATCTTATGCATATAGTTACATCATATTATTTATAAATTTTATTTCATGAAAAATAAGAGGACTTTACTAATATTTATTACAAAAAGGTAGGGAGGGCCTGGTGTCTGCATGCGTTGTGATCCATTAGGCAAGATCGAGATTCAAATCTGAGAGGCAATGAGAAGGAACCAAAGGATTTCCGACAGATTTTACAAAGTTTGAAAAACATAGAAAAAATAGGAATAAAATAAGCACTGTTAATTTTTTGTCACTTTTTTCCTAACCACATAGATTTTCATTTCTAAAAACACATTGATTCTTTTTTACATTATAATCTATTAAATTAATTATTCTCTGAAAATACCTCTTTTATTGGATGCATAACATTCCATCAAAAGTCATTTTATCTATTGATTTTAGGATACATTCAGAAGAGTTAGCTAACTTCCCAGTATGTTTTGTAAAGAGTATACAATAACAGAATTTTAGTGGTGAAAGAGGCTTTCGAATCTTCCAAATTAATCTCCCTATACTACAGATGAGGAAATAAAGGAGCCAAAAGGGTAAGTCACAGGGTCATTTACCAGCACAGCAAGAATGAGAATCCTGGTCTCCTTCTCCCCAGGCTGATGCTGCTTTGTATTATACCAGAGCTGCCTTCCCTGATGCGCCTTCTTTAAAGAATTGACCCATGACTGGCATCTCCAGGGTGTATTTAATCACTTATTGTAACTATGGATTTGGCTCTCAACACAAACAAAACCTGGACAGTCAATGGGGTGTGCAGCTAAAAGGCAATGCTTTCTGATTTGGGAGCAAAACTTGTACAGATCAACAGGAAGCGTTTCTTAGTCTCAGCACCCAGCAGGCCCAGCAGGAGATCTTCAGATCAAGGCCAAATTATTATACTATTTCAAGAAAGTTTTATTACCAGGAACATATGGGAGGGCTGATTTCATATGAGATCATTTTGAGCTATAAAAAAGATAACAGCTTGATTTCAAATGTGATATGTAAACACACAATTCTGCAAATTACAGCTGGCTTACGTGTTAAATGCAGCGCATTCCATTGTGCACATGCACAATGAACATTCATAACAAAGAGCATCTCCAACACTGAAATTCAACATAAGAGATGGACTAGTCCATGTTGCAGGTACAGACTAAAACCTCTTGGGAGATGGTCAAACGAATAATGTATTTATTCTTTCTGAGAAGATATTAATGTATTCTTACATTAAATAAGAATAAATACACAGTAAGAATAAATACACAGCCCAAGTGACATGTCAATTGTTGAGTGGGAGGGAGAGGCTGGGAGTGAGGCCAAAAGAGAGGGACCATCAGTGTTATCTCAGGTACAAGGCAGAACGCTGGCCTTGGTAAGAGAAATTGACTAACCAAGGAAAACTTTGGAACAATGTCACAGATCAAGGCTTCTACCACCACCGTCTCTGCCTAAATTACTCCAGTAGCTTCTTGCTAGTCTCCCACCTCCTGTCCTTGTCCTCCACAGCAGGGTGTGGGATCCTGTTAAAACCTAAGACGTGATCCTTGAAGTTAGGTTAAGGCACAAGTAGAAGCATCATGGACAGCTTTCAGGCCAGCGTAGCTCAGAGCCAGTGTGCTTCCTCCCTGCTTCCCTTTCTCTGCATCAGGAAGCTTGGGGACCCCGTGATCCAGATGCAAGAGGGCTGCTTGACTGGCTTTTGATCATAACATGAGTAACACATACACTTTTATTATGTTCATTCACTGAGATTTGGGATGTGTTTTGAGGAATGTATGGTATTTGTCACTGAAACATAACATAGTTTATCTTGTTGAATATAGCTGTTATTTTAATAAAGTCACGGAAAGCCTTCATGAAAAAATTACCCACCCCGTAACAGTGTCTCGTGTTCCACAGGAAAACTGCATTTATTTTTCAACTGATATTTTGTTCTGTAAAAAGTTAGATGTGATATATACAATATGGGGAGGTGCATCCAATCACACCTCCCCAAGCGCGTTCTTCTTCCTGGAGATCTTGTAGACGTTTGTGCAAAGTCCTTTTGAAATTCAGCTTTTAAGGATAAGTGATGTTTATTTGACTGTTTTAAGTACTTTTCTGCTCTCAGCATTAAAAAGAAAATCTAGAGATGCAAGTGTGTGAGCTATTTCTCTTAATTATTGATGGGTACTTCTGAAGCCATGATCAAACGAATCACCTCAGCTCTGCTAAGGAAGGAAATATCTCACTTCAAAACAAAACAGAAACTTTTCTATAAATCTTACGTGGGTTGGATATGAACATCCTTAAGCTGACTTCAACAATGGTGAGAGTATTCAGATGTGCTGATGGTTAGGGCCCTGTTGGTACTATTGAGAGGCTGAGAAATGGGTGTCGGGCCAGGCATCTGCTACGAAGGAAAAGTAGAAATGATGATGATGATAGTGGTAATGATGATAGCTTGTCACTGAGGAAGAACAGATGGAACAATCACATAATCACATGAATGAAAGTGTGGCACTGAAGTGAAAGAAGTGTCACAAAGAAAAGGAGCACATTCTGTAAAATATGAAACCTGACCCAGAACAGGAATGGAGGATATAGTGATATTAGAGAAGGTTTCCTTAAGGAAGTGATGGTTGAGATGATAATTGAAGCATCAGAAAGAACAAGGATATTTCAGACAGAAAGAAGAGTATGTGCAAAGGCCCTGTGGTAGAAGGGAGCATACAGCATTTGCAAGACTCAAAACAACTACATAAATATTACTTACTTTGTTCTTCGTGGGGTTAGTAGCAAGGGTTGTAATTAGACATTAATGAGGCAGGAAAGACATGCAGGGCCCTGAGGTTGTGTCTTTGTTTTAAGAGCAACAGAAAATAACATAAATGCTTCAAAGGATAAGATGGAAAAGAGGCTGAGAACACTCTGGCTGCAACATTTTACCCTAGATGAATCTAATTCCAAAGCCCATGCAGTTCAATCCAAGTCACCTCTGGCCTAAGGTCTAGGCAAAAAGGGTAGGGAAGGAGGGTGTGGCTTTTAAATAGGAAGGTTTGGGAAGCCTTAATAAGAAGATGATATCTGAATAAAGACCTAAAGCAAATGAGGAGAAAAGCCTTCCAGATACTTGAAGAAAAATAAAAGACATTTTGCGGAGGAAATGGACGAAGAAAGGTCCTCAGAGGTTATGTGTTGTAGGGATGGATTCTGGAGATCTTCATTCGATCATGAAAAGGCTGAAAGACAGAATGTGTATATTTGCATGGCTGTGCTGGCAGCAGATCCAACAAATTAATTAGTAGGATTTTGTGGTTAAAGAGGGGACCACTTTGCAATGTGGCTTTGGAAAAGTTGGGATGCCTTGTGGTCACAAGCATGGGATTAGGGATCAGACAGCCTCAAAATGGGAGTTGTGGCTCTTTTTTTTTTTTTTTTTTTTTTTTTTTTTTTGAGACGGAGCTTCGCTCTTGTTACCCAGGCTGGAGCGCAATGGCGCGATCTCGGCTCACCGCAACCTCCGCCTCCTGGGTTCAGGCAATTCTCCTGCCTCAGCCTCCTGAGTAGCTGGGATTACAGGCACGCACCACCATGCCCAGCTAATTTTTGTATTTTTGGTAGAGACGGGGTTTCACCATGTTGACCAGGATGGTCTCGATCTCTTGACCTCATGATCCACCCACCTCGGCCTCCCAAAGTGCTGGTATTATAGGCGTGAGCCACCGCGTCCGGCCGTGGCTCTTCCACTCTTGTCTAACTTACATTTCTTGGGATCTCAGTTTGGGTGTCTGTAAAATGGGGGCAGTAATGACTGATCTCATATAGGTCATTGGGAAAATTAAGGAAGATAATGATGGAAAGTGCCTGAGCAGATGTTGCCAATCCCCTACCTATCACCTAGGCTATTGCACAGAAACCGAAGGTGAATACCCATAGTACATATCTACAGCTCATTTTCTTCTCTTTGCCTGTTAGAGGTCTCTGGCCAGTACGTGTGTGTAGACTAATCATTAGGCGCATCAGAAGGATCAGGACTAGAAAGTCAGGAATAACTCTCAAACAATACCCCGCTTTCTCATCTCTTGGGAGACAAACATGGGTTGTGCTCTGATAAGTCTCCCAGAGGGTCCCAGAAGATTGAGCCCGGGCTGCCCTCGGTAGTAACCTGCCCTTTATTGCACCCTTTATATGCTCTCCTGCCTTGCAGGTCTCACTTCTCCACTTTCATGCAGGGCAGCCTGAGATCGCTTCAAAAAAAAAAAACCTGCTTGTGCTCAACTGCTTCCCTCAGGAGTAAATAAATCTGTGACTGTGTAGAGTACCTGGCAAGAGAAAGCATTCAGTCAAGGTGAGTTGTTACAATTATTGCTACAGGAGTGAACAAGATTTAAGGAACTGAACTCAGGATTATGAGGCAAGAGGAAGAGGAGCCTCACTCAGGGCCAATTCAGTGAACAGAATCGAAATTTCAAGTGCTTTTGTCAGTAAACTCTGCCTACAGCAGGTTTGATCCGGCCTCAGACAGAAATAGTTTTACCAATAGGACATTGAATGTTGTACTCATCCGATAAGCAGAATGGGAAAACACTCAAAAGGAAGACTCTAGAAAAACTGCTGTGAAGACAAATTTAATACCAAAGACTTTGTCTTCCATAAACTCTCTACCCAAAGATCTCTATATATATAGTAAATAGATGACATCATCACAAACCATGCTTGTGTTTTTAATGTATATGCAGGCACTGATACAGCAAATATTTATTGAGCATCTATTATGGGCCAGAAACTGATTTAGTCCTAAGAAGTTAGCAGTAAAAAAATGAAAAAAAGGAAGCCATAAAAAATTCCTAACCTCACAGAACTTACATTCTAGATTGTGAAGACAAACAATAAGCAAAATAATTAAGTGAAAATTTGAGAATGTGAGAAAAAGAGAAGTTTTGGAGACAACCACAGGAAGGGAAACAGATGGGAAGGAAGAGGCCGGCACTTAGAATGGCTCAGAAGGTCTTAGAGAGAAGGAAAGATCGGGATAAAGACATGAAGCAAATGAAAAAAGAAAACCATTCAGACATCTGCAAAAACTGACGAAAACAAAAAGCAAAATTTGAGCCAAAGAAGAAGTAAAGCAAAGACTCTGAGCAGAGAGAACAGCATCATGTTCAAAGAACAGCAATGAGGAGGGTGCGTGGAAGCACCTGGCTGCAGGGGTGAATGGAAGAATGAGAGCCGACAGGGGCCACGGCAGACAGAGGACAGCAGGTGGCACATTTATTTCTATAACAGATCAGATAATAAATAGTTTTGGCTTTCTGGATTATACAGTCTTTATTGCAATGACTCATCTCTACCATAGCACACGAGAAGCCACAGAAAATGCATAAATGAATGGGCCTGGCTGTCTTTCAATAATATGGGAATTTAAATTTCCTGTTATTTTCACATGCCACAAATATTATTCTTCTTTTGAGCTTTTTCAACCATTTAAAAATATATATTAAGAATACATTTTGAAATATAGATAGATATATTTTTTTAATTGAGACAGAGTCTTGTTGTGTTGCCCAGGCTGGTCTCGAACTCCTGGGATCAAGTGATCCTCCTGCCTCTATTGGCCTCCTAAAGTGCTCGGATTATAGGTGTGAGCCACCAGGCACAGGCTAAGAACACATTTCTTAGCTTACCAGTCATACAAAAAGACAGAATGGGCTAGATTTGGAACACAGGCTGTTAGTTTGCCTGCCCTATCATAGGACCCTGTAGATTTCAAGAAAGCTTTGGCTTTTGCTCTGAGTGGGATGGGAGGGAAGTGGAAGACTTCGAGTGAAAGAGTGGCACGATCTGACGTAGATTTGAGCAGAGGAGCTCTGCCTTTTGTGTTGAGAATAGGTTAAAGGGGATCAAACGCTAACAAGATCTTTAAAAGGCTCGGCATATACTGTTTTACATATCTTTTTAATTAAGGCTGTTTGCTGGAATTATCATTTGTGATTCCAAATGCATATTTACAACTTCCACTAATGGACAACAACCCCTCATGATTTTGACCCATTATAAACAGCGTTCAAGGTAAACATGCGCTATCAAGAAACATATCAATAGATAGGACAAGAGTGCAGGGCAAAAATCCCGTTTATATTTTTATTTCATAGCACTGAGACATCATTGAGAATGAGAGCTTATCTCTGACTTTGCATTGTGCTTTTTTTGAATGTCTGTCTTCAGAGGCAATGCTCTTTGGTCATGTTTTTAATATCATGTTTGCATTTAACTAAAAATCAAAGCTAATGTGGAAGCACCTGATTCATTGAAAATGCATCGACCAGCCGTCTCCCTTCTCCCAAGCACCTTTCTGATTCTGTATTTCGTACAAAAACTGGGAGAGCTGTTACAAACACAGATGATATATAACTGAATGATTTCGGTCTGAAAACAGAATTTACCACAGAACTATAAAAATGGTGCTATTAGGGCAAGCTGTCAGGAAATGATTAATACTTCTAACTGGCTATCATTTTTTTTAGTCTTCACACTTGAGTAGGCCATTAATCTGAAATTGCTACCACAAGTGTCACTTGCTTTGTTTGTCCATAGGGACCAGGATACCAAGATATCTTCTTTAGAATGGAGAAATATTGCCAGATTAAGGTTGGGGCTCAGGTTTATGCCATGGAGTACAGGTAATGTGTGTGTTTGCAAGCATGTACGTGTGCATGTGCATGTATGTGCCTGTGTATGTAATGTTTCATGATGAACATGAGGCTGGTTCTTGGCAATTTAGTGATGTAACATTTTGTTTGTGTACCGATGTGGTAAATGATTTCTGACTCCCTTCTATAGAATGAAGAATTAAAAAGTGTTCATAAAAAGTGAGCCTGGAGTTGTAAACATTATTTTTCAATTCACTGTGAGTAAAAAAAAAAAAAAATCAGTTTATCTAAATATTTATGCTTGTTTCCCCTAAGAACTTTAATAGTAAGGACTTACACTCAAGATAATACAAAGATGCTGTTTAGAAAAAGTAGACACTGTTTTGTCACCCTTCCTGTGTTTCTAATTTCTTAAAAATTCTGTGGTGCTTTTTGAGGAGTTAAGACCCAAGAACAATCATCATTGCACTATTACTGAATGTCTCAAATGCATAATCCCCATAGCAGATGTCATGACAAAGAATGAATTGGAAGACATGTCTGCAATAGAAGAAATGCCCAACTTATAGTATTTCCAATCCAAATGCAAGAAAATTCAGAAGAAAAAAAAATCTAAAGTAAACCAGTTTTTTTATTGAAACAACAAAAAAATCATAATAACAATAATAAAAATTTAGTTACATAATTGTTTCTATCATTGTGGACTTTGACTTTCAAAAATATTGTGCTTCTTAAGGGTTTCTCAGTGATGCCAAAATGAGTGATTATATAATTCTGATCCAGGATATTTACTGAAAAGAATTACATCTCAGTCATACCTGCCAATCGAGCTGTAAGAGTAATCTTACACAAAACATAACAGAATGTAATGACTTTTGTGAGAGTTAGATTTTGATCATGTTTCTTTTTGTGATAATGTTTTAGCTATTTAATATGCTTAGTAAAATATTAAAGTAAGCATGCTTTTTTTTCAACTGCAATCTGGCTAGCTACCTGGAAAACACTGACAAGGAGTAGTACAGTTGAAATATTCCAGGAGAAGATTTTCGTGTAGAAAGTTCATTAGGTGAAACTTATAGCTCAAAATAGCATCTAACTCTGGTCACAGAGAAGTAAATGTCACTGGAATTGCCCTCTACGCTATAAAACTGAGCAAAATATATAAAACAACTGTTTTAGACACACACAAAACATCACTTTTCACAAGTGATTCCTGTGAAAATACACACAAAGCGAGCCCTGTCATTCTCTGAATCTTAGCCGTATAGTCACTCTCTGGACTGAAATTTAAGAAGGGAGAACGCAAAGACGAGCATGATCTCAGTGCTTTGAGAAGACAGAGATTGCAGCTCAGAGGGGCTTAGGCTGCTGAAAGATATTGGTCGAGTTCCATAAAAAGGGGAGCTAAGGAGACAAAGAACTCCAGATATCTTCATAGGCGTTTAATTAGGCTTTGCTGAATAATAAGCTGTGCAAGTATAGAGAAAAACTCTACAAAGCTAAACAAAAAATGACAAGGAATTGTAAGATGAACGATGCTAAAAGCTGACTGAGACAGGGGCTCATTCAAATGCCTGTCGGTCAGAATGGATAGTCATTGCTCATTACTTGGAGACCCCAGGAGAGTCATACCTTAGTGATATGGCTAAACTTGTCCTATATCCATGCTATTGCAGCTTTTTAAAAAAGACTTGAATATATTAAACTGATCTGTCATTTTCTTAACGGCCTGTCATTACAAAGCTTAACAATCCATAAAAGTAGAGAACAGAATCCAAGGGTTTAACAAGATAAAAGTCACAGTGTCATAATGTTCTGAATTTAATCAAATATTAGTAGGCATGCCAACAAGCAGAGAAATGTGACTCATAATCAGAAGAAAAATCAGTCAATATTGGCTGGGCATGCTGTCTCACACCTGTAATCCCAGCAGTTTAGGAGGCTGAGGTGGGGATATCACTTGAGGTCAGGAATTTGAGACCAGCTTGGCCAACACGGTGAAACCCCATTTCTACTAAAAATACACACACAAAAAAAATAGGCAGGTGTGGTGGTGGGCGCCTGTAATCCTAGCTATTCAAGAAGCTGAAGCAAAATAGCTTGAACCCAGGAGGCAGAGGTTGCAGGAAGCTGAGACTGCACCAAGCTGAGATTGCACCACTGTACTCTAGCCTGAGTGACTGAGCAAAACTGTCAGAAAGGAAAGGGAAAGGGAAAGAAAGAGAAAGGAAAGAAAAGAAAGAAAGATGGATTTAAGGGTAATGATAGAAGAAAATGGTAATAGATGAAAACTTGACTGTGTAGAAAAGAATGACAAATGATGAAAATGCTATATATTTACTTGGTAAATACAAGTCTTTTTCTTATTCTAGTTTATGTAAAAGATAATAAACTGTTTAAAGCAAAAGTAATAACAAAGTATTTTAATGTCTATAAAGATATATAAGAATATATGTAATATTTGTAAAATTATGTAAGTATATTACATATTCATATGTACTATGTGTAACATAAATATATACTTACATTTGTATGAAATATGTTTACATTTATCTACATTTACCTATTTATATTTACATATTTATCTTTATAGGTAATATGAATACATATTTATGTTAGGTTGGTGCAAAATAAATTATGGTTTTGTCCATTACTTTTAATGGCCAAAACTGCAATTACTTTTGTACCAATCTAATATTACGTATAAAGATATATAATGTTTAAAAATATACAAGACATATAAGTAAAATACAGGACAATAACACAAAATATAGAAAGGAAAAATTGAACTATACTGTTATATGAAAATAGTATAATTCCAGAAGTGGTATAATGTTATTTGGTGTTGGAATGTAGAAAGTTAAAGATGCTAATGTAAATTAAGGGCAGACACTAAAAACATAAAACAAAGAGAATTAGCTAGTAAGTCCATAGTGGAGATAAATTACATTCATAAAACATACAGAATGAGAAAAAAAAAAAAAGAAAATATAGGACAAACAGTAAACAAACACAAACATGTTAGATTTTGACCCAATATATCAATGGTCACATTAAACGTAAACTGCCTAAGTACTCCAAAGAAAGGCACAGTGTGTAGGACTGGATTAAACTTTTTAAAAAATTTTACATGTCATCTGGTGCCATGAGTTTTGCTCAAGCTCCCTGCCACCACCAGTATCCACATGTACCACTTAGGAACCTGAAGACAGGCTCATCTTGCCTGCTGTAGGAGCCTGGGCACATTGTGTGGGGACCTAGGAATCAATTCACCTCACCCATCATAAGCAGCATCCACATATCATCTGGTGGCCTGAGGACAGGCCCATCTATCTACCACTGGCACCACTGGTGCCCAAGGACCAGCTTGCCTGGTGTTCTCACACAGACAGCAAAGCTTCACCACAGACTCCACTAACAATTATAGTCTATCACTGGGGAACTCACAGACACCACTGATGCTAATTACAGCCAAAGAAATCATGATGAGACCACACTACTGTGCCTACCCATAATTAAAGCCAAAGTGCCCCACCTATTCAACACTATATATCCATCTATAGAAAAATGTTCATCCCTATGAAAGCCAACTCACAAAACTGGAAGAAGTGACTGTTATACCAGATGCACAGATAGCAACGTAAAGACACAAGGAACATGAAGAAAAAAAAGTGACATCTTCAAAGAATCACAAGAGTTATCTGATAATATATCATTTAAAAAGGAAATGTATGAAGTATCTGAAGAAGTATTCAAAATAATGATATTAAGGGAACTCACAGAGATACAAAAGAACATAGATAAATAATACAAAGAAATCGAGAAAACAGTTTATGATCTGAATAAGAAATTCAACAAAGAATTATGTACCATAAAAAAGAACCAAATCGAAATCTTGAACCCAAAAAACTCAATTAATGAAATAAAAATACCATCAAGAGCTTCAACAATAGAGTAGATAAAGCAGAAGAAAAAATTTCTAAACTTGAAGACAGGTCTTTTGAAACAACCTAGTCAATCGAAAAAGAAAAAGAAAGAATAGAACAGAAAAAAAAGAATGAAACCTATGTGACATAGAGGACACAACGAAGTGGGCAAATATTCTAATTATTGGAGTTCCAGGAAGATAAAACATGAGCAAAGACACAGAAACCCTATATAATGCAATAGTATTCAAAAACTTCTCAAATATTGCAAGCAATATAGCTATCCAGACACGGAAAGCTCAAAGATTTCCAAATAGAGTCAACTCCAAAATGTCTTCTTCAGGGCACATTATACTTAAACTGTCAAAAGTCAAAGACAAACAGAATTCCAAAAACAGAAAGAGAAAAGTATCAAGCCATGAATAAGGGAATTCCCAACAGACTGACAGTAATTCTTGGCAGAACCCTTACAGACCAAGAGAGAATGGGATGATACATTCAAAATGCAAACAAACAACCAAAAAAACTGTCAGCTAAAAAATACTATTCCCAACAAAGCCATCCTTCAAAAATGAAGAAGAAATAAAGTCTTTCCCAGACAAGCAAAAATTGCTAAACTATCCCTACAATAAATGTTAAGTAAATCCTCCACATGATAGCAAAAGGACAATATCTACCATCATGAAAATATAAAATCCACTTGCAGAACAGATATAAAAATAAGAAAGAGAAAGGAATTAAATGTTTCACTATAAAAAACACCAAATTATAAAAATAAATAATAAAAAAGGAAGAAAGAAACAAAGGATATAGAAACAATCAGAAAACAATTAACACAATGTCAAAAGTAAGTCCTCACCTACCAATAACAAACTTGAATGTAAACAGTTTAAATTCCTCAATTAAAAGTTATAAACTGGCTTAATAGAAAACAACAACAAAGCACCAAGACCAACTATATGCTGGCAGCAAGAACTCACTTCACCTGTGGACACATAGGATACATAGAAAGCAAAAAGATGAAAAAATTTTTTCATTGAAATGGAAACTCAAAGCATGCAAAAGCAGCTACACTTATATCAGATGGCATAATTTCTAAGTAAAAAATAAAAAATAAAAAGAGACAAAGAAGATCGTTATGTAGTGATAAAGGTATCAATTCAGCAACAGGATATAACTACTGTAAATAAATATGTACCCAACTGGAGCACCCAGAACTATAAAGTAAATGTTATTAGAGCTAAAGGAAGATACAATAATAACTGGGGGCTTCAACACACCACTTTCTGCATTTGACAAATTATCTATACAGAAAACTTGAAAAGAAACATCAGACATAATCTGCCTGATGGATCAAATGGAACTAACAGACATTTAAAGAGCATTTTATCTATCAGCTGCAGAATATGCACTGTACTCATCAGCACATAGAACATTCTTCAGGAGAAATCATATGTTAGGCAACAAAACTCGTACAACACATTTTTAAAACTCAAAATCCTATCAAGTATCTTCTTCGACCACAATGGAATAAAACTAGAAATCAATAAAGAGGAACTTTGGAAAATGTACAAATGTATGAAAATTAAGCAACATGTTCCAGAATGACCATTGGGTCAATGAAGAAATTAAGAATAAAATTTTAAAAATGTTTGAAACAAATGAAAATAGAAACACAACATACCAAAGCCTTTGGGATACAGTAAAAACAGTGCTGAGAGAGATGTTTATAGCAACAAATATCAACATCAAGAAAGTAGAAAGATTTCCAATTAACAAATTAGTGAAAGAACTAGAAAAGCAAGAAAAAAATCAAACCTAAAGTTAGTAGAAGGAAATAAATAATAAAGATTAGAGCAAAGAACTCAAAGAACTAGAAACACAAGAAAAAAAAACAAATCCAAAGTTAGTAGAAGAAAATAAAAAAGAATCAGAGCAAAGCTAAACAAAATAGACAAAACAAAAGAAATACATAGGACCAATGAAAAAAAGTTGGTTTTTGAAAAGGTAAAGAACAATAATAAACCACTAGCTAGGATAACCAAGAAAAAACAGAGAAGACCCAAATAAATAAAATCAAAAATGAAAAAGAATACATTACAACTGATACCAAAGAAATATAATAATTAGAGACTATTATGCATAACCATATGCTAATAAATTGGAAAACAGAACTAGATAAATTCCTGGACCCATACAACTTACTGAAACTGAACTAGGAAGAAGTAGAAAACTAGAACAGACCAATAACAAGTAACAAGATTGAGTCAGTAATGAAGTCTCCCAACAAAGAATGGGCCTGGACCAAAAGAACAAAGCTGTATGCCTCACACTATCTGACTTCAAAATATACTACAATGCTATAATAACCAACACTGCATGGTATAGGTATAAAAAACAGACACACACACCAATGAAATGGAATAGAGAAACCAGAACTAAATCCACATATTGAAAGCCAATTGATTTTTAACAAAGGCACAAAGAACATACATTGGAGAAGAAACATCCTCTTTAGTAAGTGGTGCTGGGAAAACTGAATAGCCATATGAAGAAGAATAAAACCACCCCTATCTCTCACCATAGAGTTATTAACTAAAAATGGATTAAAGACTTAAATGTAAGACCCAGAACTATAAAACTACTAGAACAAAACATGGGCAAAATACTTTAAGACATTTGTGTTGGCAAATATTTTATGGCTAAAATGTCAAAAGCACAGACAACAAAAACAAAAATGGTCAAATGGAGCTATGTTAAACTAAAAATCTTCTGCACAACGAAGGAAACAACAGATTGAAGTTAAAACCCATAGAATGGTAGAACATATCTACAAAATATTTATTTGATGAGGAACTAATAACCAGAATACACAAGGGACTCAAACAACTCAACAGCAAGAAAATGAATAATCCCATTAGAAAGTGGGCTAAGATTCTGAATAGACATTTCTCAAAAGAAGGCATACAAATAGCCAACAAGTATGTGAAAAGAAGAAAAAGCTCAACACCACTAATCATCAGAGGAATGCAAATCAAAACCACAGTGAAATCTCATCTCACCCCAGGTAAAATGGCTATTATTTAAAAGACAAAAAATAACAAATGCTGATGAGGAGGTGGAGAAAGGGGAATTCTTATATACTATTGGTGGGGATGTAAATTCTTATATACTATTGGTGGAGATGTAAAAAGACCATTATGGAAAACAGTAAAGAAGCTTCTCAAAGAACTAAAAATAAAACTAATATGCAATCTAGCAATCCCACTACTCGGTTTTACTGGGTAGGAAAAGTGTATCAGCATATCAAAGAGATACCTGCACCCCATGTTTATTGCAGCACTATTCACAATAGACAAAATATGGAATCAATCTAAGCGTCCAACAGTGGATGAATGGATAATGAAAACATAGCATATATACTCAATGGAATATAATCTTATGACTTATTTTGGCCAATAGAATGCAGCAGAAGTTACGGTATGTGAATTCTGAGATGAGAACTCAAGAAGCCCTGTCCACTCCTGCTCTTTCTAGGAGTCCTGTCTTCATTATGTGTGCCAGTCTGAACTAGACTGTTGAGCTAAAGAGCCCTGTGTGACTGTTGTCATGGATAACAGATCACATGGAAGAGAGCCCAGTTGTTCTAGCCAAGGCAGTTTTGGACCAACCTGCAACCAACAAACCCCTAAGTATCTGGAAGATCCCACCTGATCAAGCAGAACCATCCGCTTGATCTGTGGTGGAAGAAGTAAGCTCAAGTGAGATCCATCAAACCCCACAGAGATCAGTAGAACCATGCAGCTGCCCATAGATTCATAATAATAAATGCTTATTTGGCCATTGAGTTTGGAATTGGGGAGTCATATCAGGAGCAATAGCTAACTGATATGTTTATATTGATATTTGATACATTATGTAACTAACTGGAAATCTTAAATGCATTCTAATGAAATTATCTTTGATATATTTCTTAAATCTAATGTTTCCTTAACTACTCAAAGGAAATTAGAGAAGATAAGCCGGTTAGAATGTATCTTTCCAATTATTTTCTCTTTAATGATATTAATAACATTAACAAATGGTGCTTGAAAATGATCTTGTGGGGTTTTTCTCCCCTCTACTGGCTATTTGCATAACATTATAAGCAATTTGCCCTGTGTCTTGGAATTAGTGTGACTGACATGATATAAATGCTTCAAAATCTTCCAAGTCTAGGCTTGAAAACCTGGCATCTTGCATCACAAGCAACACTTCCTAGACCAAGTGGGTTTTGTTTTCTGAATAGCAACTCTAGGAAACTCTTTCCTGCTTGGATCCTGTTACTACGACAACAGTCCCACATGGCTTTTTAGCTCAAGCTCATTCTTTTAATTAGAGGACTGAGATTCCTCCTCCTCTCCAACCACTTCCCCTAGGAAAATTTTCCAAACATTTCTGACTCTTCTTTTGCCTTTGGGTGTTTGCATGATGCCAGGAGGAATTTGCTAATTAGAATATCTTAGTGTTTGGTGACGGCTTTTGTAATTTTGAGACAGCATTTGTAGAGCTGCTTTTTCCTAAGAGGTATTTTTCCCCCAAAGTGGTAATTCCATGGTCTATGTCTATGTAACAACTTTCCTTTCTGCAAAAGGGATTTAGAAGTGGCCTCAAACAGGGAGCCAGGTATTCATGTTGGCAAGGTGGAGTTAACAGTGTAGAATCATACTGAACTGCGATTCTTCCTTAACTCTGATGGCTACAATATAATCTTTATTAATTCATTCAACAAATGTGTTTTGACCACATTCTAGCTGTATCACCAAACATGATTATCAACTAGAGACTATAATGAACAAGACCCCATCTTCGAGGAGTTTAAACTGTAAACTACAGAATGTGGCATGAGCAATATGTAGGAAACTCAACTTACCTATCTGGCTTTCATTTCCTGCCCTCTAAAATGGCTTTACTCTTACCACTGTCATCTGTGTATCATGTGAGGTTTCACTGAGGAAATTCTTGAGAATGTCCATTGGGATTGTACTTAGCTATGGGGAACAGAAAACCTAAGTAGAAGTTTATTGTTCTCAGGTAACAAAAAATATCTGGAAGTAGTTAATTGCTGGTATTGTTTTAGTGGCTCCACACTGGGAAAGTCTCTTGACTTTTCCCTCAGAGTCAAAATATGGCTGCTTGTTCACAGCAAGATGAATTGAACAACAGCCAGATTAATCTATCTCTTTTTGTTAGTAAAAGAGTAAAAGCTGCTTTGGAACCAACCCCAATAACTTTAAATTAGATCTTATGATCCAGAATGCATCACAGGGTCACTGCTGGCTTTAGGGAAAGCTGTGAATATGGGTACTAAGCTTTCCCAGCCTCTAAAGGATGGGAGGCATGGGTTAAAATATTTGCTGGTTTCAAATAGATCTGCCAAACTAATGTGCTGGCCACAAACACTTAAGCACAGAATGCAACTGGCATTCAATGCCTGTTAGTTATCCATTTCTTCATGTTTTCCTGAAGTTCTAGACCCAGACAGATTTTCTAGATGAAGTAGGCTGATGCAGGGAGCTAGGAAATTGGATTTTCATTGACACAGTCAATTTAGGATCAGCCAGCAATTTTCTGGGACTGAGCATAATTGCTCAGAGAATTTTAAATAAAAAGGCAATTACATCCACATGATATGAGAAAATGTCATTTACAAGAGAAGGATCAATACTATATATAGATTAATGGTTCATGAATTGCAGACTGTGGACTCTTTAGAAGACTCAAGAATGTGTTGGTGTACTGAAATTGTGCCCATGTGACCTTTTAATTTTGTGTTTTCATTTAAATAATAATACCACTTCCAAATTAACATAAGGATATGTTGGATTGCATGGATGCCTTCTGCACTAGTCAGGTTAGATTCAGTTATGCTCCTACAACAAGTAACTTGCAAATATCAGTGGTTAACAGAACCAAGGTTTATTTCTCACTGCAGGGTGAAGGTTTGGGTCAGTGACAGAGGCTGCTTCCTTTGTATGGAAGTATCTAGACATTTTCCCATTACTACACATTGGGTACCACACACTGTTTCTTGCTTCTTCCATTCACATTTCATTTGCCAAATTGTGTCCATCAATACAGCTAGTTTCATGCAAGGGGGAACCTGAGATCTTCCTGTATGTTTCAGAATGAGACCAAGAAACTGAAGATGTAGTGGTAGCAATGTCTATAACAGTTATTATGTATCTAAGTACTGTTACTCGTTTTCAGTACCATAGTATGGTACTGATTGACTTGAGATCAAGTAATGCTGCTTTAATTTTTTAGGGAAAGCAGAAGAGGGCATAATGTGTAAATGATCCAGTCTCACCAATAGATAGTATAAAATGTCATAGTATGCTGAGGAGATGAGCAGTTCAAATAAACAAAACAAAGTGGTGGGAAAATAGAGTCATTACCTAGCATGACTAGTCATTACTAGAACCATGCTAAACTCAGAAAAAAACTTTCCTTCTAGCTGTTATTACATTCACTTGTGAGCAGAATTTGGTATTCAGCAATATAACATCATGTCTTATGTTAATGTTTTCGACTTTAGCTTTATTGGTTTTATGGTTTTATTTGACAATAACTTGTAAATTTCTTGTGCTTTTATAGTTGTATATGAGAAATAAAAATAAGAAAATTGTCATGTTTACTAAATAACATTATAATAAAAGCAATTTAAACTAACACAGGGGGATCTACAACATCTTTTCTATAAATTGTCCCTAAATTTTATAAAAGTTGGAGATACATTACATAAATTGCTTAAAGATCACTCAAAATCACCAAACCGAGATCTCCTGAATACATTGAAATCCCTGTCTTATCATGCAATATAAGGCACAAGCTATGTAGTATGTAGAGCCAAGTTCAAAGTTTAGAAGGCTGTTTAAATGCAAGTATCAGCATTTGTTATATATGGAAACTTGAACAAGTTCTATTTGCTCAAATAAAACTCTGAGAATGAATTTATGCATGTCTAAAAGCAAAGTAGCAGCACTATGTGATTCACCGATCTCATAGGATACGGCAGGGATTGAACTAAGTAACATATGTGCCAGGGATTACGTGTCTCATATCAATAACTGCATATCCAGTATCAATAGTAGCAGCCATCATTATTATTGTTATTATTATTACAAGTCTCAGAGGGGGACGAAACCTTTCAATGAACTATTCTTTGGATGAATTGGACCAGCAGCCTTCTGATGGGTGAATGCCATGCCTTCTCTCATGTCCTGAAATGTATTGTCTAGATTTGCCCCAAATGGATCAATGAAGCCCAAACTGAATTGGAAATATAGCAATTTCAGAGGTACTTAGTTAAAGGAATGAGTCAAGTCAGGTCATTAACATCCCACATTCATAAAAAATCGTCATTGCAGGAGTGGAAATTCTAACCCTAGGAATTACACAGAAAGCATAACAGTGCTTTTCATGTTTCTGAAAAGTTGGTTTTTGAATTAGATCTTCATAACACTACACACAATTTATTACTGAGCAAAGCCATGGTGGCTAGAAACTTTGATTTCACTGCTTCCTTAAAATTGCTTTGTCCATTTTACTCTTCTGGGGGTTTCATGGAATTGTGAAAAGAAAATGTTGCAAAGCAAAAACCAGAATTTAAAGGACTTATTCAGACTAGCTTCTTGCTAGTGGAGTTTTTGTTGTTGTTACTATTTCTCTTCCACTGAAAACATTCTTCTCTTTTATATATCTACCTTATGGAGCCACTATGAGACATAATTCCACTTAGGTATATAAATATTTATAACCCAATGTGCAGAACACTGCAATAATAAAATGTAGGAACATTTTTTAAAATGTCGATGACTTTAATTTGGTGCTGGCAATTAGAATTTTCAAAACACAGAGGCTGTGAATATATGAGTGTCTCAATTGATCTCCAATGAACCATCTTTCATAGGCATATGCATCTTTTATGCTTTGTAAACACCAAAGGTCTTGAAAAACAATTGCTCAACAAATATTTTTTGATGCTGTTTTCTCATTACAATAGCCCCAAATCATAAAGTAATCATCAACTAATGAATCTCTTCCTCAGGTTAGAATTTTGGGTGAGACTTTCCATGTCAAGAATTTTGTTCATAACATTGAAATTCAAATAATTTTATGTATAAGTACAGCTTTCAAAAAGTAATTGGTAATAAATGTAGCAAATGCCTTGCATTATTCCCAACATAATTTTCAAATTTGATTTTCCAGTGTAAAACTCAAAGCAAAACAAAAACCAATCACCCAGCTAATTGCTGTGAAATACAGAGTCATCTTTCCACTGATTTATTTTGTAATATGGTTTGGTTTTATTTACCTGTGATACATTCAAAGCATTATAACTCATTTATTCTTATGAAAATTAATAATAAATGGAGACTTAATCTGGAGACTGAAGAATCAGACGTCATCTGGCTTGTTTACAAAATGCTTGTCTTTCTTTCCTGAGAAGGAAGTAAAATGCTACCTGAAAGAAGGTTGGTTGATAATCTCTAACATGAGGAAATCTGTGCTATTCAATTGAGCTAAATAGCTGTTTCAATCACAAGTTGAATTTTGTATGTGAAAGAGTTTAATGCTGTAAAATATTTGAAGAGATTTATTCTGAGCCAAATATGAGTGACCATGGCTCATGACACAGCCCTCAGGAGACCCTAAGAACATGTCCCCAAGGTGGTCAAGGTGCAGTCTAGTTTTATACATTTTAGGGAGACATGAAACATCAATCAAATACATGTAAGCTATGCATTGGTTTGGTCCAGAAAGGTGGGGCAATCTGAAGTGGGGAGGGCCTCCAGATTATCAGTAGATTTAAAAAATTTTGTGATTGGCAATTGGTTGAAACAGCGATCATCAATGAAAAGGAATGCCTGGGTTATGATAAGGGATTGTGGAGACCAAAATTTTTTCTGCAGATGAAACCTCCAGGTAACAGGCTTCAGAGAGAATAGACTGTAATGTTTCTTATCAGACGTAAGGTCTGTGATGATGTTAAATACTGGTGTGCTTTTCCTGAATTTCAAAAGGGAGGAGGATATAATGAGGCATATTTGACTCTTCTTTCCCAACATGGCCTGAACCAGTTTTTCAGGTTAACTTTGGAATGCCCTGGCTGAGAGGAGGGACCCATTTAGATGATTGAGGATGCTTAGAATTTTATATTTGGTTTATAACTTTAAGAAAAAGTGTAAGATACATTTGATTCAGTAGCTATATTTCTCCCTTGAAATTGATAAAAATTAACCAATGAGATATTTTAATGTTATTGTATCTAAAAATCTCCCTTTCCTTGGTCACAAATTACAATTCCAAATTCCTACTTAAAAAAACAATAATAATTTGGAAAGGTCTATTGCTAACAAGAAAGCATTCAGGAGCCTAATTCTCCTGGGGTTCATAAATCTAAACAAGAAAAAAAAATTGCCTGTGTTTTCTTAAAGTCATTTTAAAATAGCAAATTATTCTGTTTGCAAAAGTATATATTTAATATCATAATTATATAATCTAAAACTCACAAAGGCAGAATATTTTAAACTCTTTTATTGTAAAATATACATTGAGAAAAGTGCATCAAATATATATTTATATATAGTTCAATTATTATAAAGTGAACCCCTATGCAATCACATGGTCAGTGCCCCAGAAACCCCTGTGTATCTTTTTTTTTAAATTTATCCCATCCTCTCCTACCCCGAATTAGCCTGACTTTCTGTAAAATAGCAAATTCTTAATGAGCTCTGTTGAGAGACTGCCAATCAAGTGACGGTTTAGCATTTCCCATTTATCAACGCCATGTTTCTGTCCAGAGGCACATGCAATTTTAAAAGGTTATGAAACTACCAGTCCAGGACGTGCTTCCATAAACTCATTCATTTGCATCCAAATGCTGAAAAACCATCCTTTAATCAGAATATATTGTACCATTAGGTAATGGTGTATTTGTTATACTGATTACCACATTACATTAGACACTGTGTGTATGTGGGGTAGAGGATGGTGTTTCTTAACAGGTTATGAACCCCACAGAGAAGGATTGTGGTTATTAATGTTGGTCAACCTCGCTTCTCACCCAGAACCTGAAATAGAATGGGTATACAAATGTTTTGCAAATTAAATGTGTCAAGAAATACTTACTGGGCCGGGCGCGGTGGCTCAAGCCTGTAATCCCAGCACTTTGGGAGGCCGAGGCGGGTGGATCACGAGGTCAAGAGATCGAGACCATCGTGGTCAACATGGTGAAACCCCGTCTCTACTAAAACTACAAAAAATTAGCTGGGCATGGTGGCACGTGCCTGTAATCCCAGCTACTCAGGAGGCTGAGGCAGGAGAATTGCCTGAACCCAGGAGGCGGAGGTTGCGGTGAGCCAAGATCGCGCCATTGCACTCCAGCTTGGGTAACAAGAGCGAAACTCCGTCCCCAAAAAAAAAAAAGAAATACTTATTGAGTGCCTGTTGTGTGCTAGGCATCAATCTAGGCACAAGGGATGTAGTAATAAACAAAAGAAACAGGTTTCTGCTGTCATTGAATGTATATTCTAGTGGGGATGAGAGATGTTACATTCTTTAGTGAAAATGAAAAAATTTCAAATAGCAATAAGTGTCCTGCAGAGAATTAAAATAGTATAACGTATGAGAACAATGATTCTCAAAGGATGATGTCCAGATCAGCCTCATTGGCATCACACAGGAACTTGTTAGAAACACTGATTGTCAGGCCTCACCCCAGACCTGCTGAATCCGTAACTCTGGAGGGGAAGCCTAGCTAACTGTGCTCTAACAAGCCATCCAGTCAGGGAAAGATCAGGCGGGAAAGCATTCCAGGGAGAGGAACCAGATAGTGCAAATCCTAAGACAGAAACACACATAGTAAGTTCAAGGAAAAGCAAAAAGGCTGCCATGGCTGAAGTAGGGGAAGTAAAACCTGGAGTGGAACACTGGATTTGAAAGATAAGGAGAAAAACCTCTTTTCTGGCCCTACAGGCCATGGAAGTATCTTTCGATTTGGTTCTCACAGAGATTAAATGCCATGATTGTCACAGTTTTAAGTAGAATAACATGGGCTGGCTACTAGACAAAAAACTTAATGCATACAAAATGCATGTGTGTGTGTGTGTGTGTGTGTGTGCATCAATGCAATATGCATGTATATATTACTTGTATGGTACATGCACATATAAATGCACATATGTATATATACATTATGTATATATGTAACGTGTATGTGTGTATATATGTATATATACATATATACACACATACCTATATCCAAATATGTATATATTGCATGTATAGTGCATGCATATATAATTATACATATGTATACTTAGATATACATATGTATATGCAAGGGGTGTGTGCGTGTGTGTGTGTGTGTGTGTGTGTAAAATTCTTAAGCTTCCTTTGACCAAACATGTGTTTCTGTTTTTTCCTTTCCCCCAAAGCAAGTTGGTTTACTAGCTTGAGACAATGAGTTTGGAAAACAGTTTGGTGCTAACACTTTCTATGCCATGAGACCTGAACTTGCTTTGGAGCAAGAGCTTTTCAGTGGAAGTTATTCCTGGTTAGTTATCCCATAGTTCTTTTTTTTTTTTTTTTTTTGAGACAGAGTCTCGCTCTGTCACCAGGCACCAGGCTGGAGTGCAGTAGCATGATCTTGGCTCACTGCAACCTCCGCCTCCCGGATTCAAGCAATTCTCCTGCCTCAGCCTCCCAAGTAAGCTGGGACTACAGGCGCGTGCCACCATGCCCAGCTAATTTTTGTATTTTTTTAGTAGAGACGGGGTTTCACCACATTGGCCAGGATGGTGATCTTGACCTCGTGATCCACCCGCCTCGGCCTCCCAAAGTGCTGGGACTATAGGTGTGAGCCACCGCGCCCGGCCTATCCCATAGCTCTTGCAGGCTTCCATAAATACTGCCTGCCAAAGTACTCCTTATGAAACTGGCATCAAAGGTGTTGTGAATGAATAAAGAGGAAGAGGTGATGCCCAACTAAGGAAGAAAAGAGATGAAAAATATTTTTGTTTCATTCATGTGACATCAGTTTGGTTGCCATCATGCCAGATCTTGAGCTTTCAAAACAGAGGGGGCGTACAGACTTCCATGTATGAAATTTTAAAAAAAAAGATTCTAATTAATAAATATCAAAACTACCAGCTTGTTACCATCACACTAAGAAAACTTAAAATCGCAAGTACATAGTCAGTGGGCCTAGCCCTCTTCTAATGACAGATCAAACATGTTTATTTACTAAGAGCAAATTTATAATAACACTTAATGCCCTTATTTTCCTATGCCATTTGTAATGATCTTTTACTAAAGTAGTAGCTATTCTTCCAAAATACAGCATCTCTCACCCTATAGAAGGCAGAAGTATGGACAATTTATGAACCTAGGAATTCTAATTTTATTCTGATAGTTGCACTAATGAAAAATTTACATACTAATGTTCATTAGATGAATTAATAATTTTTCTCATGTAGGAAGACTATTATTAAAATAGTTCATCCTAAGGACATTGGCCCATTTCTTTGTAGGTCTAGCAGGCAGTGGATTTGAGATACCATCAATTTATACCTCTTGTCTCTTTTCTAGCTTTGCTATCCATTAAAAGTAAATTCCATCACACATTTTTTTCTTCTACACATTTGCATGTAAATTAAGCTTTCTTTTAGTAGTAGGAAATTTTTCTCTTTTTATTCTAATTTACTGGCCAGTTAATGGGTTACTGCATATTTATTTTCCAATTCACAGCTTTACTCATTAAAAATAAAACCCTTTGAATGTTATTTGGTTAGAGATAACTTGAAAGAAATTTGTGAAAATCGTGTAAGTTTTTAAAAGATCATTCATTTACTTTGATTGGAAGAAATGCATGGAAGCATTTCAGAACTTTGTTTTTAAATCAAAATTCAAATGTGAAAATAAAAACTTATTGGTAAGCAAATGGATTCTATCATTAACTTTGTTTCTAAATTAGAAATTCAAAATTGAAAATAAAAACTTACTTATTGGTAAGCAAATGGATTCTATCCAGTAGTAGCTACTACCTACTTTTTGCTTAGAACTTCATTATTTTTTCATTAATATTTTATACTGTCTCATAGAGGTATCCTAAAAAGAGGTCACTGCATTAAGGCCTGTGCATCTATCAATTCTTGTTATATGATGAATAAATTATTTCTTGACTACCCCCATGATAAAAAATAATAATAATCCCTGATGCTGAGTTATTTACAAGCAAATTAGGAAGATGAGATAATTTCTAAAAGATAATGAATACCACGAGAGAGGATGTGCCAACTATTGTATAAATAAGGTCTCTGGGTGTTGATTTCTGAGAATGACTCATTTTTGGGATCAACAGGCAAGCTTCTAGAAATACAGATTCCCAAGTAATAGTCTACATTCCCCCTTCCCTAAACCTACTGAATCACAATCTCTGAAGGTAAATCCAGAAATCTGTATTTCTGAAAAGTACAAGGTCAGAGTGATAGACATCCAGTCCTGCTCTAGTCCACGAAGTACTGCCTCAGGAATTCAGAGACAGTATCTCATGTCCATGTTAAATGGTCAAGAAGGTCTTTGCAGATAAGTTTAGACAAAGAGAGAGTCTTAAGAAATACGGGAAGACAGAGAGGAATGAGGAAGACCGTCCAGGTGGTGTGACCCACCTGAGCAAAGGCAACTATGGCATGGGCACACATGAGAAGGGCAGGGCAGACATTTACATCCCCGTTGGCCTGGGCTATGGAAATGGGCAAGCCAGTGGGGGACAGAACATTACCTCAAGTTAGTAAATCCCTCAGGGGCAGATACTGTGTTTGAGGCTAAAATATATTCCAGAAATATTACATGCTATATTTCCACCCTACAAACACTTCCCTTTTATAACTTGACTCTTCTCCAAATTTAGTTTGCTATGCAATTTGATTTACAAATTTAATTTACAAATTTAATTACTGTCACTGGTCACCAGGCCCATAACCACACCCCCATTAAAAAAAATAACGCACATCTCTCACTTTGTGCACGTTTCAATACATGTATACTCCTTTATTATACATACATAATGCTATTGTACTATGCACATGTTTGACATAAATTTAAAATAGGACTTTTAAAATGACTTGATAAAGACTGAAGTAACAAATATCTTAGTTATAATTTTATTTTATATATTCATGATAAAACAATATTTTCCAACTTACACATATTATTAGTATTTTATGGGGGACAACATGATTGAATATACCTTAATTTTTTAAAAAAATGCATTCTGAACTGTGACTTAAAGTTCTGATTCTAAGTTAAATGTTGGCTTTTTATGGCAGTCAAGAGTTACAAAGACATCCCAAAATGATACTTGGATCCAAACAGAAGAGGAAAATCAGTGGACACAGATCCTAAATGTTGTTGATATTTATTTTCAGACCCAACTGCCAACTTTGCAACATTGTTTAAAACTGGTATATTTGCACTTTTCCTAATGTCCACTCATTGTTTTGTAAATTAAATGACAAATGTCTTTTGGTTTCTAAATAAAAGGATTCATAAACCTACTAAACCTCTTCTTCAGAAAGATTTTTTTCATGAGATAGAAATTCTGTTTTTTTCAGGTATGTATCCAGTAATGGGACTGCTGGATTGAATGGCATCTCTGTCTTTAGGTCTTTGAGGAATCACCACACTGTCTTCCACAATGGCTGAATGAATTTGCACTCCTACCAAAAGTGTATGAGAACACATGGACACAGAGAGGGGAACAATAAACACTGGGGCCTTTTGGAGGATGAGAGGAAGGAAAGGATCAGGAAAAATAACTAATGGGTAGTAGGCTTAATAGTTGGGTGATGAAATAATCTGTACAGCAAACCCTCATGACACGGTTTACCGATATAATAAACCTGTCCATATACCCTTGAACTTAAAACAAAAGATAAAAAAAATAAATTCTATCCCTATTTTTTATTTTAAGAATATAGACGGGTTCCCTCCATCCACCCACCCACAGATCCATTTTTAAAGGCTCTTCTCAACAAAACATGTTTCTTTTGAAAAGCATGTTGCTTTTTACTGTTAAAATATCCCTTTTACCTTTTATGGACATTCTGAACTTCCCACATGCCCCCAAATCTTAATTTCAGGCAGATTATTCTGCCCAATCTCTTTTAACCTTGAAACATGGGTGAGGAATAGTTGACAGGAGAAGCAGGAGCAGCGTTGGGCTGGCACTGGTTTGCCATGTCCCTGGGCTTACCTTATCATTGCTATTTTCAATATACATTTTCTTTTCAGAGATCTTATTAAGTCTTTTGTAATTTTACGAGGGTATAACTAATTAAAATGAGGTTGCACTGTCCACACGTCTCATTCACAGTGAAAATGTAATCTGCAATGCGTTGCATCAGGCAGCAGTGAATCAAAGAGCCCAGATGCAGCTAGGGACCGCTCTGCACCAAGCAATTTCATCTCTTCTTTCCTTTGCCATGCACAGGGTGCCAGAGGAGTGATCTTTTAGGCTCAGAACTGTGTGAAGACACCCAGGTTGACTTGTATAAAGGTCAATGACCTTTTTGTTTTATAGAAATGTAAGTATAAATAAAAGCCACACCACTTTGCTCCCGGCCACCCCCCTGTGGCTCTCCTGAGTCTTCGTTGTGATGCTGTGTGTACTTCACTGAGGAGCTGTCATAGCAGAAGGCAGAGAAAACAGGCTTCTTTTCCTGGCTTTTGAATTTCAAAAACCTAGTTCTTGAGGGAAGAGATAAGACTGTTTCCCCTCTGAGTATGAACCACAACTTGGGGAAACAGATGATGAATAAAAGCACAGCTTCCCCTCCCCTGAGCATAAAACACTTCTTTAAATAGGTGGAAGAGAGACAATCAGAAGGGAATCAACAAGAAAGGTGACTTCAGGGGACCCCTGAGGACAGCCCTGGCCTTGCTTCTCAAGTAGATTTGTGGGATGCTGGAAAAGAGAGCACGTGGGCCATGGAAGACATGATTTTTATCTTAGGCACACACTTCAGGACTCTAAGATGTAAATCCACTGTATTGTAATATCTGCATTCTTTTAAACATTTCCTGAAACTTTCTTTACAGACACACTGGAATTCCACTTTTAGTCTTTTTGTACATACTACACCAAGTTCCAGGATTTGGAAAGCATGCATTAAATTCAAATACTTTGAAGACTACGTTAATAAGTGCTCAAAACATATTTGCTAAATTATCAGTCAAAAACCATGTCTAATTTTAATCACTTAGCATCTCTAAGACTCCAATGTTTAGAAAATCTGTAGCATGAAAAATCCATAATAAGAGTGATTCATGTATGGAAGATGAAGCATTGAGCGAAGGACTCCTAATTTTCATTGGATTGGGTTTGCTTTTAAGTTTACAAAAAAAAAGGAGGGGAGGTAATAGATATTGGGCTAAGGTATTTACCATGGACTTTTCTTTTTGGCTTTAATGATTAAAACAATTAATCAAGTTTGGCCAGTTAACATCACAAACATGTGATATTCCTCTTTGCACTGGTCTCTTAGGAAACTCTGGAAATGCTATTTGCCCTGAAACCCAGTTTTCTTTACTAATCCATCTTAATTGTGTCATCAGCCATGTAGCTAAATTGCCTGTGGACATATGTGATCACCAGGCCAACCTGTTCAAATGGCAGGTTAACTGTGCTCCGTCCCCTGCATGATCAGCTAGTCAATTGCGTTTGCAAAATTGAAAGCATGCTACTCAAGTGAAATTAATGGATGTAAACACCAATTCTTTCGGACAAATGTATTCTGTATTGCAAAGACAAATTGTGGGATAGTGAAAAATCTTTAAATTATCCTGCATCTTTGCTGGAAGATAATTGGAATGGCCTAGCTACAGGGATGTTTTCTAATTGTTGCTACTGAGTAGTCTCGGAGAAGTCCAATAATATCCTCTCAAAGCACACCAGAGAGCGAAGATGAACACCATCTGGCCTGTTTTCCAAAACAGTTGGTCATCACAGCTGATGTTAATTCTAACATTCATTTCTTCTGAAATGAGGTGGGGGCTGTGCTCTTGGTCACCCATGATGTCCTTAAGTCCCGGTCTTTGATTCATGCATGAGCCTTTCTGTTGCTGCTAATGTCTATTTTGTTTAAACATGAATTTAATTTAGCATATTTGTAATAACAAAGTAATTTATGCTCATAAAAACATTCAGATAACAAAGGAATATAGAAAGGGATAAATACTATCCATAATCCCAACACTCAAGAATAACAACTATTAATGTTCTATTATGTTTATCTGTAGGCCTACGTTTATCTAATTGAAATATAATTTAAATAAAAATGCAATTACATTTACTGCTTTTTTTTTATTTTTACTTAATACTAAATATCATAAATATTTTCCTGTCAATAAAAATAAAATAATAGTAATTGTTATGTTTATATAAAGTATATGGATGGTTTGGAATATATTAACTAATCTCATATGGAAATGTATTAGGCTATTTTTTAAATTTTTCTATATTAGGCATACTTTTCTAATTTTTATTTTTAATTTATCTTAATATATGAAGTTCTGGGGTATATGTGCAGGATGTGCAGGTTTGTTACATAGGTAAACATGTGCCATGGTGATTTGCTGCACCTATCAACCCATCACCTATTAAGCCCAGCATGTATTAGCTATTTTTCCTAATTAGGCATCCTTTTCTTAAAGCAAAATCACCTCTACTGAGACATGTCACAAAACCACCTATTAACATTTTAAGCATACAATTTGAGGAATTTGGAAATGTAAGTAAATACTCTTATGCATACATATTTGTGCATGTGGAAAATTATTTCCTTAGCATAAATTCCTAGAAAAGAAGTCATTGGTTCAAAGTACATGTATATAAGATTTTTTTATACAAATTTTCAAAGTTCTATCTAGAATACTGCCCCAAGAAATACTTCTTTCTGATTCCCAGGTTACTCAAAGAAATAAAAAACTTTGAAAATAGCTGTCAAGACAATTTTAGAAGGATTTTCAAAATAAGTCCACAAGTTCCTGCATAACCTGGCCCCTGTCAGCCTCTCAAAACCAATTATATACCCCCTGTACACAACGTACCAGTAGATACTCATTTGTTCAAACATGCCCAGTTCTTTCCCTCTCAGGGCATTTTGCCATACTTTTGGCACTGCTGAACCATCTTTTCACACTGCTACATCCCAGTAACCCACATGGTGGATCTTTACATCATTCAAGTCTCAGCTTACAAATTCCCTGCTCAGAAAGCCCTCCTGCAACCCACCCATTTAATATGGGTTTGCTCATTGTTCTCTGTGTCTGAATCATGTTTGTGTTCTCTGAACATTTTGTACGATGCACAGCATTATTTGTTTGTTGACTTCATTTTTTGTCTTGCTCAGTAGAATGTGAGTTTCATGAGGGCAAAGAAATTATGTGTCTTTAACATATATTCTGCATAGTTTGTTGAAAAACACTAAAGGATAAATGAACATATGGAAGATATTTACCACTGTGTTTGTTGCATATATGCCATCAGCTGAACAAAATTATAAACATTTAAATAAAATCATATTGTTGATTGTTTGCTCTTATTTAATTGTTTGGCTAACAGCATCTCAAATCCATAAGTGCTAATTGATATAAGAATGATTATCCTGGCCGGGCGCGGTGGCTCAAGCCTGTAATCCCAGCACTTTGGGAGGCCAAGGCGGGTGGATCATGAGGTCAAGAGATCGAGACCATCCTGGTCAACACGGTGAAACCCCGTCTCTACTAAAAATACAAAACATTAGCCGGGCATGGTGGCGCGTGCCTGTAATCCCAGCTACTCAGGAGGCTGAGGCAGGAGAATCTCCTGAACCCAGGAGGCGGAGGTTGCAGTGAGCCGAGATCCCGCCATTGCACTCCAGCCTGGGTAACAAGAGCGAAACTCTGCCCCAAAAAAAAAAAAAAAAAAAAAAAAAGAATGATTATCTTAAATCTTGTGGAAATAATGAAGTCTAGGGAACTGATGCATAGCCAAAGGAGAGTATTATGTTAAGCAAATTTTCTCCATCTTGTGGTTTCTCTTCAAATGATGCCAATCTGGGCTCCCACCCTTCCTAAGACTCCACAGAAATTGTTTTGTCTTATTTATTAATTATTTCCTTGGTCCTAAAACTGCTGGACCTTCTCTGTCCTTCAACAGCAGCAGATGACACGCTGGGATGGACCTGCTCCATCCTTCCCAAGACACTCTCCTTCCTTTACTTCTATTTTCTTCCTCGACTTGACCTTCTCCAACATGGCAGTGCTCCAAGAATTTGAGCACTGAATTTTCTCAACCATCTTCAGTTTTCTAGCTAGAAATGTCTCATCCAGTCCATATCCTTAAAAATTATCTATATGACTCTTAATATTTACCTCCTGCCAAAGTCACTCCACTGAACTCAAAATGCAGTGAGATATCCAATTGCTTATTTCATATCCACCCATTATCTTAGTAGACACGCTTAGTATGCGTGATACGCAGTTTGGTTCCAGTCTTTACCTTCATTTCCCATCATGTATATATACAAGTTGTTCCCTTCTCAGACTCTATCATCTTATTAAATGAAATTTCCATTCATGTACCATCTCCAGCCTTTCAGTTAAGGGTCATTCTTTGTTCCTTTCTATCATTCACCTCAAACAACCCACCTTCAGTATCTGTAAATATATATTTGAAATCCATCTGCTTCTTTCCATCTCTACTCCTGTCCTCTAATTACAAACCATCATCCCTTCTCACCTGGATTATGGAAATAACCTTCTAATTTTCAATACTTTCATTCTTGCCTACCTGCAATGCATTTTCCCCAGAGAAATCAGAGGAACCTTAAAAAATGCAGCCTACATGATGCCGTTCCTCTGCCAAGAGTTACAAATACTGCTTAATTCTTTGGAAAATAGCCACACTCCTGACAAGCAAGAACAAGGTAACTGCAGCAGACATTTTCATTTAACAAGTGGAGGAATCAAAACTACATAATAGTTACCCGTCTATAAAGACTCTAAAATTCAGATGATCACATGTTGTTAGGGCTCCCTACTCCCAAATTGGGATGTTCTTAGATAAGGATTCATTTATGCTCCTTACCACAGTTTGCAAATGTGTTATTCTCTTCTACCACTGGGAAAGTAACCCTCTTCCAAACCCCCATTGATCATTCTTGGTATCTGCCATAGAACTTAAAGTATTTTGTCATGAAACATATTTATATGTAAACTTGCCTGTGAGCAGGTACTGCAATCCACTATCGTATTCCCCACCCAGCATGGAAAATAGAGACTTTACCAACATGGATACCCAAGACCTATTCACTGAATTACTAATTTTACAGAGTCAACAATTACCAAGATTACCAATTCTAAGATGGGTCTATCTTAGAAGACCCATGCAAGGCCATATTTTAACACCTAGAAGAGGAAAAGGAAAACATCAGTTTCAAGTTGATATAAATTTCAGAAAATCTCTCCAGCCACAAAATTCTTAAATTACTGTCTCGGAACAGAATTGTAACTACCTCACTTTAATACCAGAGAGAAGCTCTCTGTATTTGTTTCACAATTAAAAGACCAAAATATCTGGGTGCAATGGCTCACACCTGTAATCCCAGCACTTTGAGAGGCCAATGCAGGCAGATAGCTTGAGCCCAGGAGTTTGAGACCAACCTTGGAGACACAGCAAAGCCTATCTGCCATAAAACAAAACAAAACAAACAAAGAAAAAACCAACCAGGCGTGGTGATGTACGCCTGTAGTTTCAGCTACTCAGGATGCTGAGGCAGAGCCCAAGAGGTTGAGCCACAGTAAACCATGATCACACCACTGCACTCCAGCATGAGTGACTGAGTAAGACCTTGTCTCAAAAAAAAATTTAAACAGACAGCAAAACATTGCTTTCTGCTATTGGCCAACACATAGACATGTGGACATACACAACTTGATAACGTGTAGATTGTAGAAGCCTGTCATCTACAGCAGACCTTGGAATACTTTTCTGTTTACTGTGAAGAGTTCTTCTCGTTAGACTCCTGTGTGGTTATAAAATATTAACAATTATGAGACCTACAATGATAATAATCAGCACTCATGTAAATTTTCCATATGTAATGGGTCAAATGTTTATGTCTCCCCCAACAATTCCCATGTTGAAGCCTTGAACCCTCAACACGACAGTATTTGGAGATGGGGCCTTTGGAAGATACTTAGGGTTAAATGAGGCCATGAGAATGGGGCCCTCCTGATGTCAGTGCTCATTTAAGAAGAGACACCAGGGCTGGCTCATGGTGGCTCATGCCTGTAATCCCAGCACTTTGGGAGGCTGAGGCGGTGGATCACCCTAGGTCAGGAGTTCAAGATCAGCCTGGTCAACATGGTCAAACTCCATCTCTATTAAACATAGAAAAAATTAGCCAGGCGTGGTGGTGCGACTGCAGTCCCAGCTGCTCGGGAGGCTGAGGCAGGAGAATCGCTTGAACCCAGGAGGCAGAGGTTGCAGCGAGCTGAGATCACACCACTGCACTCCAGCCTGGGTGGCAGAGTGAGACTCCGTGTCAAAAAAAAAAAAAAAAAAAAGAGAGAGACAGAGAGAGAGAGACAGAGAGAAGCAAGCCAGAAAGAGTCCTCACTAGAAACCCACCATGCCAACATTTGCTCCTGGACTTTCAGCCTCCGGGATTGTGAGAAAATAAATTTCCATTGCTTAATCCATCCAATATACAGCATTTTGTTGTGGTACCTCAAAATGCTTAACACATTGTACAACATTTTATTTAATGTGTAGTTAGCTGTGTGAGTAGGTATCACTGTTGGTATCTCAGGTTTTTGCGGTAAAGTCAGGGTCAAAGGATTCAGAAGCTGCCTGAATTTACATCGGATTAAAGTTTTCCAACCTTGGCACTACTGACATTTGGGGAAATAAATCTTTTTGTCAGGGAGGTGGGGCAACTGCCCTGTGCATTGTGGGAAGTTTAACAGCATCCTGGCCTCTACCCACTAAATACCAGCAGCAATCCCAACTCTTACTTGTGACAATCAAAAACGTCTCCGGACATTGTCACATTTTCCCTGGGTGGACAAAATAATGCTGGGTTGAGAACCAACAATCTAGATTCTTTCCTGCTACCAGTCACTTTGGGAAACATTAGCGTTGCTTATGTCTTGAAACTAACAGATTGTTTGATGTTCCAATCTGTAAAATCTATGACACAAAAAAAGAGAAAAATGGGAAAAGAACTCCGCTGAACACTATGACAGTTTTGAGCTGTCACATCAATGGAAGGTGAAATTTGAGAACAATGTTCTTTGTAATTCAGTTTCCTCTGATCTGACATAGTGAAGCCATGGGTGGCCCTATCTTTGATGGTGGCACACTTCCAAACTCAAAGAAATCCATATGTCATTGTGGTACCATGCCCTGTCACCAGTGCCCTTAAGCAAAAGAAAATTTTGACTGGTGGCATTTCATGACAGACTCTAGAATGTCTGATTTCATATATTTTTAAAAATAATTCTGTCACAGTGGAATCAAAGTTAGCAAATAATTATATAGAAACTGTGGCTACTCCTGAAAAATATGACAACTTGGATTCTATGCATTATTTTTGGTTATTTAAAAACTACATATAGTGGTATTGTAGTTATTTTTATCAAATTTACATTTAGAAAAAATCAAATATAAAGTCCAGATTTGCAATTGGACATTATGGATTTATCAGAAATGGTGAAACTCTACTATTAAATGGCTGTCTTATTAATGTGGACACAACTTTACAAAAGATTTCATCAGATTAGATGAAACTAAGCCTTCAATTGAGGCATCTATTTTTAGTCACATTTATGAATTCATTGCTAGTAATTCTGCCACTGGGAATTCCACGAATCCTTGGAAGACTGGAAAACTGAAATACACTAGAGAAACGTCAGTTTTGTTTCATACAACCTCCAAAAGAGCAATGTCTGAATTTGACAGCAGTGCCAAGTTCCTGAAAGTATTTCATCATCCACTTCAGTTCTGACCACCAGTTAGATGAAGAGTTACTAGAACTCCCTTCTCTGAAGCAGGAGGCTCTCATTACCTAGCAACACCACCATTGTGTGCTCAGTGGCCACAGAAGGATCATACGAAGAAAATTCTAGATTGAATATAGAGATAAAAGTTCACATTCTCCCAAACATGACTGGCAATGACAAACCACAGAACCAAACTTTGATAATGACCCTTCTACAAAGGCATGACTCATCTATGGAGTATGGAATTTATTAAAGCTGTTTTTAAAATGTCTTTATAAGTTTTAGAAGGGTAAGGCCGGGTGTGGTGGCTCATGCCTGTAATCCCAGCAGTTTGGAAGGCGGAGGCAGGCAGATCACGAGGTCAGGAGATCGAGACCATCCTGGCCATAGTGAAACCCCGTCTCTACTAAAATACAAAAAAATTAGCTGGGCTTGGTGGCGAGTGCCTGTAGCCACAGCTACTCAGGAGGCTGAGGCAGGGGAATCGTTCGAACTCAGGAGGAGGAGGTTTCAGTGAGCCGAGATGGTGCCACTGCATTCCAGTCTGGCAACAGAGCAAGGCTCCATCTCAAAAACAAACAAACAAAAAAGTTTTAGAAGGGTGAATATTTTCCCCTTCTTAAAAAGATGAAAATCCACTAATACCTTACTAGGAAAGAAACAGCAAAACAAGGTATAACTTCAAACTTCCCTTTTGTGCACCATCTACAATGGCCATTCTCAGAGGAAACCATTAAATTTTGGGGTGCTGAGACTTTTTTTAAAAAAAAATGAAAATAGAATACTTGTGTATATGATAATCCCTTGGTATCCACAGAGAATTGATTCCAGGACCCTCTCAGATTCCAAAATCCCCAGATGCTCAAGTCCCTGATATAAAATGCTATAATATTTGCATATAACTTACGCACATCTCTCAGTATATTTTAAATCATCTGTAGATTACTTATAACACCAAATATGATGTAAATGCTATCTAAACAATGATTGTATCATATTAGTTTTTATTTATATTATTTTTATATTGTGGTATCATTGTTCTTTTTAGTATCTTGGTTTTTTTTGTTTTTTGAATGTTTTTAATCTTCAGTTGGTTGAATCCACAGATACTAAACCTGTGGAGGTGGACAGCTGACTGTATACACAGGCATTTTAATAACCCAGACACTTAACTATCCTATTGTTATTTTTCTTGACGTTTTCATTCAACTGTACAACTTGGAAATATTTTTATAGCTCTATCTCATTATTTTACGGAATGGTGCATGGAATTGGTCATGCAATTATCCGGGCCAGGAAATCCCAGCACCTGTTGTCAGGGAAGCCAATACTGTAATTCAGTCTCAGACAGAAGGCCTAAGAACGAGGGGAGCCAATGGTATAAGACTCACATCAAGTCTAAGGCCCAAGAATCAGGAGCGCTAGGGTCTTAGGGCAGGAGATGGATGTCACAGCTCAAACACATGGAGTAAATTTGTGATTTTGTTCTAAGCAGGCCCTCAACAGATTGGATGATGCCAGCCCAAATTGGAGGAGGTGGTCCTCATTACTCAGTCTACAGATTCACATCTTAATCTTTTCCAGAAACACCCTCATGAACATGCCAGAAATAATGTTTTACCAGCTGTCTAGGCATCCCTTAGCCCAATCAGGTTGACACATAAAATTAACCATCACAAACAGGAATGCCATCATTTTTTAAAAAACTATTATCCTCTTGATAAACATTTAAGTAGTTCAAATACTTGTTGCCTCTAACCTGCAGATATATCCAGATCTGAGCACAACTGTCCGCTTCCAAATGCACTGTCCTTGCCCAACCTGCCATGTGCTCCTGCTGGATGACCCTCATGGCCTCCTCACTGGTCAGCCAGTTTAGGTCCTTGTTTCCCTACTGCCCATTTCCCACTCAGCAGCCAGAATAATCTGATTAAAAAGTAAGTCAGTTCAGATTACTGCTTGCTCAGAACCTTCCCATTCTTTCCCATTTTATTCCAAGTAAAAATCAAGGTCATCTCCATGGCCAAATCTCCCTGCACTCTCTGTTCCCTCCCTGACACTTGTCACTACTCTTACCTCACCTGATTCCTTGATTTTCCTTCATTTACTATGTTCCAGCCACACAGGCCTTCCTGCTATTTCTTCAACTTGCCAGAAACTATCCTACCTCAGGGTCTTCGCCCTTACTGTAAACTCTGCCTCCATCACACTCTTCCCAGATATCCACAACTCCCTCCCTTACCTCCTTTTGGTCTTTACTCAAAGGTCAATTTCCAGGAAGACCTTTCCTAACAACTATATTTAAATTTGCTATATACTCTCTGAAAATATCCATTGCCTTCTAACAATTTAATATTATCTATTTTATTTTTTTTTCTTTTGAGACAAGGTCTCACTGTGTCACCCAGGATGGAGGACAAAGGCATGAATACTGCTCACTGCAGCCTTGACCTTCTGTATTCAAACAATCCTCCCACTGCAGCCTCCTGAGTAACTGGAACCATAGGCATGCACCATCATGCTTAGCTAATTTTTAAAATTTTTTGTAGAGATAGGGTCCCATTATGTTATACAGGCTGGTCTTGGACTCCTGGGCTCAAGCAATCCTCCTGCCTCAGCCTCCCAACATGTTGGATTACAGGCATGAGTAGCCACAGCTGGCCTATTTTTAATTCTTTATCCTGTTTATTGTCTATCTTTCTCAACAAGAATATAAGCCTTATGAGAGAAAGAAAAACACAGGCAAATGTTCACTTATAGCTAATTCCTCAAGACTTTGAATATATAAGCACTCAAAAAATATGCATAGATGAAAAAATGAATTACAAATAATGGTGAAATATACATCCTTAACATTTATCCTACTATATTTGGAAAAAACGTGTAGATTACAAAAGGAATTATTAGTTCAAAAGGTAGGCAGTTAAATGTTTACAGAATATTAAGGACCAATATCAGAGATTTCAGAAATAGTTTAAAAATTAAATATGAAAAACATTCTTGATAGTAGAAAATTTAAAGAACAGTTATTGGTAAGAGCCCAAGCTCTACCCAGCCTCAGGCAACTGCCTCAGATGATGCAGTAGAATTCTTGCCATGGCTAAAACATAGATAAATTCAACAGCCAGACTTATCTTCATCTCTGGTGTTTATTTCCCTCAATTTACTCATCATCAGAGGAGTGAGCCAAAAAAAAAAAAAGAAAGAAAGAAAGAAAAAGAAAAAAGTCAAATGATTCAAAAATGTGTAAGCAATAAGGGAAACAAAGGTCTCCATATCCTGAATCCAATGCTGTCACAGCTCAGTGGAGCTGTAATTTTTGACTATTAAGCATTCACAAAAATTCCAATAGAAAGTCTTCCTGGGTGTGGTAAGTGCCATGCTTATCAGCTCCTGTTTACATCTCAACCCTGTCAAGCTGGGAAAAAACACTCAACCCATCAATGCATCCATTTCAAACCAGACTCAGTGTCCAATCCAAGGCTATGCAATTAAATATAATTAGGAGGAGCTCAGTGCCAAGCCATTCCCACAATTCTGATGTCAATTGATTCAAATGCCGTTGTATCTGTCAGTGTAATTACATGATGAAACTTGCTTCAGATCTGTGACCACAGCGCTTGCGTGCATGTGCTCATGTGCACACACACACACACACCCCACATACACATTCTATATGCTTTTCCTAACTTTCCTAGGCAGCCTATGAAATTTTTTTCTCTCTCAAGTCCCCTTCTAGTGAATAATCAAAGGAAGCTACAATAATTACATATAGGCAATGCAATTAGGGTAGAAGGGTTTCTAATGATTACCTGTCTTCTGCAAGAGTTAGCTCTTGGTGAAAATATTAACACATGTTTTGCTATTTTTCTGTGGGCAATTTTTCAAAGTTATATGTGCCATTTGTGTTATTTGAGTATTTTAATGCACCCACTGGAGACCTGAGCACCCAGAGTTGACTCCATGACCAGAAACATTCTTGTGAAGCCAGCAAGAATGGAAGTGCAATACACATGGCAAAATCAGATGAACATGTGGATTACCAAAGTATAATACTAGGAGATTTTTCTTCATTCAGTAGTGAAGGGGTCAGAAGATGCCACCTCAAAATATGCCACTTTGGCATAAGGATTATTTTAAGCAGAAAGCAATTAAGAAACAACAGAGGCAGGAAACAAAGCACTCTACCCTCCCCCATTGGCTGAAAATCAGGCATAGATTTTCCTTTGTGAAAGTGTCCCACTTCTTCTCTCTCCTACCAGAACCTGCGCAAGAAGTACTTAATCACCAGATGAAACTCTAGACTATCAGCCTCTAGGGGAGTCTGCATAACAAAATAACCCACTCTTCTATTATTTTCCTCAGGTGTTTACTTTTCCGCAATTTATCACCACTAGAAGCTCAAATTTATTTTTTCTGCCTTGTCATTTCTCCACAAATTTATTGCCCTTTTGTTAAAATGGTATATACACCTCTAGTCTGACTACCTCTTTGGGGTTTTCTTTTTAATTTCTGTGAAGCCCTTCATATGCACATGAAATAAACCTCTTTTCCTATTAATGTGTCTTTTAATGTTTAATTTCTAGGGTCCCAGCCACAGGACCTATGAGGGTAGAAGAATGGGCTTTTCCTTCTCCTCTGCAGCAGACATTTGTTGTTCCTGACACGTGCCAGACACTCTTCTAGGCACAAGGCTTGCCAAGCGAGTTTTGTGTTCAACCTCATTTGGCTGCTCACTGCTTGAGGAAACTCAGGCAACGTACTGAAGTACTTGTTGACATAGTTTTCTCATCTCTAAACAGTCTCATCCTTAACTATTAATACTTTCCTTACACGGTTTTTGTGAGCCTTCTTCTAATCATTAACTTACATTTATTAGAAGCATATGTCTCAGTCACTGTGCTGAGTGCTTTGGAGGCTTTATTTTTCAAATGTTCTCAACAACCGCATGAAACCGACATTGTGACTATTCCCGTGTCACAGATTAAGACTTAAGATGCTGAAAAGAAAAATAAACTGTCAAGATTCACGTAGCTGGTAGGTGACAGGGTTAGGAGTGGACCCCAAACCCCAAGTTCCTCCTCCTCTTGTTCAACTGCCATTATTTTGCACAATGTCCATGCTTAATAAATAATAGCTCTCGTTATTAGCATTAGCGTTAGTATTCTCTAGATTTTAAATTTTCTCTGCCTACCTTACAGGGTTATTGATTTAATAGAAAACTTTGCATAAGTGTAATGGATCTTTCCTATTTTTAGTGGACTCTGGGTTAATTAGAGTCTTAGTCACTAGTTAGTGTGTTTGAGTTTTTGGAAATGACTCATTAAAAACATTCCGAAGCAAGATATTTGCTTGCGGCGTTTTCATCAGACTGCAATTCTCTGCCCTGATCCTTCAGCCTGACAAATGCATTCCAGGAAAAGTATCATATTCCAGGCTCCCTGAAATGAACCCAGTTCTCAAGCAAAAAGAGACACTTGCCTTAATCCCTTTTTAAACACTGAAAATAATTCATAAATAATGTATCTTCATATGTGTTGGCACTGAAAGAATCTGAAATATATTCCATATTTTTAAAATTTAAAAATCTAGAGCAGGATTTTTCTCAATTCTGGCACAACTGATCAGTCCCTGTTGTAGCAGGCTGTCCTATGCATCGTAGGATGTTCAGCAGCATCTCTGACCTCTGAAGCCACAAACATAGCCCCCTCCCCAGTGCTGACGACCAAAAACGTCTTCAGACATTAACGAATGTCCCCCCCAGGGGGCAAACTGCTTGCAGTTGAGAACCATTGATCAAGAGCAACATTTTGAAATAATCATTTATAAGGCTTTCTGTGAGATTTGGTTTTCAATTGTGTCCTAATTCTTGGTGGGGGACAGTGACAATGTAATCGCAGTGCCACACTTTTATTTTGGGCCCAGTGTCTGCATATGTAAATGTCTATGTAAAATATGTACTATTTGCATCCTATTATGTGCTACTCTGCTTGAGATTTATCCATTGAACCAATGAATGCACAGTCTTTCATCATAATATTGATATTTGCTGAAGGTTTATTATATGCCACGTACTATGCAAAGGTGCTTTATATACATTGTCTTAATCAATTCTTATATTGAACCTGTTTTGGAGTAGAGATCATTGTTCCTCATCTCTACAGTGAAGACAATATGAAGATAAGGAGAGGGAGGCTTAAATAGACTCAGTTAATTGCACAAAGCCTCACCAGTTGTAACGGGCAAAGGCAGAGCTAAACCCTCAAGGCTCTCTAACCTCAAGGTTAGAGTACTAACTACTAAGTATCAGCTACTAAGTATTAACTACAGTATCAACTACTAAGCTATATAGTACCTAGGGCATAACTTAGCGATGACATGTGACTCCAAAGATAAATGAGTGTTCGTGGTTGAAGCAGCCTCTTTGAAAAAACCTACTTATTCCTTAAACGAGTAGTTAACAAATACTTCATTGTGTGCCAACAGTTCTCCTAAATGCTGGAAGTACCAAGGTGGGCAGTGCAGAGAGGAACTCACACGTTACAAAATCTTCCTGGTACAGAATCTGACTCACTATCAACTACATCGTTTATCTTGTACCTGAACTTTTTGCAATTTGGCAAAGGCTCAGTTATTCCCGTAAGGACAAATACATGACTATCTCTCTCTCTAAGGGCCCTGAAAAGTCCTGGAATTAAAACAGTAGTCTGACATTCATTTATTGATCTGTTATCACAATTCTCCAAATGTGCATATTATCATTTTGTATGAGTATGCAAGAAGCTGAAGAAAATCTTAAAACACAAGCTTTGAGCAACCGTTTGACTATGCTCCACAAGATTTTTTTCTTTCTGTTCAATCTCCAACTTCAACTTTGGATGCAAACATCACTGCACTTCTAAATGTTGATGGATGTACAGAACATTTTTTGCCAGAAATTCACTCGGGCACAGAAGCCTGGAGCAAACTGGAATATTTTATACACACAAAAAACAAGACCTCATTCTTTCACAGGCAAAACTCCTTTGACGTCAGTAGTAGGCTGGGAACAAAGGATTAAACAGTAGATAGCAAATTTCAAGTAATTACCTAGCCAATGGCATAGAATGTGATTGACTGAGTCCTTGTGCTTGGCATGCAGCTGATTAAATGAGTTTTAATTTGCACATCCAGTGGCAAGACTGCCAAGGAATAAGAAATAGAAAAAAAGAAAGAGAAAGGGAGAGCCAAGAAGGCAGCGAAGGAGGAAGGGAGTGAGATAGAAAATGAGAGAGAGAGAGAGACAGAAAGAGAGAAAGAGAGAGAAGGAGCTCTCAGTGCAAGTTCCCTGGGAATATGGCTAACAGATTGCTAGCATAAAAAAAAAAAAAAAAAAAAAAAAAAAAAAGGTCAGCTAGGTGGTTTTAAAAAGCTTTGTCAACAGATTCAAACCTGTTTAGGGACTCTGGGGTGGTAAAAGGGGGAAAATGATGCCCTAGCTATATTTGTAGAAAATGTGTGTTTGCATATTTATTGCTACGGGAATTTGAATTTCTTTTTATACTATTTCCTAACATTTACAGATGGAGCAGAAGTGTGAGCAGTGGGGAGGCAATTTGTTTCTTCCTCAAAGGCTGCAACTCAATTCAGAGAAAAAAAAATTCAGCTTTCAAGAGCAATTAGATGAAATTCACAATGGCTGCTCTGGGCAAGTCTGATTGTCTGCTGTGATCCTTTCTTGTGCCATTTTGCAAGTAGATGGTAAAAAACAGCAATGTCATCACTTCTTCACAATGTTGTTACTACCTTCATGATACGTGCTTACTGGTCAAATAAGTTAGAAAATTCTGCTTACTCTATTTGCTTCTGGAAGGTCACAATGTATGCTTGTGTGTAAAGGCTCTGAAAAGTCCTGCAGTCAAGATTGTAATTGGACATTGGTCAATCAAGATTTGTCCAATCCTGTATAAACACAAATGTTTTTCTGATAACCCCTTTTGTTACATCTAATAGCATGGGTGTCCTCTAGAAATGTTTTAGGAAATGATAAGTTATATGATCTACTCCAGTTATCAATCACGACTTTCATATTTATTTGAAATAAATAGATCTAGACAGATTAATCAAACAAGTGATTATTAATCTGTCTCAAACGTGTTAGTATTTTATCTCATGCACAGAAATGAGTCAGACTCATATAAATATGTTAGTTGTCAAATTATAATAGATTCCATTTACTGAGTCCATAGTGAGTAACTATGGACACATCAAGTATTTCATTTGAGCCTAATGACAACAGTAAGAAATAGACGTTTTTAGCCACATTTTATAGATAAACTAAAGTTCTGAGAATTTTAGTAATTTGCTTACATTCAGCTAGGATATGGTAAAATCCACATTTGAACTCAGACCACAGTTTAAACCATATGTTTTTACTGTATTGCTGTTTTTCTTCTGCCTGGCATAGGCATTAAATGAGGAGGCATGAATTAAAGGGAATGCTTGCCACATGTTCTCTGACGCCAGGTTTACCCACATCAGTTCATTTGATACATATTTAACATCTGGAATGATACCTGATTTTTATGATGAGGATACACACTTTTGCAGATTTCAGGAGCTGACATTTTATCTACTATCAAAATAGCTTTTGAGGAATATGATTAAAATCCAGACTCCCCCAATTTAACATTTTAATTAGGTAAAAATAATTAGTAATTTCATGACTATACACCAAATCAATGTAATATTCCAATGATGTTAATAAAATTCAATGTTTAAGTCATAATTATATATATATATCTTTAATAATTCTAAACTGTAGGAGATTTGTTTTATAATGTCCATTATAAAAATATTAATTAACACAAACTTTCCTTAAGTCTGTAAACAGATAGGCAAAAGGAAGATACTCTATTGGTCAACATTTTTTTCTGCTGATGAGGATGTTGGATGGATTTTTCAGTTACCTAAGTTAGGCAACAAGACCTGGTCAACACAGTGACCACTGCCTTGAATAAGAAGATCAAATTTATAGTAAGAGGCAAAACCTAGAGAAAGAAACCACACCGTAAGTATAAAGAAAGTTATCGGGGCAAAACATCATGAAGCCTATTTTGAATTACAACTCTAGGCACCTATTAATCACTTATTGTCTCGGATGCCACGCAAGAAAATGATAAATCCAGCCCTGTCTTTGGGGAGATCGCAATATATGAAGCACTTCCTAGAGAACATCACCACTGGTCAGAAAATTTACAGTGGAATAAGCAAACCAAATATCATCTAAGAGGAACCTTGTGTTATCTTGGCTAGTTAGGATTTTCCTTTTTCCGGTAAAAGCACACTGTGTCAGCTTTGCAATGAGCATACTTTCCCTGCTAGATAGAACATGGTAGAAATAACAGTGTCCTGCCTTGCCCTGGCTAAGAAATCTGTCCATGATCCAAGATGAACTTATTGAATGTTGTTTTCTTTGAATATGGAATCTTGAAGGAAATGTTACAGAAACAAACAAACAAGATGATAGGCTGATTAACTTCATCCCTGACATCCTGAAGTAACAGTTCATCGACTCTGGCTATATCTCCCCTCTCCCTGTGAGCTTTCTTTGCTTCTCATGTTTTTCCAAATCTGAGTCCACGGCTTTCACTTGGATCCCTTTAGACCTCTTATTTCCCTTGAATGAATTATTTTTCTGCTTAAGAGAGCAAGATACACTTTCTCTTTCTTGCCATGAAAGACCTATAATTCAAATAGTTTCAGATCAGTAACTTCAGAGAAGTATAATAATGAACGAGACAAAAACAAATATTAAAAATAAACAAAAATTAGTCCATTGTCTGATTCCAACAAAAATCATAGGCTAAGTATAATTAAACATGTAGGGTAGACAAGTATGTTAATATTCACACTGGACAAAGAAGAATTATGCCATAAGTTCTATCTCAAATGCTCCTCAGAGGCAAGCACTTAGGAAGCAACCTACTTTTGGAAATATCCATCACTTCCTGTGGGGCAAAATTTCAAGAGAGAATGCAAAAAGAAGGAAGGAAGGAGCAGTACAAATGGAGGTGAAAGAGGATTTTGAATTCTCTTGTTTAATGTTTTAATTTTACTTTCTTTTTCCTTTTTAGAGACAGAGTATTGATCTCTCGCCCAGGCTGGAGTGCAGGCATGGTCGTAGCTCACGGCAGCCTGGAACTTCAAGGCTCCGATGCCCTCCCACCTTAGCTTTCCAGGTAGTTAGACTACAGGTGCAAGCCACTGAGCCATGCTAGTATTTTACTTTTTGTTGTTGTTGTTGTTAGTGGAGATTGAGTCTTGCTTTGTTGCTCAGACTGGTCTCAAACTCCTGGCCTCAAGCTATCCTTTTGCCTCCGTTTCCCAAAGTGCTGGGATTACAGACATGAGCCACCACACCTGGCCTCAATTTCTCGATTTTAAGTAGAAGTACACGTTGTTGAAATATCAGAACCAAAGCCTTAAAAATAACAAAAAGTCTACCTCGTTAGCTACGCCTTTGTATTAGTTGACTATGCTGCCTGGTCTTCTGACAGTACCAATTTGGTATTGACTTCTGGTTTGTTTATTTTTTTAATTTGTAATTTCAACTTGTATTTTAGATTCAGGGGGTAGATATGCAGGTTTGTTATATGGGTATATTTTGTGACACTGAGGTTTGGGATACAAATGATCTCATCACTCAGGTAGTGAGCATAGTTTCTCAACCCTTGCTCCCACCCTCCTTCTCATTGTTGCCTATTGTTGCCACAGTTACCTCTATGAGTAGCCAATGTTTAGCTCCCACTTATTAGTGAGAACATGCAGTATTTGGTTTTCCATTCCTGCTTTAGTTTACTTAGGATAATGGCCTCCAGCTGCATCCATATTGCTGCAAAGGACGTTACTTCATTTCTTTTTATGCCTGCATAGTATTCCACGGGTAGCATATGTACCACATTTCCTGTATGCAGTGCACTGTGGATGGGCACCTAGGTTAATTCCATGTCTTTGCTATCATGAATAGTGCTGCAATGAATATATAAGTGCATCTGTCTTTTGGGTAGAACGATTTACTTTCTTTTGGATATACATCCAGCAATAGGGTTGCCAGGTCAAATGGTAGTTCTGTTTTAAGTTCTTTGAGAAATCTCCAAATTGCCTTCCACAGTGGCTGAACTAATTTACATTCCCACCAACAGTGCATGTGTTCCCTTCCCTTTTCTTTGCAGCCTAATTATCATCTGCTGATTTTGACGTTTAATAATTGACATTCTGACTGTTGTGAGATGTTGTCTCATTGTGGTTTTGATTTGCATGTTTCTGATGATTAGTGATGTGGAACATTATTTCATACTTTTATTGGTTGCTTGTATGTCTTCTTTTGAGAAGTGACTGTTCAGATCTTCTGCTCACTTTTTAATGGGGTTATTTGATTTGCACTTGTTGAATTGTTTAAGTTCCTTACAGATTGTGGGTATTAGACCTTTGTTGGATGTGTAATTTGTGAATACTTTCTCCTATTCTGGAGATTGTCTGTTTACTCTGCTGATAGCTTCTTTTGCTGTACAGAAGCTCTTTAATTAGATCCCACTTGTCCATTTTTGTTTTTGTTGCAATTACTTTTGGAGATTTAGTTATAAATTCTCTCCTAAGGTTGATGTCCAGAATGGCATTTCCTAGGTTTCCTTCCAGGATTCTTATAATTTGAGGTTTTACATTTAAATTTTAATCCATCTTGAGTTAATTTTTGTACATAGTAAAGGGTAGGAGACCAGTTTTGTTCTTCTGCAGATGGCTAGCCAGCTATACTAGCACAATTTGTGAATAGGAAGTCCTTTTCTCATTGCTTGTTTTATTCATATTTGTCAAAGATCAGGTGGCTGTAGGTATGTGGCTTTATTTCTGGGTTCTCCACTCTGTTCCATCCATCTTTGTTTTTGTACCAGTACCACATTGTTTTGGTTACTGTAGACTTATAGTATAGTTTGAAGTCAGGTAATCCAATGCCTCTGGTGTGTTGTTGCTTTTGCTTAGGATTGCTTTGGGTATTTGGGCTCTTTTCTGGTTCTATATGAATTTTAGAATAAATTCTAAATAACATTCAAATGTCTGTGAAAAATAATGTTGCCAGTTTGATAGGAATAGCATTAAACCTATAGATTGCCTTGGATAGTATGGCCATTTTAACAATATAAATTTTTCCAGTCTATGAGCATGGAATGTTTTTCCATTTGTCTGTGTCATCTATGATTTCTTTCAGCAGTGTTCTGTAGGTCTCCTTCTAGAGGTCTTTCACCTCCTTGGCTTAAATGTGTTTCTAGGTATTTTTTTTTTTTGATTATTATAAATGGTATTATCTTCTTGATTTGGTTCTCAGCTTCAATGTTATTAGCTATAGAAATGGTACTGGCTTTTGTGCATTGATTTTGTATATTGCAACTACTGAATTCATTTATCTGTTCTATGAGCCTTTTTGACAGAGTCTTCAGGGTTTTCTAGGTATAGAATCATATCATCAGTGAAGAGAGATAGTTTGACTTTTTCTTTTCCTATTTGGATGCCTTTTATTTCTTTCTTTTGTCTGATCACTCTAGCCAAGACTTCCCACTTGTGGTTTAAGGATTGCACACAACAGGTGAAGTAATGTCTGAATGGAAATCGAGGTGCTCAGAAATAAGGAACTAATGTTGAGCGGGGGGGGAAATATTAAATGTTCAGTATAAAAGATTAGCGACTAGCACAAAGCAGGCATTTAAAAATTATCTGTTAAATGAATGAGTAAATAAATACGGCACAGTCATAATTGCTTTCTCCATTTACATAACTCTTTATCAGGTCACACTTCCTTCCTGGACCTAGAAGAAGTCACATTTCAAATTAGGAATCACTTCATGTTGTTACTTCCATGAAATACATATTTAGTGCTTTTTTTTCTGTGCCATCGTTTTGTGGAGGAGTACATTGATTGCTATTATGACTCATTTATCTTGTTCATTGACTCAACTAAATTTTATTGAGCTAGTCAAAGCTAGTCACAGTCAATCCAGAGACCTCTTCCTTTTTCTTTCTATACTCATGCCTTTAGTGATCTCATTCAGTTTCCTAGCTTTAAATACCATAGATCATATGATATTTAGCTTTAAATATCATATATATTAATAACTCCAAATTTCATGTCTCTAGTCCAGATTTCTCTCCCAAATTCTAGGCTCATCCAAATATTCAACTGCCTACTTGCCATCTCTACTTGGAAGACAAATAGGCATCTCAAATTCAACTTGTCCAAAAGGGAAATCAAACTACTTCCTCCTACAGCCTTCCCATTTCAGGAAATGGCAGCTTCATCCCTTCGGTTGGCCAAAAACCTTGGAGCCATTTCTGCTTCCTTTTTGTTACAATCTGTATATAATCTACAGAAGACCTTGCTGGCTCTATAGTCAAACATTTCTTGAGTCTGACCACTTCTCACCATCTCCAACACCCACTCAGTCCTCTCATTTCTTCAGGATTGTTTCCTAACTGGTCTTTCTGCATCAGCCCTTGCCTGCTAATGATGTATTTTTCCATCAGTTTCTAGAAGTTCTTTTTAAATCATAAGTCATGTCATGTCATTTTTCTACTTAAAACCCTCCAAGTGACCCCATTTCACTCACAGTAAAATCCAAGGCCTGACAATGGCCTGCAATGTCCTAAATAACCCAGCACCACCCATTCATTCCCTCTCTGCTCTACCTCCCCTTCTCCTCACTTGCTCAGGCTTCTGCAGATACACTGGCCTCTCCCACTCCTCAAATATGCCAGCACATGCTCACCTCTGTGTCTTTGCACTAGCCCTTTCTTCTCCTTGGAATTGTCTTCATCCAGATATACATGTCCATTACCCACTCCTATCAAGCCATTCCCCAAATAGCCCCTTCTCAATAAGGATCTCCCTTACTACCATGTTCATTTATTTACATTTTCAAAAAACTTATTTACATTTACAGCTGATCAAATAAAAGAAAGTAACAATGCCATGTATTCATCAAGAGTTTTGTTGTTTAAAATATATGTATGTGTATGAATTATTAAAAAAAAAAAGAAAAGAAAGGTCAGTAGGCTACACATTAAAATAATAGGGATTATTTCTAGGGGATTGCACTCTTCACCTCAGCATTCTTGAAAACTTTTAACCTGCTTTACTTTTCTTTTCCTCATTATATTCTTCTTTTTTTTAAACATACAATTTTACATACGCTAATATATTAAGTTACTAACATGTAGCTTTTTTGCCTGATTTATCTTACTTCAATGTAATTTCTACAAGAAAATGGATTTTTTTCCTATTTTGTTCTATTGATATATCCTAAGTATCTAGAAAAAAGTACCTGGCTCTGAAATGAAAGACTAAGAATATCCGCCCTCAAGGAATTTGCAGTCTAGTGGTTTATCTTCCCAGCATGTGATCCTTTTATAAAATTATCTTTTGCTAATAATAAATTTTCATTCCTATTTAAGGTAAACTGTGCCTTAGCCATCCCAAGAGATGAACTGGTCAAGGCCATTTGAAGGAGAAAATGAGAAACATTTATTTATTTTACCAAAAGGAGATCTGTTGGCTGTTCTAAGCCTCTTTTCTAAAAACAGAAGCCTCAGCCCCTCCTCTATTTGTATTGGCAGGTAATGTAACTGATCTTAGTAGAAACTAGATAATGACTTACAGCATTATTGTTACTGCATTGCTATATCTCTAACATGGAGAAAATATGTTTGCATTTTATGATGCTGAACGCTCACCCATTTCATGACCTCACCATCTGTTTCCATCTGTGGGATATTTTAAACGACCAAATAATATTAAAATCACCTAAAAGGGTTTCTTTATTAGTTATAAACTTTTACAATTCAATTTAAAAAGTTTATAGTCCTTAACACTGCAAGAACTGCCATTTTACAAAGCACCATCCTGTTCTTTATCACGGGGTCTGACAGCAGCTCTGACCTTTTCAGAACACCTTTACTGAACAGAGAAGATTTTTTAGACAGATAATAAATGACCAGAGCTTTATTGATATTATAATGTGTAATAGTTAAAATAGGTTATAGTTATTAGACCATAGGAAATGAGGCCTTATTATACAATCAACTGTTCCCTGTGTGCCAGCTTCTTTCACTGACAAAACGTTTTTTATAAGTTTTAAAACTTGCAGAGCCTATAAAACTGCATAGGAATAAGCTGGATTGCATTCTGCTCAACACATCATCACTGCAATTGTCAGCTAAATTCAAATGCTAGACCTGTTAGGGCCATTGCTGATCTCAGAGAAGAAAAGAACACAGCTGGATGCTTTAGCTCCTGGAGTCCTTCTGGGGTGGGCTCCCTCTTAGGGGAGAGAAAAAAAATGCTAAGATGCCAAAAAAGGTTCATTTCTATTGATAGTGTGATAGGAGAAGCGGTCTAAGGATTTTTTCCTAGGATATCTTTATTTGTTCAAAATTAAGAATTATAACTAATGGAGGAAATTAGGTCTTTCTACCCCTCCCAGTTCACAGCAAATCTAATGGATATCAACATCACTCTTCAGCTTGCTAAGCTTAGGTTAGTCTTTTTCATCCAGGAACTAATGTTATTTACAAGGGAGAAGATAACAGGTGCTTCAATGTCCACTGCTTCAAAATATTTTCTGCTCTATCCATGCCTTTGAATCCTAATATATCTTTCTATTCCTTACACCACCTAAGATATAACACATGATGCAAGAACTATTTTGGAAAATTTAACCATTAAGCTATTAGATTTAACTACTTAATTACTATATCTTGTCACAAGTATTGATAACAGGTAAAGTAAGTTCTTCTCCTTTTCTTCTTTATCAAAATTGTTTTGAACTTTTTTAATTCTTCCAAATGAATTCTAAAAAACATGCTTTAGGTTCACTGAAAAATCTTGTTCAGTGTCATTCCAACTAAAATGTCAATTAATAGATTAATTTGGTAAGAATTAGCAGCCTTATGTTATTGAGTTTTCTCATTTACAAATATGGTCTCTCTCCATTAGATTCAGTTGGATATAGCCATTATATATCTGACTACACCTAACAATCAAATCCTGTTCTCTCGACTTATAAAACCTTATTAACCAGAAACTTGTACTATACAATGCAATAATAAAGTCAATACAGGAACTGATGAAGACATTTTTGCTATACATCGATTTTACAAAGCCAATCAGTATCAGAGTGAGATGAGGGATCTGCAATGCAATCATTTAATTTCCCCTTAAACAAGTTTCATTAGACAAGATGACTAGACTTTACCAGTTAACCTAAATATAAGTACAAATAAAATAGTGTTTGGCAAATGCTACTTTAAAAGGAAAAAAAGTGTGTGGCCAAGGAAATGAGTTTTCTTAAATTGAAAATGAGTCTCAGCTCTATGGATGATAAGGTTCTGTGTGGTAATGCTGTCATTCTGGTTAATTTTCTGAGAAGGTAACTGCAAACTCATTTGTTAATCTTCCTGACTATTGGGGTTATACCTTACTTTAAAAGTAAATGGCCTGTTTATTGGTTAGAGCAGTAAATGTTTTGCAGCTGCAGTTAAAAAATTAACATCTAGCATCTCCAAAGAAATTTACTGGAGCAAATAATCTCTGAACTAAATCTTCAATTCCAGAATCTCGTGGGAATGGAGATTTCTATCTTGTGGTTCAACAAGTAATGGCATTTTCATTTTGTTTTTTTATCAACCTTGTTTCATCAAAAGGAAGAAAATATGAAATTTAATATTGAGGATTGTTCAAAGGTTTTTAATAACTAAAAAAATCTAAAGCCACAAGATCACTAAACATAAAAAATAAACAAGAAAAATCAACATATGATGTATATTATATATTCATAAATAAATATATTTGTAGTTGTAATTTATTATGTAACTTATAGAAATCAGCAACACAAATACCCAGCTTTTTAAAACTATCTTTATGCTTTTCTGAATTTCACAAAAGCAATGCTAAGCATTCTGTTATAAATGATGAATGACAAATTATAGATGGATAGATGCATAAATATACAAATACAGGGACAGATGACAGAAAGATAGACAGAGATTCAGAGATAGAGAACTAGATGGGATATAAATAGACACAAAAATAATTAACACCAGGATTTGGGAAACATCTTAGTAAAACCTGGTTATGGTAAAAATATATCCTACTGGTCCTATTGGTTCTCTTTCTCTGGAGAATGCTGACTGATATAGGTACCGAATATAACAGGTTCTGCTGGCAACATCTGCGGAAAGGAGCTGAGTGCAAATGTGGACGTGGAACAGAAGACAACTCTTTTACAGAATTATTGCAGAGAGCCCAGAAACTTTCCCAGAACACAGAAACGGCAGGTGACAAGCTGGAGCCAACGTCATCTTTATCTTAAGAAATGAGTGACTTCCACTAATTTCTGACTTACTTTTGGAATGCATTAATCTTTTGTCTCCTTCAACCCACTCCTAAATTATACCTGACCCTGGTGAGAGGACAGGACTCCCAAAGGATTTTCTCCAGCCATTTTGTTTACCCCAAACCCTTGAGAAAGTTATCTCATCAATCTCACCCTTGGAAACAATTTTAAAGTTACCTTTTCACTCCATAAAAATCGCATTCATATTTGAAATTTTGACATTAGTAAATACTTTATTTCATGCTCCCCAGATTACTTCATTTGTTCACAGAATCATTTATATACATTTGTCTCCTCCATTATATTTCAGCTCCTCTGGAAGTGACCACGATGGGTTCATTTTTGAATCTTTTCCCTCAGCATAGTTCATTGTGCCTTGCAAGGGACAGAAGATGACATTTAATAAGTCAACCCACTATATGCATGAGCACGGTTTGCTGCAGTTTTTCTGGCTAAGGTTATGAAAAAGAGACGCTCATGTTTTCCAAACTGGTTTTTACATCAGCACCCTCACACTCGTTCCCTAGGCCTGGAATACTATTCCCTCCATAACATGCATTGGTTCTTTCCATCACACTACAAGGTCTTTATCCTTAAAGAGGTCCTCCCTTACAACTCAATCAAGACAATTGAAGGTGAGCAAGAAAAAAAAAAAGAAGAAAAAAAGAGGTCCTCCCTAACCTCATATCCACAGGTGCTCCCTCTCAGCCCTACCACACACCCACACTACCGCAGCCATCAAAAACAATGAGTTTGGGTCCTTTGTAGGGACATGGATGAACCTGGAAACCATCATTCTCAGCAAACTGACAGAAGAGCAGAAGATCAAACACCGCATGTTCTCACTCATAGGCAGGTGTTGAACAACGAGAACACATGGACACAGGGAGGGGAGCACTACACACTGGGGTCAGTTGGGGGGAAATACGGGAGGGACGGTGGGGGGTGCGAAGCTGGGGAGAGATAGCAAGGGGAGAAATGCCAGATGTAGGTGATGGGGAGGAAGGCAGCAAATCACACTGCCACGTGTGTTCCTATGCAACAATTTTGCATGTTCTTCACATGTACCCCAAAACCTAAAATGCAATAAAATAAATAAATGGGAAAAAATAAATAAATAAATAATAAAAAATTATACTTTAAGTTCTGGGGTACATGTGCAGAACACGCAGGTTTGTTACATAGCTATACAAGTGCCACAGTGGTTTGCTGCACCCATCAACCCATCATCTACATAAGATATATATCCTAATGCTCTCCCTCCCCTAACCCCCCACCCTGTTACAGGCCCCGGTGTGTGATGTTCCGCTCCTTGTGTCCATGTGTTCTCATTGTTCAACTCCCACTTACAAGTGAGAACATGCAGTGTTTGGTTTTCTGTTCTTGTGTTAGTTTGCTGAGAATGATGGTTTCCAGCTTCAGTCATGTCCCTGCAAAGGACAGGAACTCATTTTTTATGGCTGCATAACATTCCATGGTGTATATGTGCACATTTTCTTTATATCCAGTCTATCATCCATGGGCAATTGGGTTGGTTCCAAGTCTTTGCTATTGTGAACAGTGCCACAATAAACATATGCATGCATGTGTCTTTATAGTAGAATGATTTATAGTCCTTTGGTAATGGGATTGCTGGGTCAAATGGTATTTCTATTTCCAGATCCTTGAGGAATTGCCACACTGTCTTCCACAATGGTTGAACTAATTTACTCCCACCGACAGTGTAAAAGTGTTCCCATTTCTCCACAACCTCTCCAGCATCTGTTGTCTCCTGATTTTTTAGTGATCATCATTCTAACTGGTATGAGATGGTACCTCATTGCCCAACTACCTTTTTAAGCCATTTCATTTTCCTCCCTCTCATTTATTATTTCCTGGAATCTGGTTGTTTATATTTTGCATGTTTGTTCTATTGTCTTTTCCATATCATTGTAAGGCAAGCACCTAGATTAAGGGACTTACCTGCTTATTCAACTGGGCACAGAAGGCATGCAGCAAATGCTTGCTAAATAAGGGCTGGATGTTCATGTCACTGGAGGCTTTATTTGGTGGGCCTGTCTTAATGGATATCTGAGGACAACACGTATGTAGGAATTCCAAATATGTTAGGCACAGAAGGACCGGGGCTTTACATGTTTCCACACATACATTCAATCTTCACAACAACCCCATGAGATAGACATTTTCAGTCACATTTCATAGATGAGGAAACTTAGGCTGAAATACAGAGACAGCTAGTAGGCAAGTCAAATCCCACAAACTCCAACTTTTATATTTTGGATTTTTTTTTCTTAAGATCTCATTTTGTTGCCCAGGCTAGAGTGCAGTGGCACGATCTTTGCTCACTGCAACTTCTGCCTCCCAGGTTCAAGCAATTCTCCTGCCTCAGCCTCCAAAGTAGCTGGGATTACAGGCACTCGCCACCACACCTGACTAAATTTTGTATTGTTTAGTAGAGACGGGGTTTCACTATGTTGCTCAGAAATCTTAAAACAGAATGTATCCCCAGCATCCTTCTAACATCAGCACACAGTAGATTCTCAATGGATGTTGTTGAATAAAAATGAATCCCAAATTGCTCCCCTCCATTAACCTTCCAACTCATTCTTTCAACACGTATTCATCAAACTCCTATGTGCTACTGCAGTGGGTTGAATACTGCTCTCCCCAAAAAATGCATCCCCCAAAACCTGTAAATACATCCTTATTTGGAGAAAGGGTCTTTATAGATATAATAACGTCAAAGATCTCAAGATGAGATCATTCTGAATTAGAGTGGGCCCTAAATACAATGGCAGTGTCTTTATAAGAGGTAGAAAGATAAAAGACACACAGAGATACAGGGGAAAAGAGAGTGTGAAGTCTCAAGCAGATACTGGTGGGGTGTTGCCAGAATCCAAGAATGCTAGGAGCCACCAGAAGCTACAAGAGGCAGGAAAGATTCTCCTCTAGAGTCGTTGAACAAAACAAGGTTCTGCTGACACCTCGATTTCAGATTTCTGGCCTCCAGACTATAACAAAAAAAATAGTCTGCCCTTTCAAGCCACCAAATTTGTGGCAATTTGTCATGGCAGCCCTACAAAACTGATATGGCCATGCTCTCTCAGGGTGAGACCACCAACATGATAAATATGCAGATGATTATATAATATGGTGTCTAGTTGCTCTAAGCATTATGAATAGGATGCCCAATAAAATTAAAGACACCCAGCTAAATCTGAATGTCATGTAAACAATGAATAATTGTTCAGTATAAGTATGTCCCATACATTGCATGGGACATACTTTTACTAAAAAAGTATCTATTTTTTATCTAAAATCCAAAGTTAACTAGGCATATTATATTTTATTTACTAAATGGGTCAGCCCTAGCTGTGAAGGATGGTTATGAAAGGCTGCTCTGAGGAGGGGATATTTGAAGAGACCTGAATGAAATAAGTTAAGAATCGCAATGGTCAGGGCAATAGTGTTTTAAGCCCAGAGAAGACTGATGCCAAAAGCAAGAGGTGATGTTCTGCTGGCTCTGTTTAACTTTATTCAAAACTACTAACAGCAAGAGAGGAAAATCACATGCTCTCAAAATCTAAAATTTTCCTGAAATAAATGGCAAGAAATCTGTGTTAAAGTATTCACCAAGCTATTGATCTCAGCTTTTAATGAGCTCTTGGACTTAGATTATTTAGATGTCAAGCATGCCTGGTGTCTAAGCTTTATGATCCACTTAAATAACCATAGGTGATCCAGCAAGTAATAAAACAATACAAGACAGCATAGAGCTGCCATAGTAGGAAATGTCGGCATATAATTAAACCAGAGGCTAATGTTTATGTGATTTTCTCTAACAGATTCATTAACATTATCTTAAGCTATTTTACTGACTTGTAAACTTCTGATACTACTGGCAGCCACTCAAAAAAATAAGATTTTTTTTTTTTTTTTGAAGCAGGGTCTCACTCTGTCACCCAGGCTAGAGTGTAGAAGCACAATCATCGCTTAAGAAATCTACCTCCTGAGTAGCTGCGATTATAGGCACACACCATCATACCCAGATAATTTTTAAAATAATTTTTTATGTAGAGTTGGGGGTCTCTCTATGTTGCTGGAGCTGTTCTTGAACCCTACATCAAGTGATCCTTCCTTCCACCTCCGCTGCACAAAGGGTTGAAATTATACCACTCTGCCCAGCCAATTTATTTAAATTTTAAAGCTTATTTTTCAATTTACAAAAATGTATGTTCATCTATACAGACACTAGCACACAACTGTTCACAGCAGCATTATTCATAATAGTCAAAAAGCGGATACCTCAAATTTGCCAAATCTAGCGAATAAAAACATAAGATGTCTGAATACATTTAAATTTCAGATAAACAATGAATCATTTTTTAGTTTAAGCATGTTCCACAAATTATTTGGGGCAAATTAAACAAATTAAATGGGGCATTTAATTTTTGTATTTAATCTGGCAAGCCCATCCAAACATCCATTAACCAGTGAATTTATCAAGCCAGCTGTGCTACATCCATGCAACGGAACATGCTTCAACCATAAAAGGGAGTGTGGTACTGACACATGCTACAACGTGGATGAACGTGAAAAACATTAAGCTAAGTGAAGGAGGCCAGACACAAAAGACCACATGTGATAGGATTTCATCTATAAGAAATGCCTAGGAAACACAAATCTGGAGAGTCAGAAAGCAGATTAGTAGTTGCTTAAAGCTGAGGGTGGGAATTGGCATTAATTGTAACGAGGTATGGGGCTTTTTATTGAAGAGATAAAATGTCCTGGAAACTGATTATGGTGATGATTTCACAATTGGTAGATTTACTAAAAATAATTGAATTGTACACATCAGTGGCTAAATTTTGTGGTGAATTATACCTCTATAAACATTTTTTTTAAAAAATACATGCTTATTACAGAAAGTCAAATGGTATAGACATGGGGGAAATTTCAAACATTTCTGCCTCCTTCCTTCTTATGAAAGCCAATATTATCACACACTTTTGTGTCTGTCTTTCCATACATTTTTTTTTTGGCTCATACAAATGAGAATTTATATAGCTTACATGCACATCCTGTACAGACTAATCTGTAAACTGCATTTCTTACTTAATATGTCATGGAATACTTTCAGATGATTCTGTAATGATCTATACCATTTTGTTAAATACTTTCATAATATTTCATATAAGGATGTCTTACAATTTATTCAAACAGGCTTTCACTTATTGAAGATTTAGGTTTTATCTTTCACCACATCTCCTTTCCTCCCTTCCTACTTCCCTCTGCCCCCTCATCCTCCCCTTTTTTTCTTCTTCTTGCTTTTTCAAATTAAACTTCAAAATCACACTTGAACATACATTAAAGGGAGTCACTTAAAACTCGCAAAAGGTTCCAGGATGAATAAAGATCGTCGAGATATCAAAGTATCATTAAAGGTCAAACATTTTTTCTCATATGAATATCATCCTTCTAGATTAAATTAATTAAAAGACTTCATATCAAATGATGAAAAGGTTAAATTATGCATCAGCCATCATGAACATTTGTTTTCTACTTTTAACACAAACGTGCATTTGTGGCCTGACTACTAGATAAGGCATAGTTCTCAAATATAAGAGGCATGTACTGAGCTGAGTGTGAAGTTCTAAAATATAATGCCAATGGGCGGGAGATTCTCATTCTTTCACCAAGAGCTAGAGACAGATATTAATAGGAGATTTTTTTTAAGAGTAGAATTGTTTATCATGTCTCTGAACACACAGTTAAAATCACGGGGAAAGCTAGCGAGTTGTGAATAATGACAAAATTTATCATGGAATGGATAATTTACATGCATCATTATATCATTTAAATACGTAAGAGGTAAATACTATGGCTCTATCAGTTTTCCGGCTAAGGAAACTGATGCTTGAGTTGCGTTGCTAAACAGAATCAGGTTTCAATCCCCAGCTTCGAATATCTATCATTCAGTGGCTACACACACTACTGCTCTGCGGGAGAAATGTTTTGGATCAATATTTCAAATAATCTTTCCTGCCCAAGGGTGTCATGAGAATCTTGGGCTACCAAGTTAAATGGATTATCCCTATACTCAAATAGCAGAGTCTAGGGAGAAAAACAGGAACGCCATTAGAAAATCACAGCCCGTTTAGGGAGGCAATGGTGAGTACTGAGTGCTCAGAGGAAAGTGAGTCAATGATGAAGCTTAGTGAGTATCGACTGCTCCCAGTAAAGGGTCTGAGCACTTAGTACTCACTAAGTTCTATCATGAAAGGCTTCCGAATTGAGTTTTTAAAGATCAATCCATGTGCAATGAGAGGAGGGAAGATAGCGTTCCAGGAAGAGGAAGCCACATGAGAAAAAACTCAGAAGCCAAAAATAACCTAAAGGGCTGGAGGAATGAAAAGTAGATGCTCTTCCAGAGGGGAAGGCATGAGGCAAGAAGAGTCAGGAGATTCGTGAGTCATGTGAGATACATTCAGATGCAAGTAAAAAAAAAAAATCTAACTACATAAGGGGATTATATAATAAGGAATTGATTTCACTGAACAAGAAGTCTGGAGATAGGGCAGCTGCATGACTGGGTACTTTGGTGTTCCAGCTGCCTTTGCACACTGTTTCTTGCCATCTTTCTGTACTGACTTCTTCAGGTTATTGCCGTTGTGCTCTGGCTTTAGATTCCTGAGTCTCATAACAACTGTTGAAGTTTCAGGCATTTTTTTTTCTTTCATAGCTATATCCAGGGGAAACTAGGAAAACTTCCCTAAATTGACAAAAACCACCTAAGTAGATGATCCTTTGTGTCCTTCTGTATAGAATTGGGTTACATGCTACTGCCTGAACCAGACACCCAGAAAGAGAAGTGCTACATCACAATTAGCTTGGGCCAGTCAAGAGTCACTAGGTTTCTCCTATAGGGCATGGCGAATGAATAAAAGGGGAAAATGTGATTATGTAGCCAGGCAGAAGGCAGTGATGAGGAGCTCTGCCACAATCATGTTAGCGCTACAGCCAAGGACTAAATTTAAAGTAGTTTGGACATTACCACGTGGCTCAGTTTTTCCTAAATGTCAGTCATATGAAGAGTATCTTTGCAAGTTCTTGCTAATTCGTGTAGTATTAAATTTCACAGTTTATTTCCTTTATAATGTTTGCCATATGGCTAAACTCTGTAATATTGCCTACTTGATATCTCTTTGTACATTATTACATTTTATACAGAAATAAGTTTTTTAAAACAATACATCATTCCCCAAATGGAAAGCCAGCATAATCCTGCCATAAATCAGGGTAAATCAAGGGCCTTCAAAAAAGGCCATGAAATATGTATATTGTGAAGAAATACGTGTGGATTTCAAAATGTTTTCGCACCAAATTAAATTTGCACTAACTTGTTACAACATATCTAAACAGAATCTAGTTTGAGGCACTAAGAATGGTAAGACATTCATTTTAAAAGAGCCCCTATCAGAGAAAAATGAATTCTGCTAAAATTAAAGCAAGAGCCATCATCTTATTGATAACGAAGCTTGAGTGAAAGACTGGTGAACTCACTGATACTTTTTGAAAAGTTTATGGGGACAATGTCCCCATGAAATCAGCAGTTTGGGAAGGCATAACTCGTTTTAAGAAGGAATGAGAAAATATTGAAGCTAAAGCCCACAGCAATAGACCATCGACATCAATTGGTAAGGAAAGAATCCATCTATTTGTGCCCTAATTGAAGGGAACCCATGATCAATGACACAAACAATAGCCAACACCACAGACATCTCAGCTGGCTCAGCTTGCGCAGTTCTGATGGAAAAATTAAAGCTAAGCAAACTTTAATTGATTTTAGCACTCAATGTGTGCCAAAATAATTGTACCCAGATCAGCTGCAGACGAGAGCAGAGCTTTCAATGGAAATTTTAAACAAGTGGGATTAAGATTCTGAAGCATTTCTTTGAAGAATTATAACAGGAGATGAAACATGGCTTTATCAGTACCATCCTTTTCTTTCTCCTTTTGAGATGGGGTCTTGCTATGTTGCCCAGGCTGGTTGTGAACTCCTGGGCTCAAGCAATCATCCCACCTCAGCTTCCCAACATGCTGGGATTACAGGTGTGAGCCACCATCCCCAGTACACCACCAACCGGTACAATCCCAGAGACAAAGCACAATCCCCAATAGCTACCAAGAGGTGGAAGTGGTCCGGTTAAAGCACAAGCCAACTGGTTAAGAGCAAAGGTCATGGCTGTTTTGAGGGATGTTATGAAACAAAATAATGCTATTAAATTCTAGCTAAAAGCTATTATTTGGTAGTGACCCTTAACATGGATACTGCTCCCATTTAGTTAAAAAGGGACATAAATAACTCATAAGGAAGTTGAACAATTAGCACAAAACTTAGATTTTCCATTTATCCGATAAGATCCTAAGGAAAGTACCACAAAGAGAATAATTTTCTCATCGTGTGTACTGATGATAGTTAATGCTGTGTCCACTTAAAGAAATTCTGCATATTTTCCACACTTTGGTGACATCTCTATGCAGGGAGTGATTACTGTTTGGGTATAAGCAGTGAGTGACATGTTCAGATTTAGGTGTTAGACATTTTTCCCCGTTGGCTTCAGGGGAGAGGATGGATTGAAGTGGGTAGAAACAAGACCAAAAGAGACCCATTAGAAGTTGTTGAAGAACCCAGGAGAAGCAGTACAAATGAGGCACGTATGGTGAAAGGTTGGATGTCAAGAAAAAGCCCTTCTGAAATAATTCCCAGAGCTACTCTTTAAAAAGATCATGATGCCAGTGGCTTCTCATAGCTCCAGTTCAAAGAGACAGCACCTATCCATTCAAGTTCATTATTTCTGCCTTCTGTGTTTGAAATTCACCCCATCAGCAGAATTTTGGCATGAAATAAATTTCTGTGAGTTGCCTGTAGGTACAATCTTGTACAGAGTTTCTTAACTTAGGGAGTATTTTAAAATAACCATCTACCGGGACCTTAAAAATACTTCCTAAATGCAGACTATTTCCAAATGCATAATATCATACATGAATAAGTGTTATGTTAAAGTGGCTTATTTGTAGCCAAAATTCAATTACCATTCAATGTAGCATTATTTCTTTGAGCAAAACAATCACAAAATATCTGAGAAAACAATTCTAAATAAACCTAAGATTCAACCATTCTTTAAGAAAAGGCTCTTCTAAAGAGCCTCTGACCATAACATGGTCTGTTACAGCTGTGGGTACTTTATTTCATCTCTGCACATGCCTATAAAACAGTAGTTCCACTTTGTCTCTGGGGCTTGAAAAATTATTAATCACTACTATAGAGGCCAGGGCATAAAATATGTATCACCTTCATTCTCTTTTTATGATTTGATCTAAATCTTAATCAGGAAGTAAAGGGGCTCTTTAGCTGCTGATTTGGTCCTTTCAGGCAAAAAGAAAACGTACATGGTTTAATTTCATAGAAGCACCTCCCATGTATTTACCTACTACCACAAAGTGAAGAACTAATATCTCCAGTCCTGAATATCTGGAGACCCTGACTGCTATTATCACCATCTTTTTGTGATATATTTTAACTTTTATACTTTTTGAATAGCCTAAGCTCAATGAGTTCAAAACCAAATTAATAATTATTCTGATAAACCAGCCATTCATTTCCTGCTGATATATCTCCTTCAGTAACAATTACACTACTAGATTATATGTAATAATAACATGTAACTACCTATTCTGTATAAAATTCTGTAATAAATATTTAATTGTCATCTCATTTAATCATAACAGACTCAATGTGAAACTTTTAATTTTATAGAAACCCAGTGCTTAGAAAAACATAGAAAAATAACTCATCCTACCAAGACAACATACACAGTAAGCAGTAGAGTATCTGACTCAAAGCTTTAGTCTCCAGTGGAATTTGTCATATATTTTTAGCTTCCATTTCCCTGTTGGGAAAATATTGCCTACTTTATGAGTCAGAGCTTTCCTCTCATTATAGATACTGAAAATGTCAAATACCTTCCCAGAATCTGTAGCAGCTAAGACATGCTAGAATGCATATCCTGAGCTCTGTTATTCAGAGACATGCACTCCAGACTTTGAATCAAAGTAGTAGTACAAGGAAGGTGTTAGTAACAAAAGGAAGGCAAGTGGTACTTGAGAGTCATAGCTATACCTATTCTCCAGGAGGCAGCAGATAATGGTTTTAGAAGCAGCATCCCAGGGTCACAGCTGCTGGCATTGGTAGTACAACCTGCGGTATCCACACCCAAGCAGCTATGATAGTTGTATCACCTAAGAACTACTTCGGGGCATTTTGCTTGGACGCACAAACTCCAAGCCTATTTCTATGGTTCTCCCAGGGTATCTGTGAATTACACAGTACCTTTTAGTAAATTCCTTTCTATTTAAACCAATATGTGGCGACTTCTCTTGCTTGCAACTAAGAATCTTGAGTGATAAAAGCTCTTAATACCTATCCAAAATTATTCTAAGGTTACTTTTATTAACTCCTTCTGTCTTCTAATATTCTTTTAAAGTGTATTTTTGTATAAAGCAAATAGTTGGTTTTTCCTTTTACTTATTTTTAATCCATCTTGAAAATGCCTTTCAAATAGACCATTTCCCATTTACATTGGATGTGATTATTGATATGGTTGTGATAAGTCTACAATTTTACTATTTGTTTTCTAATTCTTTCATGTACTCTTTGTACCTCTGTTTTCTTTTCCCTGTTCCATTTGTTCACTCATTTATATTAGCATTCTATTTTATTTCCTGTATTTGCTTTCGAGCTCTCCCTCACTGATATGTTTTAAGTGGTTTCCTTAGGTATAACAATATGCATTCTTCAGTTACCATTAACTACTTGCAATTAACACTGTGTCATTTCATGCAAAATGTAAGAAACTTACAAAATACTGGTGTAATTTCATTTGCCACCTCCATTCTTTATGCTATTGTCTCATATTTCACTTTTCATATTTATAAATTATATTTTAATTTAAATAGTAGGCATAAACAAAATTTTGAAAAAATAGATTTTTGTATTTATCCATATATTATTTGTAGAGATCTTTATTCATTCCCAGAGATATAATTTCCCTTCAGCCAGACCTTTCTCTACCATTTCATGCAAAGCATGTCCATTTTAAAATCTAAAAGTATTTTTATTTTACCACCATTTTAAAAAGTTTTTTGCGGACTAGAATACTGTATTTATAGTCTCTCTCTCTCTCTCTCTCTCTCTCTCTCTCTCTCCTTAAAAAAGCCTTCTATTTATTGTTTCTGATGAAGTCAGTCATCATTTGTATCATTGTTCTCTGATATATGAAATGCCTTTTTCCGTGACTGTTAAGATTTTCTTTTCTTTACCTTTGACTTTAGCCTTTTAATCAATTTCACTACGAGGTGTTTAGGTGTGTGTATGTGTTTTATACTTATCTTGCTTGGTATTTGCTGAAAAGCCTGAATCAATGGGCTGCCGTTTTCAACACAATTTTTAAATGTTCAGAATTTAAATAATCTTCAAATAATTTTCTGTCCCTTTCTCTATCTCCTATCCTTATAAGACTTCAATTTTACTTATTAAAAACCATTTGGTACCATCTCAAAAGACACTGAGTCATTCAATATTTTTCTCTGTTCTTCAGCTTGGATAATTTCTATTTAATGAAATTCAAGTTAATTGACTCACTCTGTAACACCTCATCTGTAGTTAGGTTTATTCAGTGACTTTTTCATTTTAGATATTGTAATTATTTTACTTCTACTTTCTAAAATATCCATTTCTATAGTTTATTTTTTGTGCTAAGTTTTCTCAAATGTTCACTCATTATGTTTATCTATTTTTTTAAAAAAATGAGTGTATTAAAGATAGTTCCATTAAAATCTTTATCTACAAATTCCAAAATCTGGACCATCTTGGAGCATATTTCAATCTCCCACTTTTACTGTAGATCAAGTATTGATAAACTTTTTTTGTAGAGGGCTAGATAATAAATATTTTCAGTTTTGTGGGCCTACAGGCTTTGTCACAACTACTCAACTCTCAACTCTGCCATTGTACCACAAAAATAGCCACAGATGAAAAATGGCCAAAGTTATATTGGCTATTAAGCTTTAACCTTAATTAAATTATTAAAAATTTAATTGCTAACAAATGAGCTGTGTTCCAATAAGACTTTAGCACTAAAACAGGTGGCAGAACACTTTGGTTATCAGACCATTGTTTGCTGATCCTTGATCTAGATTACAGATGATATTTTTACATGTCTAGAAATTTTGGATTATATGCTGGTCATTATGAAATGATACATTGTAGGAAGTCTGGTTTATATAGTCATTCTGTTAAAAAAAAAATGCTGATTCTGGTAGGCAGTTAAATTACCAGTTCTTGACCCTATCAGGTTTTATTTTATGCCTTGTTAGAATAGATGTAACTATTGGAAGTGATCAGCAAACTACTTCCAATCTAGCTGCACCAGCACCCCAATCTCTGGACTTCACAGGACTGGCTCTGATATCTAACTTACCCGTTTCCTTCCCTACATATTCCCCAGCTTCTAACTTGCTATTAATATAGTCCAAATACTAATGCTACCCCAAAATCAAATTCTATTATCTGCCTCTTCAACTCAATGTAACTACTGTCCACTGTTTGGAACAGTCCATGGTCCATTATTAAGAATGTGCTCCCAGAAACAAAGCCAAAATGAATATGTGCTCATCTAATGTGTTTCTCTTCTTTCAATCCTCTATAAGTAGAGTGTATTCATTCTACTTATTTTTGCAAAGGTGCCTGTAAAACAGGTTCTTCGGGAAGTATTCTAGAAGAAGACACTGTTATCCAAGGAGATGATAGCTCTATCCAAGTTATTGCCCCTGAAGACCTTCTAGTGGGACAAGATGTGGAAGCCAAAGACAGTAATGTTGGTGATCTTGACCCTGTGTAGGCCTAGTCTAATGTATGTCTTTGTGTCTTAGGTTTTAACAGAAAATTTAAAAATAAAAATTAAAAATTTTAAAAATAGAAAAAAGCTTATAAAGGTATTAAAAAGAAATATTTTGTATGGTATAACATGCTAGTGTTTTAAGGTAAGTGTTATTACAAAAGTCAAAAAGTTAGAAATTTTAAAAGTTTATATAGTAAAAGTATTACAGTAAGCTAAGGTTAATTTTGTTTTGCACATTAGTGTAGCCTAATTATACAGAGTTTATAAAGTCTATATTTGTGCATAGTAATGTCCTAGGTCCTCACATTCCCTCACCACTCACCCACTGACTCACCAGAGCAACTTCCAGCCCTGCAAGCACCATTCATGAGTGCCTTATGCAGGTATACCATTTTTATCATTTATCTGCCAGTTAGCTATGCCCTTTAGGGGAAACCTAGTGAATCTTGACTTGCCTAAACCAATTGTGATGTTTTATTATTTATGTCACATTTTTACTGCACTTTTTCTGTGTTTAGATACACAAATGCTATCATTGCCTTACAATTGCCTACAATATGCAGTAAAATAACATGCTGTGCAGGTTTGTAACCCAGGAGCAATAGGCTACACCATAAAGCCTAGGTGGGTATAGACTCTGCCGTGTAGGTTTCTGTAAGTGCACTTTATGATGTTCCCACAATGTTGAAACCGCCTAACAATGCATTTCTCAGAATGAATCCCTGTTGTTAAGCTAAGCATGACTATTTCACCATACCACAAGCTGCATAACCTGGTGACTCTATCAGTCTTTTGTGTTTCAGTTTTCTAGTTTCTGCAAATCTCAGGAATGTCCAATCAATATAGACACTTTCTCTTATTTCCTGGCCAATTTGGACTTGAGGAATTGTCCCTTAGTCACATTGCAAAAAAGAAAAAGCAATGCAGTAATTAAAGACTGTCATAGCTCAAGGATGGCCCCAAGCTGGTTCATTTTCACATTTGTCCCTCCACACAGGCAGTCCTAGGGTGGTGGCTTTACCATCACTATCTCCCTAGGTTTACAGAGATCCAACCCTAAGTTCTCTGCTGATGGGTATTGGGTATACTGAGGTATCCACATGAGGTAATCAAATAAGACCAACCAAAGTGTGGAAGCAGAAACTTTTGTCCTCCCAGTAAGCAGTCAATTAGCAAAGTGTTTGCAGGTGAAAAAGTGAAGACCTACTAGAATTAGTGGGACCATGAGAGAAGGCATGAGATCTTCCTCCAATAACCTCCAGGCTAAGGCTCAGCTCTACATGATAACCAATACAATCCTTTGCTATATTCACCCACTTGGATCCATCCACCCAGGGGGTAAGGCCTCGTTTTCCCTTCTGAACAGATTCCTTACTCTCTAAGCTCCTCCTTTTAAAATTACCCTAATTTTCTTGCCACCTTTCTCTGACTTGGAGAAATTACTCACCTATATCCACCCCTCTTCCTTGCTTTAGAAATGCTCTCTACATCTTCTTTCTCCAAAATAACTATTTAAGCTTTCAGGATCAATCTGAGTCCTCCAAATCATAAGTTATTTCAAGATTTTGTTCTATAATTTGCTTCAGATACAAGGAAATGTAAGCAATAATTCCTTCTGTCTACTAAAGGGTGCCTAAAGGGTGCTATGGAACCAACCAGCTGGCTATTCTCCCTCTACATTCTTTGCCTAGAGGAAATGATTTTACTGGGTTAAAGCATCTTCCAAAAGAGGATAGTTTCAAAAAAGATGTTAAATTTTAGATTTTAGTCTGGAAAAATATTCACCAATTATAATAGCACAATTGAGTTTTCCGCACCTTCAAATTTAAATGAGAGCCTTAGGAAATATAGTAACACTCTACTTCATACTTGATCATAAACAAATGGTTCTTATTCCAAAAAGACCTCCTTCTCATCTATACAATCCCCAAACTCCCCTCCCCCAACACACAGACACACATTCACATCATCTGTCACAAGAGAAAGAATAACAAATAGAGATATGATCATAAAGAATAATGCATTGATGAAAAATAGGATTTCTATAGCACCTGTCCAACCTTCTCAGGTCTTGGCAATGGAAATAAATGGTAACAAATTGTTCTTTGGTGCTGAAGTCATAAACAGGCTAGAAGATTGGCTTGCCCTCTGTCTGCTCCTTAGGACATTTCTAACATTAAACCCTTCATATACTAGGAGTCTTATATCAAAAAATAGATTAAAAAGAAAAAAAACAACACTGCAAGTAAAATAAAACAAATCCTTCATATAGCCCTGAAGCTGAGTTCCAACACTTCTTCTATCATACCTGTCTTCTGATGGCCTGGGATTTTTTAGAGGCAAAGGAATTGTCCTGTATATAAAATCATAATGACCCAGTGTCATAACCTGGCTATCTTTCTCATCCCTTATATTATATTCTTTATTCTCTCATTCTGTCACACCCCATAGCCATCCTACAAAGAAATTATCTTGGCTACACTTTCAAGACATGTTCAGAATCTAGCCACATCGTTCACGTGTATTGCTAGTCTCTTGGTCTGAAGTACCATCATGTCTTGCTTGGATCCTGGATTATTGTAATATATTTCTAAATAGCCTTCCCGTTTCTACTCTTAAACTTCTACAGCCCATTTTCTGAACAACAGGTATTTTAAACCTAAGACAGATCATATAACTTGTCTGCTGAAACTCTGGCAGTAGCTTTCCGTGTTACTCAGAATGGAACGAAGTCCCCCCATTGCTGATGTGGGTTTACATGATCCTACCTCGGCTACTTCACTGAGTTGATCTCCTACTACACCCTTGCGCTGCACACTCTCCAGCTGCACCCATCCACAGTAGCCTGCTCACCTTCCTTGGTCACGCTCCCTTGGCACGCATGTAGTCTCTGTTCCAGGACAACCCTCCCAGAAGAGCAGAAGTAGTGGGAGATTTGGAGTCAGTGGTAACTTGGTTTGAACATTGTTTCCATATTTTACTTGACCTTAAACAAAATACTTTTTCACCCTGAATTGATCTTCCACATGCTAAAAATGGAGATAAGCATCTAGCTCACTGGGTCATTGTGAAGACTAAACACAATAGTGACCATAGCGCCTGTCACAAAACAGGAACCAGAATAAAGTTCAATTTCAGTCTCCCTTTCAATGTCATTGATGATTGCAATATTTCAAAAGACGGCATTTGTTTAAAAATCAATTAATTTATTTGGTAAAATCTTGATCAACGTTATACCCTCTTAACGTAGAACTTCTCCTAACGGTACTTGACTGCTAAGAGACAGGAAGCAGCAGTTCACTTGAGTTTAATGTAAAATATTTTTCTTAGAAAGGGAGTTGCTAGTTATACTCCCTCTCATCCGTCCTTTCTTCTCTCCCTCCCTCACTTCTTTTCTTTTTCCCTTTCTCTCTCTCTTTTTTTTTTTCTTTTTGCCCTTTTGTCTTCCCTTATTTTCTTCAATTTTTGTAACTTGCCAGACTTGGGTTTTGCTGATTAGGTTTTATTTTCTATAATCTGATAATTTAATAAAAAGAAATATAAGCACTGCTAATAACTTCTTGTTGTTATGTTACAAGGATGAACTGAATTTTCTGTTTTTAATTATTTAAATATACGTCTTTTCCCTGGAAGCTGGTTGAGGAAATTAAGCCATCTGCTAGTTGGGGAAAAAAATAAAAATCATTGAAAACAGTTTGCAATAGTTGGCAATGAGGTCATCCTTATGATCAGACATTTTCATGCTTCTCTTACTAATATTTCTGATAACATACACATTCATTGAATCATATTCTGTAATTATTACTTTTAAAATATAAGTATGACTCAAATCTAAACAAGTGTCAAGTCATTGAGTAATTTCTGCCTCCTGTGCCCACATTCTGAATTTCAGCTAATTGGATGATATGATGCATGATTTGTACCAGAGAAGAAGATACAAAATTAAAATAATTGAAGAAGTAATGGGTGGTGTAAAACAACTAAATCAATCAGGAGGTTTGCATATCAAACTACTTCCAGCCTCACAAAGGAATGACTGCATAAGAGGACTTTGGGATTAAACAAATCTAATTACTATAGTTATATTGTATGTATTTGCAAACAAAAATAAAAATTATACCCTTAGTTTCACACTTGAAAAAATATCTGATACACAGTTTGGCAGTATATTCTCAAAGCACATATCCTTTCAGTTTTTCTTTGCACAATAGGTCTAGGAAAATGGATAATTTTCCAATATCTCCAGCACTATTTCATAGATACAGCAAGGAACAAGAATGCCAAGGTCCCTCCGTATTTAATTCTTACGAGAATCTAACATTTAAGACATTTTTCTAAGGAAAACTTTATGACATAGTCTAAAATCGTAATAGGAGACTGATAAACTAATGTACTCCCATAAAAGGAAATATTATGACATTAAAAACTCCATTGCAGAAGAGTATTAAATGACATTGAAGAGATTAAAATGGCTTCGGTAAAAGAAATAAGCTACAAAAGAATATGGCTTATACAATCTAATCCCATTTTCATTTTCAAAATCTATATTACGAATAGCTTCCTAGAGAGGCTATAAAAAATTACCACGAACTGGGCAACTTCAAAAAAATAGAAATTTATTCTCTCAAAGCTCCAGAGGCTAGAGATGAAGTCAACATGGTGGCAGACGTGGCTGCTTCTGGAGGCTCTTGGGGAGAATCTGTTGCGTACCTTTGTCCTAGCTTTGGTGATTGCCAGCAGTTCTCGGCAATCCTGTGTGAGAGAGGCCCCACTCCAATCTCTGCTTCCACTTTCACATGGTGGCCTTCACTCTGTTTCTATGTGTCCTCTCCTCCTCTCAGGAGGACATCAATCATCAGATTGGCCTGACCTAATCAAATAGGACCTCATCTTGATGAAATACATCTGCAAAGATTCTATTTCTAAATAAGGTCATATCTGAGGTTCCCTGTAGACATGAATTTTAGGGGTGCAATATATTTCTCTAACTGTCCAGTATGATAAATTAATGCTTATATTAGTTCATTTTCACACTGCTGTAAAGAAATGCCTGAGATTGGGTAATTTATAAAGGAAATAGGTTTAATAGACTCACAGTTCTGCATATCTAGGAAGGCCTCAGGAAACTTAAAATCATGCAAGGTAAAAGAGAAGTAAGTGTCTTCTTCATAAGATGACAGGAGAGACAGAGAGCACTGGGAAAACTGTCACTTTTAACACCATCAGATCTCATGAGAAATCCCTCACTATCACAAGAATAGCATGGGGGAAACCACCCCCGTGATCCAATCACATCCCACCAGGTCACTCCCTCAACATGCGGGGATTATAATTCAAGATGAGATTTGGGTAAGGACACAGAGCCAAACCATATCAATGCTACCATTGAAAAGATGTGTGGCCAGCCGCGGTGGCTGACGTCTGTAATTCTAGCACTCTGGGAGGCCGAGGCAGGCGGATTGCCTGAGGTCAGGAGTTCGAGACCAGTCTGGCCAACATGGTGAAACTCCATCTCTCCTAAAAATACAAAAAACTTAGCTGGGCGTGGTGGCATGCACCTGTAACCCCAGCTACTCAGGAGGCTGAGGTAGCGGAATTGCTTGAACCAGGGAGGTGGAGGTTGCAGGGAGCTGTGAACACTGCACTCCACCCTGGGTGACAGAGCAAGACTCCATCTCAAAAAAAAAAAAAAAAGACTTACGAAAGATGACAGGTAGAGACAGAAAGAGATAGAATAATTACAGGGTCCTGTGGTCTGAATGTGTCCCCCAGAAATTCATGTGTTAGAAACTTAATCCTCAGTGTAACAGTGCTTAGAGGTGGGGCCTAATGGGAGGTGTTTGGGTCATGAGGGTTCTGTCTTCCTGAATGGATTAATGCTACCATTAAAAGGGCTTGTGAGAGTGATTCACTCTTCACTGTTCTTCTGCCATGTGAGAACCCAGCGCTCACTCTCCCTTGCCCTTCTGCCTCCTGAATGTGAGGGTACAGTTAGAAGGCCTCTGCCAGATACTAGAGCCTTGATCTTAGACTTCCCAGCAACCAGAAATGTGAGAAATAAATTTCTGTTCCTTAGAAGCCACCCAGTTTATGGTATTTTAACAACACAAAATGAACTAAGGCAGAGATACACACCCTAAAATGTTAAGCTTGATTATTTTGCGAAGGTGAAATTGCAAGTAAGTTTTATCTCCTCTCTTTGCTTTTCTACATTTCCTAATTTTTAAAACAGTAAACGTATATTCATTTGCAATAAAGACAACACTACTTCAGAAATTATTCTCATGATAATAATAAAAGGCTGAAGGTCAGACTTATTTTAAATAACACCTATTCTAAAGAAAATTTTGAATCACTACTGCGAAGAGAAAGTGAGCATCCTTGGTCATCAGTAGACAGTTTTTAAAAATTAAACGTAGACACTCCACCTAAAAATCATTGTATGAACCATCAGTGGTGCAGGTACTAATGTAATAGGCTGGAACTATTATTACACCATTTTACAGATGAGAAAACTGGGCATAGAAAGGCATAATAATATCCCCAAAGTCATACATATAAAATGAAGATAATATTAAAAGTGAGAAGTAAGTTCAAGCCCAAGCCCTGAATCGCTACATAATCAAAGCAGTGTTTTAGGAAAACCAACTGAACAGCAAAACAAACTTGACAGAAAAAAAGAAAAACAGGAAGTGATGATAAAATGACTTGAGGTGGGATGGTAAAATGAAAACAAAGAGAAAAAATATCTAGAAATCTCGTTGTTATAGAGTAAACTGCGTTTCTTCAAAATTCCCATATTAAAGCTCTAACCCCCAGTACCACAAAATGTAAGCGTATTTGAAGATAAGGTCTTTAAATAGGTCACTAAGTTAAAATGAGGCTGTCAGGATGAATCATAATCCAATAGGGCTGGTATTCTTTTAAGAAGAGGAGATTAGGATATTGACGCAAATAGAAGGGAGATCACTGACAGTAGAGGAAAGACAGTCATCCAAAAGCCACGAAGAGAGGCCTCAGAAGAAAGCAACCCTGCCAACCAGAGAGATACATTGATCTCTGACTTCCAGCCTCCAGAATTGTGAGAAAATTAATTTGTTATTACACTACCCAGTCTGTCATGCTTTCTTACAGTGACCCTAGGAAACAAATGCTCTAGAGGTACAAGCCATTCTGAGAAAACAACTTGACTTAGAAATGCATTTGCCGGCAGGGCTCAGTGGCTCATGCCTGTAATCCCAGCACTTTGGGAGGCTGAAGAGGGAGGATCACCTAAGGTCAGGAGTTCGAGACAAGCCTGGCCAACATAGTGAAACCTTGTTTCTACTAAATATGCAAAAAATGAGCTGGGCGTGGTGTTGGGCACCTGTAATCTCAGCTACTCAGGAGGCTGAGGCAGGAGAATTGCATGAACCCAGGAGGCGGAGGTTGCAGTGAGCCCGGATCACACCATTGCACTGTAGCCTGGGCAACAAGAGTGAAACGATCTCAAAAAAAAAAAAAAAAAAAAAAAAAAAAAAAAACAGAAAGAAAAGAAAGAAATGCATTTGCCAATTTGCCCAGTCAGGGATTGAAGCAGGGGTGGAAAAGATGACGACGTGAAACAGAACTGTGAAATATAAGGACTTCTACTACCAGAAAGGGACTTCTACTGAAAAACAGGAGAGATTAGCTGTTTTAGAAGTACCAGCTGTTTTTCTTTATTATTATCCCTGATTTCTAATCTCTACCAGGCCAGAAATTATTTCTATGGCACATGTAAAATTCCGTAATTTATAGAAGATTCTTTCACTTTGGAACTGTCATTATTGTCAAGTAGGGAGTGAATTTTCTACGTTCCAGAAGTTCTGAAATAATAGTATGTGTTAGTCTTCTGATATTCACAAAATTATCTTGCAAGTTTCTATTGTTTTTATTAGTTTTAGTTATAAAAAAATTTGAATCATTCAGAAAATACTTTTGCAACCATATATATATATACCGCCAAAATTTAGCCTTTTACATTTTCTTTTGATCTTTCTTTCTTTCTTGTTTTGTTGTTGTTGTTGTTGTTTTTGTTTTCTTGAGACAGAGTCTTGTTCTACCATCCAGACTGGAGTACAAGGGCCTGATCTTGGCTCACTGCAACTTCTGCCTCCCAGGTTCAAGCTATTCTTCCACCTCAGCCTCCCAAGTAGCTGGGATTACAGGTACCAGCCACCACACCCAGCTAATTTTCATATTTTTGTAGAGATACGGTTTCACCACATTGGCCAGGCTGGCCTTGAACTCCTGACCTCATGATCCATCTGCCTCGGCCTCCCAAAGTGCTGGGGTTACAGGCTTGAGCCACCACGCCTGGCCTGGATCTTTTCTTTTTAAATAAAATAATAAATTACAAATGCTACTTAAGCTTTACTTCTCATATATTTTTCTTCCTCCTCTACTGAGGTGACTATACACATTTCTAGACTCTGAGATATATGTCTATGTGTGTGTATGTACATACAATCTTAAGCAATGTATAATTTCCGGTTCTTTAAAAATGTAGACAAATGGGGTCTTTTACTCAACATTATGTTGTTGCATTTTATCCTAGTTATAAATGTACAATTTATGTAGATCAGCTGAAGCATAATCCATTGCATGAATAAACGAGTTTACTTCTCATTTCCCCTGTTGATGGAAAATTAGGTTGTTTTGCTTTTTTAGCTGTGACAAACAGCTGTAGTGTCTGTCTTCACGTACACATGCACAAAAGAAGTCTCTTTTTAACTTTCCCCAACTCAGTTCACAAACTCTGGCCTTAAGTGAGATTACCTCAGCCTTCACCATTCCAAACTCCCCCCAGAAACAGCATTGGCCCGATTATGAATTTGCTATTCTACTAAATAGAGACAATTAATCCACTTTTATTTGTAGCTTCAGCCCAGATTTGAAGCCAAGTCTCCAGATGTTGGGTGGCATGCATCACTTAGTAGAAAATAATATTAAAAGGACTGTCCTGAGTCCTTGGGTAAATGGGTTGATAATATGAGAAGGCAGTTATACATTCCATTAATCATTACATTGCCTGAGGGAGAAAATATAAAACTTTGCTTGGTTACCTATTCTCAAAAGGAATCATGAATCCCAACTCCATTAATGATGGAAAGCATTGCAAGGAAAGAATCTCAGTTGTGAATCATAGTGAGATTTTCTACCAAACTCACCTAGGCTGTAATCATCTTTCTTTAAAGAAGCTGCTGTATGGGGATGAGTCAGTCTTTATATCGAAGTGTCATTATACCATTTCAAGTTTCTTATGTTTGTGTTCAATTCCAGAGTTTTCACTTTTGAAAGAAGACAACGCCATGAAAGCTCAAGACACATGACACCATTACAATTACATGGTTGATTTAACCAGGTATTCATTCAAGCATATATTGAGCATTTATTATAATAATAGCTGTTTATTATTTGACTGAGTGCTTATCATATGCTAAATACAATGATGCTTTAAATACATTATCTTATTGAATATTCAAAACCTTCTAACAGGGTAGAAATTATTATTCCCATTTTAGAGAAGAGGACATTGACATGCAGGAAGTTTCAACAACTCACAAAGTTCACACAGCAGAGCTAGACTGGTAACCTGGTCTGTCTGACTCCAAACCCCATCTGCCTTTACATCTTCTTTGGGGTTACTCTAAGTTCTGGAGATACAAAGGTGAATCAGGCACAGACCCTACCCTTGTTAGGCTCATAATCAACTGTCATGAAAGGAGATGACCCTATGAGGAGAGGGGCCAGAGCTGCCTGGTTTCCCACCACATCCTCAACATTTTTGCATTACACTGAACGTAATAAATATTCATGAATGATTGCATAAAGGAACAAATCGGTGAATTCATGCCAGCATGATAAGGCCTTTCCTAAGTGGTGAAATGCAAGCCAGTGTTTGCAAAACGGAGTGGTGTGTCCAGGAAAAGCCTTCATGACAGGGAAATGGCGTGTGCAGAGGGAGGGATGCAGGATGATGTGGCATCAGGGGAAGGGGGAAGTCAGGCTGAATGGCAGCAAACGAGAAAAAGAGTGGAAAATAAGGCTGGAGACAGAATTGAGAAGGACTCCTTGAGTCCTGGTCAGAAATTTGGAGTTTATCCTACAGAAGATGTTCTTAATCTTCAGTGGCCAAAATTATTGGGGATGTCTGTCTTTCTTGGCTTCTCAGCATCTATTTCTTTTGATGTTGACACCCTGATTTTCAACCACAATCCACCTTTCCCTAGGTTCTGCAGGCAGGGACAGTATACAACTGCTCAGCTCAGTAGTAGACGTAGGACCCATGCTTGGTCCGCCAGCCCATCCCATTCTCCTAATCTTGCTCATTCGTAGAGGAATGAGTGCATGACCCAAGCAAGCATCTCAGAGGCAATCTGAGGAATTCTCTCTGAACTACTAAGAAAGGGAAGTTCTCTTGTCTCTCCTTCCTCTGGAGTTATGGATCTCAGAAAACATAAACCTGGAGCTGTCACTAAAAAGATGACCTTCCTGAGAATGAGGACAAAGCAGATAGAGAAACAGAAATCTTAATCATATCCTCTGAGCTCTGAATCTGACCATGCCTGAAACTAGAGCTATCCCTTGACAATGCAAATATACAATGCAAAAAATTTTCTTTTGAAATACTTGGAGTCAAAAAAGCATAGCAGTTCAATGTACAACCTTGAGAGTCAGACTGGTTGATTTCAAATCTCACCCTCTGGCATTACTAGTGGTGAGATCTTGGGATGAGATGATACATATCAAATGTTGGAACAGGGCCTGTATATAAGTAACCCTCAGTAGGCTTTAGCCAATATTAGGAAGTTAGTTATAATTACAACCAAGGATACTTCAATGGTTAGTTTTATAATGTCAACCCAGCTAGGCTATCATTAGAAACACTAATCTAGGTGTTCCTATGAAGGTGCTGGTAGGAGTTAACATCTCCAATCAGGTGACTTCACATTACAGGACATTATCTTTGGTGATCCAAGAGGAGCTCATCTAAATCAGCTGGAAGATCTCTGGATCAAAACTGAGCTTTCCCTCCAGAGGAAGAAATTCTGCTTCAAGATACGGGACTCAAAACATCAGCTCCTTCCCTAGTTTCCAGCGTTCTGTCTTCCCTACAGATTGCAGCTTGCCAACTGATATGGTCTGGCTGTGTCCCAATCCAAACCTCATCCTGAATTGTAGCTTCCATAATTCCCACATGTGGGAGGGACCCAGTGGGAGATAATTGAATCATGGGGGCAGTTTTCCCCATACTGTTCTGTCTCATGAGATCTATTGTTTTTATGAGGGGTTTCTCCTTTCACTTGGTTCTCATTCTCTCTTGTCTGTCATCATGTAAGACATGCCTTTTGCCTTCCACCATTATTGTGAGGCCTCCCCAGCCATGTGGAACCACCAGTCTCATTAAAACTCTTTTTCTTTATAAATTACCCAGTCTTAGGTATATCGTTATCAGCAGGGTGAAACAGACTAATACACCAACCTTCATAATTACATAAACCAATTCCTTGGAATAATTGAATATCTATCTATCTATCTATCTATCTTCCATCATTTGTTATCTCCCCCAACTGATTCTATTTCTCTGGAAAATCCTCACTGATACAGATGCTTACTAATTCCACTTTTAAAAAACCAACTAGAAAAGAGAAAGTAAATAATTCATTTTGAGCCCAAATGATCTACACGAAAGCTACAGCACTCCAAATCAAGACTGCCAGAGAACTATTTTTGATTAAGACAACTACATTTTTTTCTGAATTTAACAAGAAACGATGCAGAAGGTGAGAAGCAGAGAGAGCAAATATGATCTGAAATACAATGATTGTTAGGGTTTAAGTTGACATATTGTATGTTAGCAGGAGTTGGGAAACGCGTTGTGTTTTTCTGGGCTCTTGATAATTTTCTTGGTGCCAGAAAACTGTTCATGTTTTTTAAACACTATAAAGTGTCTCCCTTTTCCCCTCAGCACATGGGAAATGTCATCACACAAATTATCTAACGACCTATTACTACACCAGAGAGATTGGAATTTATATTCATGAGGAACACACAGACACATAACTCATGAGTGGTGCTGACATAAGTGAGTAATCAGAGGACCTCGATGGACTATAGATCAATTCTAAATCTTCGATATATTTAGTACATCATTGAGTTTTACAACTCTTCATCTTGAAAACTGTCATCGAATAGATCGCATTCTGGGCTTGTAACTGCTGAACTATGGGGCTTCATTTTTATGGACATGCATGTGGCCTGTGTTTCATTATATTCAAACACTATGTTTTACCAATAATTCTGTAGTGACCTCAGTATTTAAGGTCTTGTGTTGATTTACAGGGCATTCCAGATTCTAAAAGTAAACTTCCCAACCCCAGAAGAACCTGACTGAATGGACACATTATTTTATTGCTAACATGAGTAGCCATGAATCTCTTCCTTCTCAAGTGGAAGTTTATTAGGGTACCATTAAGCTATTTACTGCCCCGATAGACTCAATATTGCCTAAATATTTGAGAGAAGATAAACAGAGGAGTAATTTTTGTTGATATCATTGAGAAGCCAAGACCTAGTATCTTATCTCTAAGTACAGTGCCATTGGATTGGCTAACAGTGAGACCACATCCAGGCTAATTTCTTTATCAATCGATTATTCAATGGACCTCCAAACTTAAAACTTAAATCAAGACTATGAAAGAATAGCATTCACTCACTCTACATTCATTTTACCATCCATATATACTTTGTTCTCTGCTGCTGGGACCCTCGTAAGATGTCCATAATAATAATTGAATCTAGATCTTCAATTTTTTTAAATTAAAATTAATCAGTGAAAAAAAAACTTCAATGAGTGTGCACAGGACAAGACTACTGCTACTTGTGTGTTTAATTATCTAACTATTTGGCAATAAATGAGGATCATTTTCCGATTATTCAATGAGATTAGTGATTTGCTAATTTACTATTGGAGAAGATAGTGTAACCAAATGCAGGTCTGGCCTATTGCTGCTTGCCAAGTCCAGTTAACAAGAGCAAGGTTTGGTAGAAATTAAACAACGTTTATTCCAGAGCTTAGCTGAGGCGAAACAGTAGAGACTCCTGCCCTCAAGGGAACCTCTTCAGCTTTTGGGGCAGAAAGCTGGGGCTTCAGAAAGCTGGGGCTTCAGAAAGCTGGGGCTTCAGAAGGGACACTTGGGGCAGGGCATAGTGGCTCATGCCTATAATCCCAGCACTTTGGAAGGTCAAGTTGGGTGGATTGCTTGAGCCCAGGAATTCAAGACCAGCCTAGGAAACATGGAAAAAAAAAAAAAAAAAAAAAACTCTATAAAAAATTAGCCCAGTGTGGTGGCATGCTTATAGCCCTACTACTTGGGAGGCTGAGGTGGGAGGATTGCTCGAGCCCAGGAGTTCCAGGCTGCAGTGAGCCATGATTACACCACTGCACTATTGGATGACAGAGCGAGATCCTGTCTCAGAAAAAAAAGGTGGGTGGGGGCATTTGGCATGAGTGGCATGCAGGAGATAGGATGAGGAGGTGTGGGGTCCACATAACTTGCTTCAATGTCTTAGCCATAGGATGTTCTGTCTGGCACCATCATGGGTAAACCTGGGTTATAAATTGACATTCTCTTGAGGCAATCTCCTGGTGGGGGAGAATCCCAGAGGGTGCCTGGTGTGGTTCAACATTTGGTCCTTAGAATTTCTAAGCAAACATAGAGTTAGATAAGCTTGCTGTGCAGAGAGTACCTGAAGAAGAGAAGGTAATGGTGATAATTGCATTCTTAAAGAGCAAAGTAAGAGGCGAACACACAGGGAGAAAGAGAAAAGGTAAAGATACCTTTTAGAAAAATGGGACACTCCGTTACAATAGCTGGTTAGACACTTCCAAATTAGTTTTTGAAAAAGAAGATGGTTAGACAGTTCTAAATTAGTTTTTGAGAAGAAGATTGACACGTAATATGTATGCTAATTGGTGTCAGACATTTCATAAGTATATACCAACATGGCCTGCAATAATAATGCCCAAATAATACTTTATACTAAGGCTCTTTTTGGTGGGTGTGAGTGAGGTTGGAGCAAAGTGAGTTAGAGGGTTCTATGAATTTCACTCTTGTTGCCCAGGCTGGAGTGCAAAGGCTTGATCTCGGCTCACCGCAACCTCCGCCTCCTGGGTTCAAGTGATTCTCCTGCCTCAGCCTCCCAAGTAGCTGGGATTACAGGCATATGCCACCATGCCCAGCTAATTTTCTGTATTTTTTAGTAGAGACAGGGTTTCTCCATGTTGGTCAGACTAGTCTCGAACTCCCAACCTCAGGTGGTCCACCCGCCTCGGCCTTCCAAAGTGCTAGGATTACAGACGTGAGACACTGTACCCAGCCAGAGGGTTCTATTTTTAAGTCACCTTTTGGAATACCTGGATAGCACATGTCAGACCCCCTCTCTCTGAGAAGAGCTGTCTAAGCACAGGAGTGAGTCACCACAGCCACGGAAAGACCCTGACCCCTACAAGAGCTGATTGGACTGGGAGTGGAACCCTCATCAAAGCTGGGCTAAGCAGATTCTCCTTCCTAGGAATGTGGAATAGGACATTGAAATGTTGGTCAGTTGAAGGGAAAAGAGCTGGAAAACGATACTGCTCCATGGTAGGGGTGGCCAATTTTCTTTATGTAAAAAGAAGCAGAGAAAACTGAAAAGAGCAGAAGAAAAGTGAAGCACAAATGTGTAACTACCAGACACCCGAGCCCCAGAGAGAGAATAATGAAAAAGAGCTTCTTCTCTGCTTCCTGATGGCTTTTTGGTTCCTGGTTCTTGTTCTCCTGGAGGCATCACTTATCATTTCCCTTGAAGTCTGGGACACTCAGGTGTTTTTACAACAATTTCACTTGTTTTTTCCTAAGCTGATTAGAAGGAATTTCTATTACTTTCAAACAAATAAGCTGAAATCAAGAACAAACAGAGGAGGACAAGGAAGACTTTTATACCAATCAATAAGAAATCATTGAATAGGCCGGGCACAGTAGTTCATGCCTGTAATCCCAGCAATTTGGGGGGCTGAGGCAGGCAGGTCACTAGGTCAAGAGATCGAGACCATCCTGGTCAACATGGTGAAAGCCCGTCCCTACTAAAAATACAAAAATTAGCCAGGTGTCGTGGTGCACACCTGTAGCCCCAGCTACTGAGGAGGCTGATCCAGGAGAACCGCTTGAATCCAGGAGGCAGGGATTGTGGTGAGCCGGTATCGCTTCACTGCACTCCAGCCTGACAACAGAATAAGACTCCACCTCAAAAAAAAAAAAAAAAAAAAAAAATTCACTGAATAAACAAAGGGGGAAAATCTTCTTTAAAGCCCAGAGAAATGTGGATTCAAAGAAACCTAGAAGTCAAAAATCCAGAGGGATGGTCTTCTCCTGGATGAGCAAGAGCAAAGGATGTTTTCACACCTAAGGCTAGTTGTTGAGGTTGGAGACAAGAATTGGAGTGAATCAATTTGAATCAACAAGAATCAAAAGGCTTAGTGCCAAAAATACGTGAACTGTCCCATCAATAACTTTTTATATGGATGGCATATTGAAATGATAATACTTTGAATATATTGCATGTGATGGTTCATTTTAGTTGTCAACTTGACTGAATGAAGGAACACCTAGAGAGCTGGTAGACTATTATTTCTGGGTGTGCCTGTGAGGAGGTTTCCAGAGGAGACTGGTGCATGAGTCAGTGAACTGAGTGGGGAAGATCTCTCTCAGTGCGGGTGGATGCCATGCCATGGGCTGGGGCCCAGGATAGAGTTAAAAAGGAAATGATAGGATTTCTTTTCTTTCTCTCCCTCAAAGCCACGACTCTTCTTCCTCCTGCTCTTGGGCATTAGTACTCCAGGCCCTCCATCCTGGGTACCCAAGGATCTGTGCCAGCACCCCCCTGGGTCCTCAAACATTCAGTTTCGGACTGAGAATTAGGTCACCAGCCCTGGTTCTGAGGCTTTTGGATTGAACTAAGCCATGCTCCCAACATCCCAGGGGCTCCAGAATGCAGACAGACTATCATGAGCCTTCTCAGCCTCCATAATCCTGTGAGGCAATCCTCCTAATAAATTCCCTCTCATATATCCATATCTGTAAATATCTATGTCTATATATGTCTGTGTCTCTGTCTCTATCTACATGTCCGTTTCTGAGTCTATATGTCTATATCTATATCCATGTCTGTCTATATCATCTACATGTCTGTGTTAGTGTCTGAGTCTGTGTCCATTATGCCGACATCTATATCCAGGTCTGTCTATATCTGTGTGTCTGTGTCTGTGTGTAAGTCTATATCTAGACATACACATTCAGCAGGTCCTCTGTAACTGCAGGTTCCACATCCTCTGATTTGACCGACCACAAAACAACAATATTTGAAAAAAATTAAAACCCCCCAATACAACAATAAAAATAATGCAAATAAAAAACAGTGTAACAGCTATTTACATAGCATTTAAATTTTGTTAGGTATTACGAGTAATCTGGAAATGATTTAAAATACATGGGAGGGTGTGCATATGTTATATGCAATTACTGTACCATTTTATATAAGGAACTTGTATGTTGGCAGATTTGGTATCTGAGAGGGCATCCTAGAACCAGTCCCCCATAGAGACTGAGGGACAACTGTGTATATATATTTATATATCTCCTATTGGTTCTGTTTCTATGGGAATGCTGACTAGCACACTGGGTTAAATACAATAGATCGTAAAAATTAATTTTACCTGTTTTTTATGTTTTATGATGTGACTGCTACAAAATTTAAATTTACATGGATGGTTTATATTTATTTTAGATAATACTAGACAACAACACACAAAACAACCACCCTAAATTGTCCCATAAATCACTTATGAAATGCAATCTTCTTCCTCATCTAGTAATTTTTATGCTCAAAGAAAAAGAGGAAACTGCAGATATTTCAGTATTTTAACATTCTGCCTTTAAGGTAACTACCAAATCTCTTGGGTAAATAAAGGAGGGGTAGAAAAGTCCGGGTTACCTGCTTGTCAACCTGGTTTGCACATTCAGTTTAATAAGATTAATACACAGTAATAGTTTGCAAAATTTTTGTTAAGGACTAGAGGAGCATTATGAAGAAGTTAAGTCAGCAACTAAATAAATATGCATGTGAGATGGTTCTTCTTAACAGGATAGGACACACACAAAGTGTTCTTACATACTTTATCTTATTTGATCATCTTCACAAATCTGGAAAATGAAGAGGCAATACCTTCAAAAGGTATCTAGACTGCCACCATTTCTCCCCAACTCTGCCAACTAGCAATACTCAATCACCTTTGCCTTTTCCCTTGGCTAATGTAAGTGTTGTTCCAGTCAATGACTGCCTGAATTCAACCCTATGTGATCCTTATTACTCATTTTTCACCCAGCAGCCACATTGATACCTTTAAAAACCTAAGTCAGATTGTGTCACTTCTCTGCTCAAAATCCTACAGTGGCTTCTGCAGTCTCTAAGATAAAGTCCAAAATCCTTACGGTGAAACACAGAAAGCCCTCATCATCTCGACAACTTTCATACTTCCCTTCTCATAATTCTTTGGGTCTGAACTACCTGGTAGTCCTTCTGTTCCTAAAACACATCACTTTCCAACTTATTCCCTTAAACCCATCCCCCAGGTTTCTGCATGGCCCTGTGCTTTCTTTCCTTCAGATGTCTGTTCTCAACAAAACAGCCTTCCCTAACTTCTCATCTGAAATTGTACTCCCCACGACCCTGATAATATTTCCTCATAGCACGTATCAACCGCCTTGTGGTACATCTGTGTGATTATTTTGTGTCTGCCACTAAAATGTAAGGACCTGTGAGAAGAAACCTTCTCTCTCTTGTTCATCACTGCATTTCCAGCTTCTAGAATAGTATAAGATACATAGGCACCAACAAATACTTGTGATGTGCACATAAATGAATGAGCATCACATAAGAGGAAATCTAGACTTGGAGGGGTTTTTAAGTGATCAGTCTAAGATCACAGTTAGTTTGAAAGAAAGTCTTATGACTCTGGTCTAATTAACCTAACACGAGGTAAACTAAAGGGTTCATTACAATAGCAAATGGAAAGATTAATGAATAATCACATCTTTTTATCATATTTGCTCCTACTGGTCCCATGTATAGAATAACCACATTACTTGCAGATAATTCAACAAACTTCACATTGAAATGCTTCACAAAATGGGTTTCAAATGTTAAACGTGGGAAGCTTTTAAGATAATCTACTAACAAACAACATAGTTGGGAACTAGACTCTAGCAAGAATCTAACACCTCTCTAAAAAGTCAAATAGCTTCTTGGATGTTCACCAACTAAGCATACAGAAAGGCATGCATTTGCCCATGCATTCCAGAGAGAACTATAGTGTGATTATTTTCTGCTTTATTCTCCCTGCCGGAAATAGATACTTGTTCAGTGTATTAATTACCTAGAACAAATAATTGTTTCTATTAAGCCTATGAGTTCGTGCATTTCAAGGTCCATTAAAAGTTTATCTCATGATAACCAGTTTGCTCTAAAACAGCAAAATACCACATTTTCTGCTAAGTTGCATGTATTTATTTGCCATTTACCAACTTAAAGATCCTCAAAATTGTGATATGTCTTCTAATTTATTTTGCAATAAATTTTTGTGGTAGCCAGCCTCCAAGATGGTCTCAGCGACCCTTACCCTCTCATATGCCACAACCTCTCACATTGAATAGGACTGACTAGGATATTGTAAAAAGACAAAGTGTGACTTCAAAGCTTGTCATAAGTGACATTGTGGCTACCATTTTGCCCTCCTGGATCACTCACACTGGAGAAAGCCACATGTAATAACATGAGGATACTTAAGCAGTCAATGGAAAGGTTCTCATATTGAGAGGCTGAGGCCTCCTGGCAACAACCCACACCATGTGAGGAACCCTTCTTGGAAGTGAGTCTTCCAGCCCCTGTTTTGCCTTCAGATGACTGCAGTCCCAGTGATGTCTGGACTGGGCCTTCAAGGCAGACCTCAGCCAGAGACACCCATCTAAGCTGCTCTGAAATATCTGACTTAAGAAACCATGTGACATAATAAATGTTTGTTTTCAGCCACTGTTTTGGAGTAATTTGTTATGTAATAATAGATAACTAATACACTGTAAGTGTCTTAGAAGAGACAACACATACCATCACTCCCTATTTGATGAAGGCAAAATTCCACCTACAAAATAGCTGCAATCCCAATAGGGTGTCATTACAATCTTTAAGTGGATTGTTTTTCAAACATTTTAAGATGGACAAACCAAAGTCTATATAGATTAGATTGATACTGAAAAGTTAGGCTTGGCTTGGTTGCTGTGTTACTTCATAAGCTTGGTTTGAGTAAAGGAAAACATTATCTAGGTGGATTTATTTAATAATCTACAAAAACCTAGGAGCCAAAAGTCAATATTTCACTAAACCTAAGTATTAACCTATAGCTCACTTCTGCTTTACACACATGAATTAGCTCTCTTTTTCATAGATAATTTTGACCTTCATGGCAAATTCTATTACTGGATTTTGAAAGAAATGATTTGCCTTGGTGTGATTTCTTTTTTAAGTCTTCAGATTGCAAGACATTAAAATTACACTCTGTTGGAAGAGCAGGGGAAGCTAATACCTGCTTACATTTTTCTTACTGTGAGCTGTGAACAAAGGGTAAATGCTAATTTGTCATAGCAGATCTATACTCAGTGGAGAGATGTATTTTCTTTTAGAGGGAAAAAATGTCCCACAGAACTGGAAATTAACCCAGTTAATATGCTCCTATTGGCAAAATTCTTTACTTATGTCTATCTAAACAGATGTTAAGAAAAAGGATTAAAAGGAGCAATTCAATTATGTCATCATTCTCATAGGAAAATCTAGTAAAACAATTGTGCCTATAAAATCAGTCGACTTAACAAGTTAAAATGAGTACTTGCATCTCATTGGATTAAACTATCATTATGTAGTTGAGTGTCTACAATCAGGAAAGAGAATATAATTCAGTTATTTCAGGTCGCAAAGTTCAACTTTACCTGAAATATCTTTTGGAAAATATTATATTTGATTTTGGCTTTTAAAGCCAAAATCTGCTTTTATCTAATATAGTTCTGTTTTCAAATTCCCTCTGCTATATTTTCTTTTTTTCAAATTCTTTGTCTAGACTTGGTCTGAAAATATTATTTCCAAATATTAACTTGTAACCCCTTGTTTCATACCTTCTTTGATTTTTTTTTACAACAAAAATTTAAAATCTTAAAAATCTTTTGATAAACATTATTATCCAGAACAACTTATACTGTACTTATAAAAGCTATAATTTTGAAAATCTTTATTTGCTCATAGCTATGTCCATGTTTCCAGCACAATGCCTGGCACATTTTCTTTACTTTCTGGGTGCAGGCCTGGAGCAGAGTTCTCTCTCTTCTTTGCAGATAGGCATAGCTACATGACTGAATTCCAGCCAATGGCATATGAAAGGAGTGATGTATACTACTTCCCAGCCTGCCCATAAACCTCCCATGTATATCCCCTTCTTTGGCTCATTGCAGATGAACCAAGCAACCTTGGAGGCCAGGTATTGCAAATGGTATGAGAGCAGGATGTAAGGAGACTGCATCCCTGAATCCAGGACTTTAGATAAAAGCCACCCACCCAGGACACCTTTCATGGACTCTTACCTAACAAGAAATTGGCTTCTTTTGCATTAACCCAAAGAGACTTGGGGGTTGGGGGTTACATTTGCAATAGCTAGAGCTGTCTAAAGTTATCATAGCTAAGACAGTACTGTGCAAGTAAGTTTCCAAAGAATATAGTTTTAATCATACAAATAGTTATAAAGTAGCCACCATGTGCTAGACACTGTCCTAGGAACCAGGGATACAGCAGTGAATAAGACAGATTCACTGTCCTCATTGAGCTTACAGTGGAGGAGGGGGTGGACAATATGTAAAATATAATTTTTAAACTTATACAAGGTTCCTTGGGATAAAAAGTGCTATGAAGAGGATCGAGAAGGGTAGTATGAGACAGATTGACACAGATAACTACTTTTTATTGGATGGTCAGAAAAGGGTGTCTCTGAGAAGGTGGGATTTGAACTGAAACCTGTAAATACAGAGCCAGAATGTTCCAGTTGAAGATGACAACACACCCAGATGATATAGTTTGGCTGTGTCTCCACCCAGATCTCATCTTGAATTGTAGTTCCCATAATCCTCTTGTGTCACGGGATGGACCTGGTGAGAGGTAATTGAATCAAGGGGGTGGTTTTCCCCATGCTATTCTTGAGAAGGTAAGTTGTCACAAGATCTAAGGGTTTTATAAGGAGTTTCCTTCTTCATTTGTCTCTCATTCTTCTCCTTCCTGCCGCCCTGTGAAGAAGGATATGTCTGCTTCCCTTTCTGCCATGATTATAACATTTCTGAGGCCTCTCCAGGCATGCTGAACTGTGAGTCAATTAAACCTTTTTCCTTTATAAATCACCCAGTCTCAGGTATGTCCTCATAGCAGTGTGAGAACAGACTAATACATCAGGTGCTCAGCTCTGGGAGGTTTCTAACATTCAAGGCAAAGGAGGAAAAAGTGAGTAGGAAGTGGCAGGAAAAGAAGTGGGAAGGTGTTAGATATAAGATCAGGAAGATAGGAAAGATCCACGTTGTAAAGTTTCTGTGGTCATGCTAAGAAGTTGGGATTTTATTCTAAACAGGATAGCAAGACAGGATTTCCCATAAAAGAAGCATCTTGTGCTGAGACATTATGACAAAATGTGAAAGATTTTCTGTCTAGCTCATACATCAAGGTTATTTTCATGTTTTATTCTTTGAGCCAAAAACTAAAAGCAATGTAAATTAGTCCATAGAAATACCAATTATATTTGGTGGCATGCCATTGGTTATTGTCCACTGGATATTGACTAGTTTTGTATCTATTAAGGAAATTCACTTCAGCATTTGATGGGCTATATATCTATCTGTTCTTTGGATTTTTTGCGCCAGTTGTAACATCTTATTGATTCCCTTATCAATTAGTAAATGAAAGAAAATCTTTGACACATCTTCATTTTGTATTTACATGAGGGTCAGGATTTTGCCTTTTCAAAACATTATCATTTAACAGCATAAACACTCTCCACGATAGAGTCATGTGCTATCAAACAAACATTCAAACTACCACCCAGCTTCAGCATCCAGTTGTTGCCACTAATTAAACGAATCACCACCACAAATAGCTAATTCTATAAGCTAGTACACCAACAACCCCACAAGCAGCCTCTAACCTGCTGTTTGTTAAGGTGTGAACTAGAGAACAACTCTGCAACAGCTCTACAACATCCCTTTTATAAAGAGGATGCATTTTGCCTAGCTACCTCTATTAGTCACTTTCACTCTCCACACTTGTGATCACATACTCCGAATCTCTCCTTCTCTTTACTAAATGATGTTGGTGGGGTCTGGAAAAGGTATATCTAGATCAGGTGTGTGGAGGCTCCCAGAAAGCAGCATATAGGGAGATGGGTCACATGAAATGTTGTTTATAAACACCTGAGTTTCCTTTTCTCAGTTTTTAGGTTGGGGGGGGATGATCAATAAAATATGCCAAGTACGTTTTGATAACTTGTTTCCACTTCTCTGTGCTGCTACAACATCTGCAAGATGTAAATTACCCTGCTGAATAGGATTGTTTTCAAGTTTTACCTTTTTAGAGATGGCTTCAGAAGTACCTAGACATGCAGCAGATGTTGGTCTAGCCTCCAGAACATTAAAATCCCCATGACAACTTTTTAGGGTGTTTTGCAACTACACATTCACAGAATCAAAGACTGGAATGAGGGGTTCCAGGGGCTTGCAGGAGGGGGAAGTGAACAAACCTTAGTTAAGATGAGAGAGTTCTAGAGATATGCGCTGCAACACTGTCCCATAGCCAACTATAGTATATTGTACATTTTAAAATTCCCTACATGGGTAGATCTCATGTTAAATATTCTTATGTCAACATTCAATAACATTTTATTACAATATTAAATAAACAAATTTGCCTATCCTGTTAAATAACCCTGATACCGCTTGTATTACTTTTAATCTTGCAAAACATATGATGTTATTTTAAATATTAATGAAAGTTGTAAGTCCATTATTTAAGTTAAAACCTCAGGTGGATTCTTTTTTAATGATGGAAGTGCACATTTCAGCAGCACATATTCAACACTCTTTTCTTTGAGATTTTATGTTTCCGGCTCGGTTAGATAACTTATGTGTTAAAAATAATAAAAGTAGGTGACATGTTGGACAAATGTATTAACAAGGACTTTTAAGGTCAAGTTATAGAAATATGGCTCAAAATGGGTTAAGCAGACGCTGGGCTATATTTGTGCATGCAGTAAAAATAAATAAATAAAACCAGCTTCAGGCATGGTTGTATCCAGGAACATCAAGTGTCATCAACATCTAGGCTCTGCTTTGCTTGTATTGACTTCATTCTCAAAAAGTCTCTTTCTGTGTAGAAATAAATCTAAACTTGTGGGTTGATATCTCACCCACAAGTATAGAAATAAATACACTGTGTAGAAATAAGCACACCAGGTTGCTATCTCACCCACAAGTACAGCAACACCACTACTACACATTGAATACTCAATATTAGAACACATTTATAAAATCCTCACAATTGAAGTAACTGTATCAGAAAAAGCAATGGTTTTATCATCAAACATTGTCTTGATTGTTAAATGTATATTTAGCAGATTAACAGGCAAAAACAATCCATAATATACATTTCCAAATAAAAGTCTCAATAGAGAAAAAGCTTCTTTTGGAAAGTGAATAATCCCTGCTAAGGATCAGAGAGGACTTTTTTCTTTAATTTCGTTTCCCTAAACCTCCAGGCATTTGGCCACCTCTGCACAATCAGTGCTTTTGTTTTTCTTCTACTTTTAGTTTCAAGTCACTGAGCCAAAGCCCAAGATAAATGACTATTCCATGACTTCCTGACTTCAATTTCGTGTAGATAAACAATTCCAGGATTTATGGTTAATATACCTAAAATATGATAGAAAAGCACAACAATATGAGGAGGGGTGATGAGTTCTGACAATAAAAGAGGTGAAACAATTTGGCAAGCTCACTGGGTCTTGGCTGGGAGACATTTGGCTCTGAGCAGGAGTCATAACTGCCAGGCTGAATCAGGGCAATTATAGTGATGCATTTATAATAGCAAAGTCGGTTTCAATTCACAGAACAAAATCTGGGAAAACACACATTGTCCCCGACAACAACCATTTAGAGTTTTCACTCTTACTGGGTACCAATGTAGATATATATAGACATATTTTTGTGCATGTATATACTCATACATACATATTTTTCCTATAACTCCATCTATTCAATTTTCTCTTTGTAGTGAGGTAAAAATGGCAGGCTGGAAGCAGAAAGGGAATGGAAAAGATCTGTATAACCACATAATCTACAGGCTTTGACCACATCTCCCAAATCTGATTAGATCTGCTTCTTATTGCCATCCTAACACAATTTATTCTTATTTGAGGGCATATAAAGTGAGAAGAAGAGGAAGGAGAAAGAATGCAAGGACGGGAAAGTGTCAACAGAATTGTTTGCATTTCTTGAAAATGAGAAGTGAAACTGAAGCTCCCCAAAGCAGCGCTGAGTGAGTGATACTCCTGGCATTTTTTAAGCACTTGTTATACTGGCTTTACAAGTGTGATTTCACTGGACCCTCATGGAAAGTTGTAACAGATATTGATGGTGCTGTGGCCTCTGAAGTCATCTGCAGCTGCAGAGGCCAGTTTTGTTCAGTCTCAGGCTCACCTCAAGTACCCCAGTTTCTGCTTCTGCCTCATAATAGCAGGCTCACCTAGGACAAGCTATTGTGAAAGAATTAATACTGTTGAGAATACTCCTCAACCAATGGAGGACCTACCTCCCATCCTTCTAATGAACAATTCTGGGAGGCATTCCCTGTTTCTCAGGAAGTTCTTTTTTTTTTAATTTATTTTATTGCATTTTAGGTTTTGGGGTACATGTGAAGGACATGCAAGATTGTTGCATAGGTACACACGTGGCAGCATGATTTGCTGCCTTCCTCCCCTTCACCCATATTTGGCATTTCTCCCCATGCTATCTCTCCCCAACTCCCCACCCCCTACTGTCCCTCCCCTATTTCCCCCCAACAGACCCCAGTGTGTAGCACTCCCCTCCCTGTGTCCATGTGTTCTCATTGTTCAACACCCGCCTATGAGTGAGAACATGCGGTGTTTGATCTTCTGCTCTTCTGTCAGTTTGCTGAGAATGATGGTTTCCAGGTTCATCCATGTCCCTACAAAGGACCCAAACTCATTGTTTTTGATGGCTGCATAATATTCCATGGTGTATATGTGCCACATTTTCCCTATCCAGTCTATCGTCGATGGGCATTTGGGTTGGTTCCAGGTCTTTGCTATTGTAAACAGTGCTGCAATGAACATTCGTGTGCACGTGTCCTTATAGCAGAACGATTTATAATCCTTTGGATATATACCCAGTAATGGAATTGCTGGGTCAAATGGAATTTCTATCATGAGGCCAACAAACATATGAAAAAATGCTCAGGAAGTTCTTGATCAAAAAACTTAATGACTTTTCTTAGTCTTTTTTTCACTCTTCCCACTATTTCATTCTCAGTACCAAGGATCCACCACCCCTCCTTGTCCCCATAAATTACCTTCACCCAAATCCTTGTCCCAGGATTTGCTTTCAGGGGAATCCAAGCTAAGGCATAAGCTTATTACATTTCCCACTTGAGAGATGAGGAAACCGAGGCTCAGAGAAAGTTGGCGCAATGCAATAAAGCTGGTAGGGAACAGAACCAGGATTTGAGCCTAGACTTGGGAAGCTTCAAAAGTTGTGTGTTTATCGTTACACAATGCTGCCTCCTGGAATAGAGTACCCTTGGTTCTACCTCTCCCTCTTTCTCTAATGAATCATTGAAATCACATAATTCATCAGGCCTATGTATTAGAACCTTCTCTCTGTGTGTCTTTCAAGAGCTTCATGAGAATCTGTTTGCCTCATTGGAAAAATCCAGCTTAATGCTAGGCTGTATAGAGCTAATGATATTGGGAAATTCAGATCCATTCAGCCAGTCAACCAGTCTTTAGAGAGGGTTTACAATGTGCTATGTGCTACAATACTAATTGCTAAGGGTAAATTAATGAAAAGGAGGCCCACCTCTCAAGAAGATTGCAATAGAAGAGCCGATACTTATAAACTCACAGTACTGAATGGTGAGGCTGGTCACGCTTAAAGCACACAACTCATCCAGATAGAGATAGATCTGTGGGTTAGGTGGGGAGAGGGAGTCAGGAAGGATTTCTAGAGAAATGCTTTAAAAATTTTTATGTGCATCCAAATCACCTGGAGATCATATTAAAATGCAGATTCTGATTCAGGAAGCCTGAACCAGCTCCTGCATTTTAACAAGCTCCCTGCTGCTGCTGCTGCCGCGGAGCCTGTGCCACGTTCTGAACAGTGAGGCTTTGGAGTGCCTCTGGCCTGCGTCTTTCAGAGCTTAATTACGTTTTCCCAAGGGAACACAGTTAATCTTGGTTTTTAGGAAGAGCCACCCTATTACCAAACGCATTGGGTAGAATGAGATTAAAACTTACAAGAACTTAATTCAAGTGGCTCATGATTGGTGTTAACTTGGAAATAAATTTATAGGGAAGACAGTAAAAATCTAAATGTAATGCTCGTACTAAGCACTTCTTTACAAGAAAGCAACTCATGCAACGGAGGGACATGATTGTACTTTTTCTTGTGGTGGTATTTCAAATTGCTTTGCAGGTGGTTAGCTTCTCAGAGTAGTCACCAGGCTATAGGTTCCATGAATCCAGAGGCCATGTATATTTTGTTCCCTGCCTGATGTCAAGCAGCTGCTGCTCCATAAATATTGATGATTAATAATGATAGCACTTATTTTTCAGCGCTTACCAGGTACTGGTACTTAATACATAGTATATCATTTAATGCACACAACAACTCAAATAGTTAGATACTGTTACCAGAAAAGGATCCCAATCCAGGCCCCCAAGAAAGGGTTCTTGGACCTCAAGCAAGAAAGAATTGGGGGCAAATCCACAGAGTAAAGTGAAAGCAAGTTTATTAAGAAAGTAAGGGAATAGAGAATGACTACTCAATGGGCAGAGCAGCAACATTGTCTGATTGACCGTGTTCTTGTAGTTATCTCTTGGTTATATGCTAAACAAGGGGTGGATTATTCATAAGTTTTCCAGGAAAGGGGAGTGAATTTCCCCCAGAATGGAGAGTTCCTTTTTTTGACCCTATAGGGTAATTTCTGGGCATTGCCATGGCATTTATAAACTGTCATGGCACTGGTGGGAGTGTCTCTTAGCATCCTAATGCTTTATAATGAGCATATAATAAGCAGTGAGGACAACCCCCGGTAACTTTCATTGCCGTCTTGGTTGTGATAGGTTTTGGCCTGCCTCTTTACCACATCCTGTTTTATCAGCAGGGTCTCTATGACCTGTATCTTGTGCAGACCTCCTGTCTCATCCCGTGACTAAAATGCCTAACCTGCTGGGAATGCAGACTCCTTAGGTCTCAGCCTTATTTTACCCAGCCCCTATTCCACATGGAGTAGCTCTGATTCAAATGCCTCTGACAATACTACAATTATTCTTATTCTCCCAAACAAGGCTGTGAACAAAGGGTCAGATTTAAGTAGACTGGAGCAAGGTAATTAAGTCCCTTCAAGTAAGTAGCAAAGCCAGGCAATTGACTTTGAACGCAGGCAACTAGACTTGAGAGTATATGCCAGTATAAGAGGATAACTTTTATAAAAGGACATAATCATGACACACTAATAAAAGACAAAATGTCAGAAAATTATTTAACTTATTACTTTTTTTTTGAGACAGAGTCTTGCTCTGTCGCCAGGTGCCAAGTTGGAGTGCAGTGGCGCAATCTCGGCTCACGGCAACCTCTGCCTCCTGGGTTCAAGCAATTCTCCTGCCTGAGGCTCCCAAGTAGCTGGGACTACAGGCGTGTGCCACCATGCCCAGCTAGTTTTTGTATTTTAATAGAGACAGGGTTTCACCATGTTGACCAGGATGGTCTCGATCTCTTGACCTCATGATCCACCCACCACGGCCTCCCAAAGTGCTGGGATTACAGGCATGAGCCACCGTGCCCGGCCTTAACTTATTACTTAATGAGAGAACCAGTAGTTTTCACGTGGTTCAAAAAGAATCTTTATAGACAGATAAGGGAAGAAGAAATAAATTTACAAATGATTGCAGAATGAGCGAAAGCAGTCAATATCCACAGCGCAATAATCAATTCCATTTTTCCAAATTCAATTTGCTGTTCTATGGACAGGAATTATTTGCATTTCTATCAGCTTTCTTACAGAGTTGTGAAATAGACTAGACCATGACAAACAAAGGCAAAGCTAGCCTGGTTGGATAGTCAGGACACCCACCGAATTTCAGAGTTTTTCACAATTTTCTTTATACTAGTGATCATGTTGCTGTCTCTCTCTAAATACAAAAAGAAAACAAAGCAGTGAAGATTTAGAGTGAAGAGCTCAGTTATGGTGGAAACATCCTTGATTTCTAATACAGTCTTTCTAACACATAGTTAACGCAACATGAGGTCGTAACAGGTACTAGTTAATGTTGCCGTGTTAACTCAGAGACTGACTGACCAACACTTCTGACTAGATTGAGGTAAAAAGGAAGTGTAGTTTTGGTGATGGAGAAACTGTGTATAATTGGCAATTTCACAAATATTCTTGGCCCAAATATTGATAGCAACACATTTCCAACTGATGATTCTTAGCGAAACATTTTGATCCAGACAAAACTCTCAAGTTTAACTTATGCCTTTTGGTTCTGTTTTCTATTTAACATCATTAAATGAAAACAACTTGGCCCAGTATAGCACTGAAGTTCAGAGTTCGGTATTGCCCCAACGGACAATCACCTGCATTATCGTTTGGGCAAGAGATCTTCAGGGTTAAGGGGCTACAGGACAACAATGTCCCTTAAAATGACTTTGTTTCCTTGGTCTATCCTGAAGATATGAGCAATCTCAGCCATCAGAAGCAGGACTCCCTTCCCCCTTCCCCAAGGTCCCACAGAAAATAGCTCTCTTTGCAGTCACACAAGCAAACATAGCTCATAGTAGTCAGTTGTTCTCAGGCCATTGATCTCCCAAAACCGTAACAGAAAAATTCAGAAGGTTCTGAACCTACCCAGCCACTGCTTGATAGTGTTTCCCTTTAAGTATTTCATCATTGGACACAGCCATTAGATTTTGTAATTAGTATTTTTAAATGCCTAACTGAGTGACAAATTATCCAGCTCAAGCACCCTTTATTTACAACCCATATTAACTACTTGACTACAAACAGAGGCAGCAGAACTCAATGGGGACAGCTAAATACTGTCCCCATATTTGCATGGCCCAACTATAATGAATTCACTTCAATATTTACTCTGGGAGCAAGAAATCTTCAATACAAATAGTTTATACTGCCTTAGAACTTATGAACTATAACAATTTGATCACTAAAGCATATGACAAAAATTAGTACCTTGAGAGGTAAATGCCAAAGGGGAAAATATCTGGAAATTCTAGCTTGGGCTAAGGAAACAGAATCATAGCCTAACGGAGGTCTTCAAGTCTGATTGTTATTTTGATGTATATGTTCCTTCTGCAGCAGTTTCCTAGGTTGGTGTTTAGGGAACTGGGTGTAGGAAGTGACTAGTGCTGTGTATATGAATGAGCATATCAGAACTGTGAAGGAAGAATGCTCTGCACTTCAGCTTGGTAAAGTTTAATATGCTTTATGTCCTTTGTAGGGACATGGATGAACCTGGAAACCATCATCCTCAGCAAACTGACAGAAGAGCAGAAGATCAAACACCGCATGTTCTCACTCATAGGCGGGTCTTGAACAATGAGAACACATGGACACAGGGAGGGGAGCACTACACACTGGGGTCAGTTGCGGGGAAATAGGGGAGGGACGGTGGGGGGTGGGGAGCTGGGGAGAGATAGCAAGGGGAGAGATGCCAGATGTAGGTGATGGGGAGGAAGGCAGCAAATCACACTGCCACGTGTGTACCTATGCAACAATCTTGCATGTTCTTCACATATACCCCAAAACCTAAAATGCAATAAAATAAATAAATGGGAAAATATATATATATGCTTTGTGATGCGTAGTCTGCTCCACTGCTCAGCCTCCCAGAGCCTTTAAAATGCTTTGTGTGACTCTCAAAGAAAGACCAAAATATGACGTATTCCCCAGACTAGTTTGGCCAAGAAAACCTTTGATTGGAGCCACTCATTTACTTCTACTAGAATGAGTGCTGTTTGGAACACATTTGGGGAAATGATCCCTAAGTCTGCCCAATAAGAATAAACAGGTGAGGCTTATTTAAAAAATGATATATGACTGGATGTCACAGAAATCTACAAAGTGCCCTTCAAAATGGAGCTGCCAACTTATATTCCCACCACCAGGATATCAGTTTCCCAAACCCTTGTCAACACAGCAATTGTGTGTCTTCCAAGACAGTAAACTGGACACTGTGAGAATTCAACCCACCATTTTTGCACCTCCTTCATTTTTTCTCAGCTCATCAGGCAAGTCTATTTCTCACTGGAATAAACATGACAATTAAAAATTAACCTAGCCACCTGGTGAGTTGCCGCTCATGTGTCTTTCTGACAAGAACAGTCTAGCAGAACTCATCTGGGAAGTAAGAGCGTAGTTTATTAGAAATGATAAGTTGTGCTTAAATGGCTATGAAGAGAATGGAGAATTTATTCCATGTTCCATGAGGGAGATGTCTAAGTAGAACTCCAATTTGGCTCTCAAACAAATCTAACCATACCAAATTATGACCAAAGTATCATAAAAGTTATGTGCTATTTTATATTTGGTTTCTACCAATTTATATTACACAACAGAATAACATACAATCTGGCAGATTATAAATCACCACTGATTTCTTTGCAGTTCTTTCATTGAGACATGGAGTCTATTTCTCAGCAAAAAAATATGGAACCAGCCCAAATTCTCAGTTATCTACAAGTGGATAAAGAAAATGTGGTGTATATATACCATGGAATACTACTCAGCCATAAAAAGAAATGAAATAAAGGCATTTGCCAGAACCTGGATGGAGTTGGAGACCATTATTCTAAGCGAAGTAACTCAGGAATGGAAAACCAGACATTGTATGTTCTCACTCATAAGTGGGATCTAAGCTACAAGGACACAAAAGCATAAGCATAATAAAATGAACTTTGGGGACTTGGGAAGGAGGTGAGGGATAAAAGACTACACATTGGGTCAAGTGTATACTGCTCAGGTGATACGTGCACCAAAATATCAGAAATCACCACTAAAGAATGTATTCATGTAACCAGACACCACCTGTTCCCCAAAAACCTATTGAAGTGAAAACGTTTTAAACGTTATAGCAGAGATGCAAATGTGGAAATGCCCATGAGTAAACAAAACAAGTAAATTATTTAGAGTGTAATTGTTAAGCATTCATACACTATATGAAAAAAATGACTTTGATATACAAATTAAAGGACTCATTTGAAGCCTAAAGAAAAAAAAAAAAAAAGATATGGAGTCTATTCACCATTCTTGTGAATGTAGAGGACATGACAGTCTTACTTCTGAGCCTAGGTCCCAGGTTCTGGTCTCATCTTCCCATTGCTAATGCTATGTGAACACGTCCAAGATAAACTCTAGAAGAGGCAACATAGATGAGAATGGAGAAGCCCCAGCCAACTGCCAGACGTGAATGAGGTCACCTGGGAGCAGGCAGACCCAAGTGACCTGTTAACTGAATACAAATGCCTAAAAGAGTCAAGCCAACACTGTGTGGAACAGAGAAAAACCATTCTAGCTAAGCCCAGCCCTAGCTGCCAGCCCACTGAAGAGTGAGTAGGAAAAAATGCTGTTTTAAGCCAAAATATTTTGGGCAGGTTTGTTTATGCAGCAAAAGGTAATGGATAACAAGTATATTTTAAATAAATTTTCATATTATCCTACTACAAGTTCTCCCATCTGAAGTTTAAGATACTAGCTTATTACTATAGAAATGTTTCTAAATTTCAAATTCATTACTCAAATAATAGTTATGAATTTTGATTTTGCAACTGATTGTTATCAGTTATTTGTAAAAGAAGATTTGTTCGGCTGGGAGCGGTGGCTCAGGCCTATAATCCCAGCACTTCTTGAGGCCACAGGGGGCAGATCACCTGAGGTCGGGAGTTCGAGACCAGCCTGACCAACATAGAGAAAGCCCGTCTCTACTAAAAATACAAAAATTAGCCGGCCGTGGTGGTACATGCCTGTAATCCCAGCTAGTCAGGAGGCTGAGGCAGAAGAGTTGCTTGAACCTGGGAGGCGGAGGTTGCAGTGAGCTGAAATTGAACCATTGCACCCCAGCCTGGGCAAAATTCCATCTCAAAAAAAAAAGAAAGACTTATTTCAATAAAACTATAGGCCATTTAGTTATGTCCACCTTAATGACAAACGTCAACATTTTTCCCCTAAGTTTCAACTAAGGCAATCCACATAGAATTTTCATTTACTTCCTATGACAGTAGGAACAGTTCTATTCAATCTGTAAAAGTAAATTCATTAGTTTCACGTGAGAGAGATTATAAGTTCTTCCACAGGTAGTTATGCAGCTAATAACCTGAGGAGTTAAGTATAATTAAGGCATATCACTCTTGGGGGAAAAAAAATAATATCTTTTCCTATCTCTGCATTTATGTTCTATTCATTAAAACCTTATAGTTCATTAGCCATTAATAATCACAGAATACAAAAGCAGTGATGTATAGGTGATTCAGCACTCCATATCACTCTTGGTGAAAGCAGTTAGTCACTGAAGTGACAAAAATATTCAACAGCTGCCAGAACAGAATGCTTGTCAAAAAAAAGTTAAAAAGTAGACAGTATTAATAATTTACTATGGTATGTTATTCCATTCTGGAGAATATTAACACAGAAAGTAGGCCCTTGTATGTTGCATTTTGGAAAATACTAACACAGAATCAAAAGATGTGATCAAGAACTAAACTAGAGTCACAGTTGGGTTTTATCATCTGCTTTCATTGTTGCCATTTTAGTACACACAAAGCTACAATAAATAATCTAGGCTACATAACTTTTTTGCATTATTTGGGAAATATTTTAGAGGACAATTAGTAGAGATGCAAATACTGTTTTTAGTTCAGCTACTGCCAGTTACCATCCCTGAAGAATGTTTTAACTTGCTCTGTGCTATAGAATATCGCATCGTGGTCTGCAAAGAGAAACAATTTGACTTCCTCTTTTCCCAGTTGAATGCCCTTTATTTCTTTTTCTTGCCTAATTGCCCTGGCCAGAGCTTCCAAAACCATGTTGAATAGGAGTGGTGAGAGAGGGCATCCTTGTCTTGTGCCAGTTTTCAAAGGGAATGCTTCCAGTTTTTGCCCATTCAGTATGATCTTATCTGTGGGTTTGTCACAAATAGTTTTTTTATAATTTTGAGATACATTCCATCAATACCTAGTTTATTGAGGGTTTTTAGCATAAAGGCTGTTGTATTTTGTTGAAGGCATTCTCTGCATCTATTGAGATAGTCATGTGGTTTTTGTCTTTGATTCTGTTTATGTGACAGATTATGTTTATAGGTTTGCATATGTTAAACCAGTCTTGCATCCCAGGGATGAAGCTGACTTGATAGTGATGGATAGAAGACCCCATCGTCTCAGCCCAAAATCTCCTTAAGCTGATAGGCAACTTCAGCAGTCTCAGGATACAAAATCAATGTACAAAAATCACAAGCATTCCTATACTCACGTAACAGAAAAACAGAGAGTCAAATTATGAGTGAACTCCCTTTCACAATTGCTACAAAGAGAATAAAATACCTAGGAATACAACTAGCAAGGGATGTGAAGGACCTCTTCAAGGAGAACTACAAACCACTGCTCAAGGAAATAAGAGAGGACACAAACAGATGGAAAAACATTCCATGTTCATGGTTAGAAAGAATTAATATCATGAAAATGGCCATACTGCCAAAGTAATGTATAGATTCAATGCTATCCCCATCAAGCTACCATTGGCTTTCTTCACAGAACTAGAAAAAAACACCTTAAACTTCGCATGAAACCAAGAAAGAGTCCACATAGCCAAGACAATCCTAAGAAAAAAAAAAAAAAAAACCCAAAGCTGGAGGCATCAGGCTACTGACTTCAAACTGTACTGCCAGGCTACGGTAATCAAAACAGCATGGTACTGGTACCAAAACAGATATATAGACCAATGGAACAAAACAGAGGAGCCAGAAATAATGCCACACATCCACAACCATCTGATCTTTGACAAACCTGATAAAAACAAGCAATGGGGAAAAGATTTCCTGCTTAATAAATGGTGTTGGGAAAACTGGCTAGCCGTATGCAGAAAGCTGAAACTGGATCTCTTCCTTAACCATAAGACCTAACACCATAAAAACCCTAGAAGAAAACCTAGGCAATACCATTCAGGACATAGGCATGGGCAAGGACTTCATGACTAAAAGACCAAAAGCAAGGGCAACAAAATTCAAAATAGACAAATGGGATCTAATTAAACTTAAGAGCTTCTGCACAGCAAAAGAAACAATCATTAGAGTGAACTGGCAACCAACAGAATGGGAAAAAGTTTTTGCAATCTACCCAACTGACAAAGGGCTAATATTCACAATCTACAAAAACACAAACAACCCCACCAACAAGTGAGTGAAGGACATGAACAGACACATTTCAAAAGAAGACATTTATGCAGCCAACAAACATGAAAAAAAAGCTCATCAATCATTGGTCATTAGAGAAATGCAAATCAAAACCACATTGAGATACCATCTCATGCCAATTAGAATGGCGATCATTAAAAAATCAGGAGACAACAGATGCTAGAGAAGAAGTGGAGAAATAGGAGCGCTTCTACACTGTTGGTGGGAGTATAAATTAGTTCAACCATTGTGGAAGACAGTGTGGCAATTCCTCAAAGATCTAGAACTAGAAATACCATTTGACCCAGCAATCCCATTACTGGGTATATACCCAAAGGATTATAAATCATTCTATTATAAAGACACATGCACACATACGTTTATTGTGACACTTTTCACAATAGCAAAGACTTGGAACCAACGCAAATGCCCATCAAGGATAGACTGGAAAGAGAAAACATAGCATATATACACCATGTAATACTATCCAGCCACAGAAAAGGATGAGTTAATGTCCTTTTTAGAGACTTAGATAAAGCTGGAAACCATCATTCTCAGCAAATTGACATAAGAACAGAAAACCAAATGCCGCATGTTCTCACTTGTAAGTGGGTGTTGAACAATAAGAACACATGGACACAGGGAGGGAAACATCACACACCAGGGCCTGTTGAGAGGCCGGCGGGGTAGGGGAGGGAGAGCAGGGAATGAGGGGATACGGGAGGGATAGCATTAGAAGAAATACCTAATTTAGATGATGGGGTGATGGATGCAGCAAACCACCATGACATACGTATACCTATGAAACAAACCTGCATGTTCTGCATGTGTACCCCAGTACTTAAAGGATAATAAAAAATTTTTAAAAGAAGAATATCACCTAGTCAGTAAAAAGATTGAGCAAGATTGACAATTTACACAAAGAATTGAAAAAGGAATCTGTAAAACATTATGAATAGTAATAATGCTTATAAGAAATTAAAAATCAATAATGATATATAGAAAAGAAGAAAAAAGACATATGTACCAACCTATTGATAATTATTTTATCTGGAAGTTATTTACAAGGGACTAATACATTCCACATTGTGCTTTTTAACCACATTTGAATTTTACATTACACATTTGTATTTTTGTTTAATGGCTTTATTTTTATTTTGATATTTTTCATCTTTAAAATATCTGACTCCTCTTAATAACCCACTTGTTTTAGTTACAGTGCTTTTGCAAACAGCAAATACCCAACCGTTTCCTAAGTAAGCAGAGACATCCAACTAACTTTCCATTTCTCCTCTCCATTTTTCATCTATTTAAACAACAGCACATTTGTAGCTATGTAGTTGTAGTGTTTGTGAGAGAAGGTGAACCAAAAAACACCTTCACACTCCCAGCATCTCTCCCTTCTTTCCTCTGCCATCTTTAGCATGTTGGATTTTCAGCCTTGCACTTGTTTCTTTATATACACAAGATGCTGCCACAACTCTCGGCTTCAAAAACTCATGTGTCCAAGTTCAAAGCGGAATACAGAAGAGGACAATGATTCAACTCTCCTCACATTTCTTTTTTCTTATTTCAGGAAGGAACTTTTCTTTTTTTTCTTTTTTTTTTTTTTTTTTTTTTTTTTTCAAAAGCCCCTTACCTTTCATGCCCAGGCTTGTGTTATACGACATTTCAACCAACCACAGACAAAAGGGAACCGAATTTCCAAGCCTTAATTCATTCCCCAATACTAGGCACAGATTTAAAAAAAAAAAAAAAAAAAAAATGGAGCTGTGTTAGCAATGAAAAAGGAAAAGGGGTGGGTGGGCAGTCCCCCCATGCCTGCCACTCCTCTTCTCATTTCAAGAAAGTGATTCACTCCTTTATCTCTTCGACGTTGTAAACATGTTTCTATCAATAAACCCTCTCAAACTGAGTCATTATTTCCACTTCCTCACTTGTGAGTTCTACCATTTTATGAAACTGCTACCATTTCTGGAGGTGTACTTTCTCATGTTCATTGTAACTTTTGTTTGGAACTTTTCTCCCTGACCTACTCATTCTCTCCAAGAGCCAAACTTCTTTTTCTCCCTTTTGGTCGTCTTGTTAGCTGTCCTCATCAGCGCCTCTATAGTAAATGTTGTTCTGCGGCTGCCCAGCTGCCATTTCCTTTTCTTCGAAAACAGGGAACTCTGTCCTTCACCCTACAGGGATGTTACGCCAAAGCCCAGGTGCTTTCTACCGTGTGAGGCTTGCTCCTGTGAGAGCAGTCTCAGGAACAGGGTAAAGGTGAAAATTAGAGTGCAGTGGGTTAGGAATGGGGAGAAGGCAAGAACGGAAATGATTAAATGTGGGCGATGGCACTTTGCTCACTGGCTGGCACATAAGAAAGCCTTTAGAAATAATAACTTTGATTGTGATGATGTGATGGGGGCATGTAAATGTGGTTCCACATTTAAGGATTTAAAACCACATTTAAATATTTACATACTTGTTAATGGGTTCAAAAGTACAGTTAGAAGGAATAAGTTTGAGTATTTGATGATACAGTAGGAAAATTATAGTTAATTATACATATTGTATTACATATTATATTGATGAAAATATATATTATTGTATCATACCGTATAATGTTATAGCTAATGTATATTTTAAAATAGCTAGAGGAGACAAATTGTAATGTTCCTTCCCAACATGGACTGGGTACAGTGGCACATGCCTATAATCCCAGGATTTTAGGAAGCTGAGGTGGGAAGATTGCTTGAGCCCAGGAGTTCAAGACCAGGCTGGGCAACATAGCAAGATCCTGTCTCAACAAAAGATTTAAAAATTATCCCGGTATAGTGGCATACACCTGTAGCCCCAGCTACTTGGGAGGCTGAGGCAGGAGGATCACCTGAGCCTCGGAGGTCAAGGTTATAGTAAGTTATGCACTCCGGCCTGAGTGACAGAGGGAGACCCTCTCTCAAAACAAACAAACAAACAAAAATGTATTTGTTCCAATACAAAAAAAACATAAATCTGTGAGGTGATGGATATCCCAATTCCTCTGATCTGATCATTATACATTGTATATATGAATCAAAATATTACATGTACCTCAAAACGATATACAACTATGATGTATCAATGGAAAAATACAACAAACAAATATTCCCATATTTTAATATTTAAACTCTAGCACCTGAAAATTCTTCTTCTTATAATGAAATTAGCTTGGCATTAAGAAAATTATGTGAAGTCTTATCAGAAGTATAGCATTGCTTCTCAAATGTCTTTCTGTCACGGCACACACAGACGATGATAATGTTTGTGAGGCCTAATGGGGTCAATGAGGAGGAGTTGTGAATTCTCCCTGAGGCTGCCTGGCTGAAATCAGCCAATGTAGGGCCCCCAGGCATCCCAAAGCTTCCCCAGTCATCGCAAAAGGCATCCTGTTCCACAGGGCACCAGCTAGAAAGCTCTGAGGTGTGAGTTTGAGTCCCGTCGGCCTCTGCTCCCTGCTCTGAGCAGCTTTGCCTCTCTGAGCCTCAGTTTCCTCATCTGTATAATGAAAACCACAGTGAAATGTGCCCCAGCAGGGTTTTGAAAGGTTAAATAATAAAACAACTAAGATACATTAGATAAATAATTAGTACTCTGTCTGTATTTGTGTATACCCTGGAAATTTCTGATCAAGATAGCTCTGTATTACATGAAACAAGGATGCTCTGAAGGCTAAAGGAGGATTCTTGGCATCCTAGCCATCTGAAATCTCGGTCCTAATCTTTCGTACTGAATGCTCTATAGCTCAGCAGCATTTTATTTCTCTTTATAGATAAGACAACAGCACTCATCTGCCAGAGGCAAGCATTTTAGCTACGACTTCAGACCCTTATGGCAATACAAATGAGATCTTCCTGATAGATTTCAGTAAACACGTAACTATTGTATTTGTCCAGGGTCATACTTCTGCCCTGGCTTCCTTCTGCAAGCTGCTCTTGCCTCTTTCTGAAGCTATTTTTTTCCTTGAAACCATCTGTATGATTGCATGAGGAGCAGCAGTGTCGCCACGGCCCATCTTCTGGTCCATTGGTCCAGGGTGGACTCTCGATTCAGACTGGACCAATAAGGGACCTTCACTGGGAAACTGAGGACTAGTCTGAGACAGAGAAGCTGGACACACATTTCAGAAAAGAAGCTGTAAATTTTGGGAGAGCTTCCAGAGACCACACAGAAAAAGCCCAGGGATGCAAGCAAAGGGGAGACCAACAGAAGACACAAGTGAATGGACCAGATTCACAGAGAGAAGCAGGACAAAATCAGACAGTAACATGTATAGTGTGTGAGTTCCTGAATCCAGTTATCCCTGAGGCCTAGCCATATCCCTCTCCTGAGACTGTATGGGATATCTCAGAATCCTTGTAAGAAAAGCTTCTTTTTGCCCAAGCTTATTTGTGATAGATTTCTGTCATTTATAACCAAAGGAGACATGCAAGCTGTTGGAAATCTCAGGCCTATTATTTCCCATTAAATACATCTGTACGTCAGTGGCATTCCATTTCTCTTTATAGAGAAGCAGCAGCCGCCATCTGCTAGAGGCGATATATTTTAGGCAGGACTTCAGAACTTCACAGAAACACAGATTAATTCTTCTTGGAAGATATATTCAGTGTGAGAGAGAATTAAAGCTATCTTGGTGCCTTCCTAAAAAATCAACTGTCATACAACCTGCTACTCTCCAAAACACGTGCTGGGTGCTGGTATTCACATGCTTGAGTTTAAAAAATGGAAAATTTGGAGACAGAATAGATAATATTACTGTGTATGTGTGTGTATGTATATGTGTGTGTGTGTGTATGTGTGTATGTGTATGCATGTGTGTGTGTGTGTGTATGTACATATGTGTACATGTTGAGAGTGGAAGAAGAGATGATGGGTTCAATGCAAGCTCCAGCTCATTGACTGTATAGATGAGGATACCATGGTCAGACATGAAATAACTCCAGGGAAAATCCAAAGTAAACAGAAGTAAAGAGGATGAATTTCACTCACTCACTCAGGAAATATTTATTGGGAGTCTTTCCATCTCCGCCACTGTGCTCTGTCTTAGGTACATTCACATCCTTTGGTTCAACAAATACTTGTTGACCCCTTGTGGTATAAAGATTTCATGCGAGTTCTTTGGAAGATGAAAACATTGGGAGATAGAACCTCAAGGCTACGATAAGCAGGGAGAGGACTACAACAATTCACAAGTTATAGCTACAGTTACCTTATGCAAAGTACATAGCATAGTAGCACTCTCGTCTTGATGAGATGCCATAGCAAGTAAATGAAAGCTCCCAGATGTGAAGCCCCTGCCCCGGTTGTTTTGCTGCCATCTTGGGAGGTGGGGTAGTATGACAAGCCAAGAACATGGGTTGTTATTTACCGTTATTTACAATTACTTATTTACTGCTACTTTGGTTTCTTGCAGTTGTGTACTGGCTTTGTGCTTTTGGGCTAGTTACTTGCCTTCTGTATGCCTCTGTTTCCTTATGTATAAAAAGGAGATGGCAATAGAGTTGACCTCATGTGAAAACTAAACGAGTTGCTTCATAAAAAGCAATTAAAATGTTACCTAGGGCCAGTGTGGTGGCTCACGCCTGTAATCCCAGCACATTGGGGGACTGAGGTAGGTGGATCACCTGAGCTCAGGAGTTTGAGACCAGCTTGGCCATCATGGTGAAACCTCGTCTCTACTAAAAATACAAAAATTAGCCATGCATGGTGGCGGGCGCCAGTAATCCCAGCTACTCGGGAGACTGAGGCAGGAGAATCACTTGAACCTGGGAGATGGAGATTTCAGTGAGCCGGGACTGCGCCCCTGCACTCCAGCCTGGGAGATAAGAGCAAAACTCCATCTCAAAAAAACAACAAAAAATTGCCTAGAATATTCCCAGCACTTGCATAACATATGCTAATTTTGTTATTGTTGTTGTTGTTGTTGTTACAAGGACGAAAGTTCAGTGCCAGGCATTACGCCAATTATTTCACACGTACCACCTCATTTCATCTTAACAGTCCTGGAGAATGAAATCATAATCCCTACTCAGAGACACTGACTTGTCTGACAGTATACAACTGCTACCTGCAATGTACAAAGCGGAGATACAAATCCAGGTCACTCTAAACACAAAGAATGTACCTCTCCCAAGCGAATACATTAATCAGAGATGTAATTAATACTGCAAAACTGACAGGAAACATGAGATCAGTTGTTTTAGAGCCTAAGTGGACACGTACATCACCCAGGATACTTAATTTACAGATTCCTGATCCCTACCCAGATACCTAAATTGGCAAATATTGAGTGAGCTGCAGAAATCTACAATTTTAACAATAAGTCCCAGGGCTTTTGTTGAAGGGGATTTGCAGTTTGATTGATCCAGATTCAAACCTGAGATTCAGAAGTTAACCTGTTCCTTCAGGGCTTTATAGAGATAGCACTACCAAACTTCAGTCTCAAGTGTGGGAATGGCCTAGATAATGGGTAGATGAGATATTTCAGGCAGGCTCAATTGCCTGAACACAGATGTGAGATAGAAGTGCATACAGTGAACAGGCGGACCACATTGACTGTAACAGTAAGACATAGTGGGCAATAAAACTGGAAAAGGGAATGGGGTCAAAGTTGTGGGAAGGTCTCAAGCCATCATGAGGTATATCTGGTATGATGATTATGCCCAGCTTGCAGACAGCCATTTCCATATTTGGTGGCTACATCATTTATTATTGTGATAATGCATGAGCTTCCTAAATGGTTTTCCCACTTTGCGTTTTGACCTTCTACATCCATTCCTCAAGCAGTAGCACCAAAGCCAATTTAAATAATGTAGATCAAATTACAACCCGCTCCTTCCTAATAGCTTCCCATTGCCCTGAAAATAAAATGCAAAGTCTTCACCATAGTCTACATGGCCTGCCTCCTGCTCCCTGGCCACCCTCGTCTTCCAACATCTGCCCCTGTTCAGCGGACTTCAGTCTTTGGCCTGATCATTTTCTTCCTTAAACCCTGATCCTGTCCCCACCTCAGGGCCTATTCCCCAGCTAATCCTTGACCTGCCAATCTCTCTATTCAGCTCTGCCATTGGGATCCCAGTGCAAATGTCACCTCTCAGAGTCAGCATTGATCACCCAATCGCAGGTTTAGCCACATACCTCTCATACCTTATTGATTGCATCACCTGATTTTATTTTTCCTTCATAACTTTTTTTTCCCCTTTTTCTTTTTTTTTTTTTTTTTTTTTGTTTGTTTTGAGATGGAGTCTCGCTCTGTCGCCCAGGCTGGAGCGCAGTGGTGTGATCTTGGCACACTGCAACCTCTGCCACCCAGGTTCAAGCAATTCTCCTGCCTCAGCCTCCAGAGTAGCTGGGACTACAGGTTTGTGCCACCATATCTGGCTAATTTTTTCCCTTTTTTTGAGACTGAGTCTCACTCTGTAGCCAGACTGGAGTGCAGTGGTACAATATCGGCTCACTGCCACCTCCAGCTCCTGGATTCAAGCAATTCTCCTGCCTCAGCCTCCCGAGTAGCTGGGATTACAGGCATGCGCCACCATGCTCAGCTAATTTTTGTATTTTTAGTAGAGACAGGGTTTCACCATGTTCGCCAGGCTACTCTCGAACTCCTGATCTCAGGTGATCCACCTGCCTCAGCCTCCCAAAGTACTGGGATTACAGGCGTGAGCCACCATGCCCAGCTTCTGTTATAACATTGATCATCATCCGTATTCATTTGTTTATTTTATAGTCTGGGCCACCAACACCAGTAGCACCATGTAAAGAGTGACCTTGAATATGCTACTCACTGCTTGACATGGTCTGATTATTGATGTTGTTACCCTCCACCGCCCCCGCTAAACTTCATGTTGTAAAACTTAACTCCCAAGGTGATTATCTTAGGAGTGAGGCCATTGGGAGGCCATTAGGTCATGAGGGTAGATCCCTTATGAATGGAATTAGTATCCTTATTTTAAAAGGGCCCAAGAGAGACCTTTTTCTCCTTCCACCATGAGAGGACACATGGAAGGCACGATCTCCGAACAAGGAAACGGGTCCCTACCAGACACCAGATTTGCTGGCACCCTGATTTAGATGTCTCAGCCTCCAGAATGATGAGAAATACATCTCTGTTACTTATAAGCCACTCAATCTATGCTGTTTTGTTATAATAGCCTGAATGGACTAAGATACTGTTTATCCCTACAACCTAGATCAGTGCCTAAAACCTAACAAAGGCTTCATAAATATCTGTTGCATCAATGGGTGATGACAGCGACGGTAAATACTCTGGAGAAGTGGTAGAAGGTTGGATTTAAAAACAGCAACTTTAGTATCTCCCAGCTGCTACTGTAACTATGAAGATTCTCCCTATTAGGGTCCCTTAAAAACAATCAAAGAAACCGTTTTTGCTATGTTAATGGAATTTAATTAAACTAATGATGTCTGATTTTCAACTATCTCAGGCCAGTCTACTAACCTTTTCCCGGCAATTCAACTCGCTCTAAAATATGAGAAAGCATTTACAATTATTCTGACAAAAAGAGTTAATTAACAGAATACTTAATCACACATCTGAGCTTTAATATATCAGCATTGGATGTCATTTTCATTAATGTGCTCCAATATTTATATTTCTTAAGACTGAAAGAATGTTGCTCATGGGGGTGGAGAGAGATCATTTTCTTGTTGAGCAATGTCCATAAGATTAAGTACTTAGACTGCAGTAAAAAATGAATGCAGCACCCTTTAATCCTTTCCATATAGACAAATGAATGTATTTTTCATAATAACATTGCCACAATTCAAGGCAGCGTAGTGGATCACAGAGACTTTGCCTGCGAATATCAGATTTACAATACAGTGTCCCAAGTGGGGAGAGAAACTGTGACACATTCATTATTAAACTAAAATAATGTCATGTACACTGCATCATTTGTACACTGGCAGCCTCCAAATCGTCCACAAAATTACTTAAGGTCAATGCATTATCAAGCCTGAAAGGAACCACTGTCCGGATACCAAGCCCCAGTCTCAACTGATCCTGGTTAGTAATGTGTAATGGGGGGTTTTCCAAATTCAAATGGAGAGAAGAAAATCTCACTTTCAATTCCAGCTGGAGGTGCTGACATTTAAATCTGTCATAAGCAGTGCAGCCTTATCCTAATTGCAAAATTTCATGTGCTTTATGTTATTTAAAACTTAATTGCATATTTAATCATAGGAACTGCAAACTACTCATAGCAAAGCAGACAGAGCAACTGGAGTACACTTGATGTGTCCATTAGGGACAAACGAGAATTCAGCATCTGTTTGAAAATGCAGAGAAGATGAAAACTTGGAACCAAACAAGAAAAAATAAAAGGGAAGGCCAAAGCTATCTGAGTTCTCCCCCAACCCCCACTGTGATTATTGCCATTTCTTCTGCATTGCTTCTTATCAAGAGAATCCTAAAGCATCTTTATACTGAGGCTATGCACAGATGAAATTAAATTCAGGTAAAAGCCATTTAAGCAGAAGGCCATTTGTTTCATCTGTCTTTTCCCAGCAGGCAAATTTGCTAAAGTTTATAACCACATAGAAAAAAGAATCAGGGTTTTAATGATGTTTAAAATAAATAAATAAAAGACCCTCAAACTGCAGGAATCTTATCTCTTAGCTCTCTGAACATAATCTTTTAAAATGCCCCAAGCCTAGAGTAGACCTGAGCTGGGACCAAAACAGCCAAATATACTACATATAAAAATTTCCTCTAAACCACAATTAAACCAAGACAGTTTCATTTATCTGAGCTTATGTTTATTCATTTGTTAATTCAACAAACAATTATCGAATTTCTATTTGACAGATACTGAAGATACAGCCGTTAACATCATATGCCAAAACCTTTACCTTTATAAAATACGTATTTTAGAAGGAGGCAGACAATAAATATAACAAGTGAATTTAAAAAGTTAGAAAGTGTCCAGTGCTATAGAACAAGAAAGAAAGAGAAAGGAGTAGAAGGAAGCGGGAAGGAAAGGGGACAGGAG
>NW_022437032.1:1608845-1877720 GCF_009761245.1 Sapajus apella
AGGGGAAGGGAGGGGAGAGGAGAGGAGGGGAGGGAAGGGGAGGGGAGGGAAGGGAAGGGAAGAGAGATATTAAGAAAGTAAGCAGGCTGGCATGGTGGCTCACACATATAATCCCAGCACTTTGGGAGGCCAAGGCAAGCAGATTGCTTTAGCCCAGGAGTTCAAGACTAGCCTTAGCAACATGGTGAAACCCTATCTCTACAAAACAATGCAAAAATTGACCAGGTATAGTGGGGCAAACCTGCAGTACCAGCTACTTGGGAGGCTAAGGTGGGAGGATGTCTTGAGCCTGGGAAGTGGAGGTTGCAGTGAGCTGAGATGATGCCACTGTACTCCAGCCTGGACAACAGAGCCGGACCTGATCCCCCGCAACAAAAGCAAGCAGTGTAAAAGGGCTGGGAATGTCAAGAGCAAGGATGGACTGCAGTTTTTAATGGATAATAAGGTATCTATCGTCATATAACAAATTACCCCAAAACTCAGAAGCTTAAAACAAGCACATATTACTCTTCACAGTTTCTGAGGGTTAGGAACTCAAGAGCAGCCTAACTGGGTGGTTCCAGCTGAGGGTCTGTCACCAAGTTGTGGTCAAGCTATCATAGGGAACTGCAATTACTTCAAGGCTCAAATGAGACCAGAAAACCTGCTCCAAACTCAGTCATGTGGTTGATAGGCCTATTATTTACTGGCTCTTGGCCAGAGGCATTTGTTCCACAGGAGAATTTTTTTGGTCTCTTTTATAATGTCCTTTTCACTAGTTAATTCATGATGTAAAGCTGACTTAACTGGTGAACTAAAATACATGTTTTCAAGAATGCTGACTGCTATATCAGGGTGTAGCCTAGAACCTCAAAACCAGGGTAGCAACAGTTACCACTGCTTGAGAACTCACTATTGGCTAAACATTGTGCTAAGCCTTGTATTAGCACTAGCCAATGTAATGTAGAAGCTCTCTAGGAGGAATCCTCTTTGCATTTTATAGTTAGAAAAACAGACTTGAGGCTGTCAAGTTTTGTCTGAGGTTACATGACTAATACATGTCAGGCTGGGGACTCCCAAACCATACTAAAATATCTCCCTAAAATAAATGACCTGCATCTAGTTTCCATGGGATGGGACTTCTTTTTCCTTAACTCATTTGCCCCAACTAAGCTATTTAGCAAACTAATTATTGTTACAAAAACAAACAATTCTCACAATTAATACTCTTGTTTAGTTATAGACAGATAGATACATATATAATCAACATAAATATATGTCGGTGCATATACACACACACACAGAGAGAGAGAGAGAGAGAGAGAAAGAGAGAGACAGAGAGAGAAAGAGAGAGAGAGACAGAGAGAGAGAGAGAGAAAGAGAGAGAGAGAGACAGAGAGAGAAAGAGAGAGAAAGAGAAAGAGAGATAACCAACCAAGATTCAAGGGGATGGAGCAATACATTAGAATACTCTGGCAACATTAAAAATCCTGCAACAAGAATTTCCAATTAAAAAAGCTCAAGCTTAAAAGAAATTGAGCTCATAATTCATTGTGAAAGAAGAGATATGAAACCTTGTAGCATTTTTAAAGAACACTTTTTGGGTGACAAGTACAATTTAAAGGATCTTATCAATGATAAATTATTCTTGTTGATGATTAAACCTACCTTTCTAAACAGTTGGCTGGGGCATGGTACCCACATCAGGTAATGGATTTAATTGTGACATTTATGTGGGTTCAGTGTGGCAAAAAGGAAACATAAAATGGGCCTGACTATGGAGACACCTTCTTATTGCTATTCTTTATTGGTATCTCTTCATAAATCACTCAGAGCTCTGCTCAGTTCCACCCTTCTTGACTCACAGGAGAATCAATAACTTGCGGAGAGATAAATCACTTTCTTAGCATTACTCCCATTGTACATTCCATGGTTATACAACAAAAGGGGCAAATAAATAACCAGTTTTAACTCCCTGAAGCAACTTTTCCTTTAAGTCCTTTTTTTCACTAGTTACCAATTAAAGATACAATTTATATCAGTTCAAAGATGGCAATAGTCTTGAAATTCACTGGAAAGCAATGCCACAATTGTGTCAATCCACAGACCACAAAAATGTCTCCAGATATCAATTGTATAACAAACTCCAGACCTGATCCTGTAAGAGACACTGAGAAGTAAGAGACTGAGTTAAGTTAGCATAAGGAAAAGAGAAAAACCTCTGTCACTTGAAAGAGTTGGCTTCAATTCTGGTCTAGCCATTTAGCAACTGTGTGTGGCTTTAGCTAATGACTATGCTTGTGTTTGCTTTGGTGTCTTCAGCTGTAACATAGCAATAGTATAAGCTACCTTGAGGAATATTTGTGATGATTATAAACAGAGAAAAAGAGTCTGGCCCATGGAATGTGTTCTATAAAGGCAATTATTGTCATGGTCTTCGTCATTGTCATTTGCATCTCTCATAAGGATATCAAATGTTTGTGTACCTGCATTGTGCTAGCCAATGAGCTAGATGGTAGGGGGCACGCACAATATTGTAGATAATGGGAAATAATGATAAATTAATTAGGCAAGAAATGTGAGGTCAAAGAGAGGCACTCTGAAATTTAATAACTGTATCATAAAAATGCATATTAAGAAATGTTGAACTAATTTACATTCCCACCAACAATGTAAAAGTGTTCTTGTTTCCCCAAAACCTCACCAGCATCTGTTGTTTCTTGACTTTTTAATAGTCACCATTCTGACCTGTATGAGATGGTATCTCGTTGTGGTTTGATTTGCATTTCTCTAATGATCAGTAACGTTGAGCTTTTTTTCATATGTTTGTGGCCGAATGAATGTCTTCTTTTGAGAAGTGTCTGTTTGTGTCCTTTGCCTACTTTTTAATGGGGTTGTTTTTATCTTGTAAATTTGTTTAAGTTCCTTGTAGATTCTGGATATTAGACCTTTGTCAGATGGATAGATTGCAAAGATTTTCTCCCATTCTGTAGGTTGCCTATTCGCTCCTCAAAGATCTAGAAATAGAAATGCCAGTTGACCCAGTAATCCCATTACTGGGTATATACTGAAAGGAATGTAAATCATTCTATTATAAAGATACATGCATGCACATGTTCATTGTAGCCCTATTCACAATAGCAAACACAGGGAATCAACCCAAATGCTCATCAACAATAGATTGGATAAAGGAAATTCGGTACATATATGCCATGAAATACTATGCAGCCATGAAAAGGATATAAGATCATGTCCTTCGCAGGGACATAGATGGAGCCAGAAGCCATTATCCTCAGAAAACTAGCACAGGAACAGAAAACCAAACACCACATGTTCTCACTTATAAGTGGGAGCCCAACAGCGAGAACACATGGACATGGGTGGGTGAATAACACACGCTGAGGACGGGGTGTCAGGGGGCAGGGTAGGGGAAGGGAGAGCATTAGGAAATACAGCTAATGCCTGCTGGGCTTAATAGCTAGGTGGCGGGTTAATAGGTGCAGCAAACTACCATGGCACGTGTTCACCTACGTAACAAACATGAACATTTTGCACATGTACCCCAACTTAAATTTCTTTTAAAAGTGTTACCATATGTCTTAAGTTGGGCGGTAAGGTCAAGGTTGATCATTTTATTGCTATGTTTCATAATTCAGATAAATATATTGAATATATGTTCTTTTGTATATTGTATCAAAGAGGTTTTTGACACCCAATAAACAATAGCATCATGGTTGAGAGGTAAATAATCTTTAAATTTATATAGAATTTTATATTTATAATGGAGCCAATTTCCTGAGAGGTATAAATAAACTATTCCCTCTGAGTGGTTGAAACTTTCTTTCCAAATCCCATAATGGTTTTTCGTAGATTAAAAAAAAAAAATTTTTTCCAGAGATGTTGTCTCACTTCATCACCCAGGTTGTACAATGATTGCAATGGTATAATCACGGCTCATTGCCGTCTCACCTACCTAGAGCATGCCAGACAAGTGGGCAGAGGTGCTTGCAGTGGTGAGAAGGGCATGAACAGCTCCCTATTAGCCTCCTTGGCTGGAACATTTCTGTTGTTGGGGGCTCGGGCAAGGATTAAGAGGGAAATGTCTCCTTACTGGATAGACAGTCTCCATGCTCTGCTCTTATTGTTACATAAATGTGGTTGCTATTTCTCTTATTACTCTTCACTGGCTGTCAATGCCCTGTTTGGCAGCATTTGAACGGTCTCATGTCTCGGTACTTTGCAAAGGTCTATGGGATCTCTTCACAACACCTATCCCACCTACCACTACCCACAGATCATTTTTTTAGTCTGCAGCCCCCACAGGAAGATACCAGTAGAAAAGTGCACATCTGCCTTCCTTACTTCTTAAGGACATGTGAGAAACTCCCACATCTTTGCTGCATCACACAATGGAAGTGCAGGACCACCCCCAGTCTCAGCCCATGAGTTTTTCCCAATCCCTTCAGTACGCTCTTTAGATAAGCACAGGTACAAAACCAAAAGCAAAGTAGTATCCTACCCGGAAATACAGCAGACTTCTTCTTATAGAGGCACTCATAGCGATGATTCTCTTGAGCAGCTCACTTGTTTGGATTTAGGGGAAAAAAAATGACAGTACATAGCACTTCTTGTTTTCACAATGGGTTTTAGGCAAAATTGCAGGTAAATAGGAAGAAAATCAGCTCCCCTTTCTGCATGTTGGGAGTAATAAGATCACCTTTCTCAAGGGAGTGATATAAGTAACAAGGAAGATAAGGCAGAGAAAGCACTTAGTAAATTCCTCCTATATAGTGAGGTAGGAGTGAGGGTAAAACTCAGGATCATGATGATTTGTTCAAAAGTCTAAATTCAACTATTCTCTTCAAATAACTATTATCAGAGCTCAAAGTGGAGGTGAGAAAAACACCACATTTTCACTTCATACCACTCTAATACCTATAAATTGTAACACTTCTTTTCGCACTAGTGCAATCACATTTACTACATATCAGTGTTCACTTTGAACTTGGAAATTGGAAATAGAGTTAGATAGAAAAGTAGAGAAAAAAATAAGGTACATAAAAATTTGAGAGGAAAATACTCTGAAGGGGAAGAACATAAGGTTTGTTGGGATGATTTTCCCATTGACTGGGTTGGATACCCCATCTTTAAGCATGCTTGAATGAGTTTAAACACATTCTACTAATGGATACATTTCAGTTAATTGAAAACTAGTAGTGGAAACATTCGTTATGAACCTTTGCTTAAGATACCCACATATAAGGCTCCCTCAGCAACTGGTTGTTCATTGTGATTAAATATATTGAGTGAAATAAAAACATGTGTGTCAATTTTTATCTTAAAAGCAATCTTTCCTTTTTAGCAAAACAGCATATTCAATTATCTCATTCAATAGATAAAAATGATTCCCAGCTTGAAAGTAAATATTTGCTTTTGAAGATCACATTATGGAAAAATCAAATTACATGCTTGTTTTTATTATTAACAAGAATAAGTTCCAAAGCCCTGTATGTATTGCATCTGTCACTCTCCATATCCTACAATCAAATTTCCCTTTAAATCTCATCAAATAATTCCCAAAGTCATTGGAGAGGCAATAAATGAGGTTATGACACACTGCTCACAGAGAGCTAAATGTCTTTCATATATCTTTAAGTAGTTATTAATCTCTGAATTAGTTTAGAATACATTAACCTTCAAGGTAAATTAGATCAATCAGGAAAATGACTCACAAGAGCTAGACTGTCTTTTTTGATGTTGTTGTTTTCACATCTGGCCTGTGTGGCAAGATGTGCCAGGTTGACGCATGGCTGTATCAGCCGCCATCACTCACCAGGCTTCCAAGTTGTCCATTTCGGATCTATTTCTTCCTGGAAGGTTGTCCACCTAGGCAGTGAGACTGGATGAATAGACATGGACATATCATTACTTTAGTATAAGCAAGATGATTTGACTATTGCCATGGGGGAATAGCTTATCTAATTCCTACTACCCTTGCTAGTGGCACTTTAGAGTTCTCTGCCCAATAACTGTGGAATGAAAAAAAGCAAAAAGTGGCATCTTTTTTAAAATCCAAGGCAATTGGCCTTTAAAACTCCTGAAACAAGTGAATCCACAATCTCAATCTTTTCTTTTTTTAGAAAAAGAACTATCTGAAGAAAATAATTAGAACTGTTGAAAAATAGTCAAAAGTATGTGGCTATCATTTTTCTATACAATAGGAGCCTAATGATGGTGATGATCATTTTAGTAATTCAATCTTTAATTTATATGGTTGGTGATTCAGCTCATCATAGCTTGGAATTCTCAATTACATTGCTCAATGAATAAAAAAGATATGGAAAGCAAAGCTGAGGGCACGAGGAGGGGCACTCCAAGTTTTTAACTTGAATGATAAATGTTAGAGAGACCAGGAGCCTAGTGGTGGGAAATTTTTGCCCCGTATTTTGGTGTTTTGCTTTTCTTATGGTCCTATAGTTTTATATATTATTGTGATTCAGAGTAGACTTAGCCCTAACAAATATTATTGTCAGTTGCCATTTTTGCTGTTGTATTGGCATCAAATATCCCAACTTAAATATAATTGAAGAGAAAATCCCAACATATCCACCCAAATATTTTTTTCTCTCTCCTTTCTTTAAAATCTCCACAGAGATGTGTGGTGTTATTTCTGAGGCCTCTGTTCTGTTCCATTGGTCTATATATCTGTTTTGGTACGAGTATCATGCTGTTTTGGTTACTGTAGCCTTGTAGTATAGTCTGAAGTCAGGTAGCATGATGCCTCCAGCTTTGTTCTTTTTGCTTAGGATTGTCTTGATGATGTGGGCTCTTTTTTTGTTTAATATGAAATTTAAAGTAGTTTTTTTTTTCAATTCTGTGAACATGAGCACAGGGAGGGGGACATCACCCACACACCAGGGCCTGTTATGGGGTTAGGAGCTAAGGAGGGATAACATTAAGGAGAAATACCTAATGCAGATGACCAGTTGAAGGAGTGCAGCAAACCACTATGGCACATGTATGCCTATGTAATAAACCTACACATTCTGCACATGTACCCAAGAACTTAAAGTATAATACAAATAAATAAATAATAAATAATAAAATCTCCACAGACAGAAATAAAATATCAAGGGGACGAAAACTGCTGGAAGAATATTTGTTGATGATTTCAGGACAGAAAGAAAACTCTTTGGTCAGTGCTTCAAAGGAGCACATGGAATTATGCACTGATCCTTCAAAAATGAGACAACTTGGTGGTAAAATAAGCTCAGGATTTAGTAAGTTATGTATATTTTGGAAATTTGGATTAAAAGATTTTGGAAATGCGACTATGTCAATACATATGGTGGAACCCTCAAACAAGAATTATTACTGAGATTAATTTATAGCCATTAAAAAAAAGAATTAAAAAAAGAAAGAGAATACCATGGTTACAAATATAGTTCTAGAGATATTTGAGAGAACTGTCACTTCTTGCACGCTACGCTGATCAGCTTGAAAGAATCATGTAATTACAATATCCAATACAGGAAAAGGTATGGAGATGAATCTTAAGCGGTAAGATTGTGAGGTGGTGCCTTTTATTAATCATTTCATAAAATGTTTCTTTTTCTTTTGTGAAAATGAAGCAGCAGTTCACAAAAATGAGAGCAATTCAAATAGCCATATCTTAGATCAACTTCCACTTCCTAGAAGATAAAATATTTCATTGTTTTCTTTTCTCCCACTTCCTCTCAAATTAGAGAAAATTGTGAGTTAGGGCATTGCCTTATTTAACAATATACAAGACAAATAATCCTTTAATGGTCTTGTTTCCAACATAAATACAGTGACTGACAAAGCATAGTGTAATTAAAAATAAATAGGACATTTACTTGAAATAAATCATATTTTAATTGGCATTTTAATTGAAGCGATGTTAAATATAATGTCAATATATTATTCCAGATTGTACTCTTTAGACAAAATCCCATGCTACTCTTTGTTTGCTAACATTTGAGCCAACGACGGTGTTTTTATGTTTGCCTTTATTTGAAAATAACTGTATTTCATATATGAAATGTAAGTAGTATAATATTAGTAAACCAGTTTTGCCAAATTCTTTTTTACAATTATCAGGAGGCATTTCTCCATGAGTTTCTCACATTTCTGCACATCTTGTAGTAGCTTTTGTTTCAGACAAACTTTTCAAGGATGTTTGTATAGTAAAAGGCCTTGGAAGATAGAGATAGTAGCTCCCCTGGGGCAGAGGGCAGGTATGTTTCCTGACCAGTATAAGGTAATGTCTCTCTGTAGGCAAAGGCTAGATCACCTCTTTAGAAGATTGGGATTTCTTAAACTCAGCTGCGCCCCAAGCCTTCTGAGGCTGCAGCATCTACCTAGGCTGCTTCCCGTCACTCCCAGGGAACTTGGAGCGAGAGTACCTGCAGCCAATACGATGGTCATGCTGCCTGCTGTGCCTTGAGTAATCCAAGTCTTTTTTCTCTGACTCAGGGGTTGCATGTTTTCTGCCTGCATCTAAGAAACTACAGCAGGCTAAGTTGTTAACTTGCAAGCAAGATACACATCTTTAACTTTTCAGAGTTCTTGGCAGAAACGAGAGACTTCTGCAGAAAAAGAAAAGAAAAAAGAAAAAAAAAGGAAAGCATCGTCAGTTAACCAGAAAATGTTGCTCTATCAAGTATCCTCCGGCCTTGGGGGTGAGCAGCCAAATTTCTTCAAGGCAGGCAAAAGTGATAGGTTTGAGTATAATTGTGTTTTATTTCTGTTTCTTTTCCTGATATCTGCAGAACACACATCCTAATTCAGTCCCCTCAAGCTGTCAGAGGAGCTATGCATTACCACAAGAAGGGCTGTTTTTGAGAGATGAAACTCTTGACACTCCAAATGGATGGACGCTACTTCCTACTTAGAAACGTGCTGGCCAAGATCAAAATCCCTATCCATTACATGCCAGTTCTGCCAAATGGCTCTGAAAATTAGCTTGGATGACATTAGGAGCTGAGATTGCAAGGCTGCATGAGGAAGCTGAAAGGAAGCGAGGAAGGCGTGTAAGTGAACAAATAAACTGATAACCTTGTTTCTGCAGCTCTAGATAATATGAGTGCCTGAGATGCAGGAAAGATGCACAGTTCAGTCTCCCGATACAGAAAAGGAGATTCCATAGACTGCAAATCTTGGTTTACAGTGTTGTGTCTATTTATCAGGGCACTGGATGCCCACTGAGGCCATTTTCCAGATTTATGTGCCTCAAGGTCATGGAATCCTAACCATAAGAGTGATACCACTAATGAATTTCCTCCCACTGCCATATTTTGCCCTTCCTACAAAAGCCATAAATTCTGTAGAAGGCCAACTGAAATTCATGCAGAGAGGGACAGGGTATTCCTCTTTGTAAACTGGGACCAAGTTACAGAAGCAAGTTTCCCCTTTAGCACTGGATCTTATTCTAGAAGAAACAAAGCACCTCAGAGATTCCTCTTTGTGGTCCTACAAAAGCCAGGCAGCCTAAACTGGCACTCCCCATAACAAAAGCCAACAAATTAGTCCCAGGACTTAAAAGACTCTCGTCCCAAAACAAGACAAGCAGGTATAACAGGACAGCATCTGGGGACTTTCCTTTTCTGCCCCAAGCCCAATTAGAAGTGTGGCTCAACAGTTAAACTTATCTCTGCAAAGGGATGCAATTCACAATACTTTAACAAGAAATGAGTGTATTTTAGTGATGATTTCATAAGGAGGTAAGGAAGACGAGCGACTCTGCCAAGCATTTAGTTAGAAATCGAATAGAATTTCTGTTCTCCCTATGCCCAAGGGCCTCCCCTACCCACAGCCAGCCTTCTCCTTGCCACAGTCTCTCAGCATGACCCACTCTTGTCCTGAATATGTGCTCTGTCCCTCAGCCTCCTTGTATATATGCCACAGCACATCAACTGCCTGGTTCAAAGCAGTAGAGTGACAATACGCAAGAACAGAAAACCAAACGCCGCGTGTTCTCACTCGTAAGTGGGTGATGAACAACGAGAACACATGGACACAGAGAGGGAAACATCACACACCGGGGCCTGTTGGGGGAGGGGGGGGCTAGGGGAGGGATAGCATGGGTGGAGGAATGCGGGGGGAGGATAGCACTAGGAGAAACACCGAATGTAGATGACGGGGTGATGGGTGCAGCAAACCATCATGGCACATGTATACCTATGTAACAAACCTGCATGATCTGCACATGTACCTCAGAACTTAAAGTATAATAATAAAAATAAAAATAAATAAAATGAGACTATTCAGTTAAAAAAAAAAAAAGACTAAGTAGGCAGGCTCCAGAACCACTGTTGGGCTTTGCCTTGATGTTGCCACTAACAAGGAACAAAATCTCTCTGAATTTCAGTTTCCTTACCTAGCCAAGGCATATCGGAGCAGTGCCTGCTTCATGAGATGAACGGTATCGATGCATGAAAATTGTCTGGCATGGACCCTGGCTCTCAGACAGCACTTGACAGATGGGATTGTACCTGGCTCAAGCAGATAAGAAGGTGTGGCAAGAGGATGAACTGAGTTTTTTCACCAAACTAAAACTTTACTTTGCCATCACAAAGTAATTTTAACACTAAATTATGCCATCATGAGCAGGGATATACAACGTCCTTTTTCCCTCTCTAAATAGGAAGAAATGGGGTACCTTTGGATGGTCTTCTCTTGGCCACAGTGTGCTTATGCTACATTAAGAGTGAGCCTGGGGTCCCAAGCTGGTTGAAAGAACATGCTGGCTTGTGCCTTCAACTGCAGCAGCATTTTCCCACCACCCCTTCCCAGTAAGAAATACTTTGAACACTCAGTACTTAAGAAATCCACTAATTACAGCATGTGTCTCAGATGAAAGTTGCTGCATCTCACTAAGGGGATTTCAATTCCACCAGCATTTGGAGCAGTTTAGAGCTGGAAGATTCTGTAGACACTTTGGCTGCTTCTCCTGGATTCTTGCTCACAACATACAAACCACATTGTCCCAGCTCTCTGGTAAAGGCAATGGATGGTTTATCAATGTAAAAATTCAAAGGGATTTTTAAAAAGATGTTTTGTTTTATAAAAATAAACACTTGGAAAAGTAACATTACATTTGTGTAATACCAGGTATTTAAATTCATAGTCTACAAACATTTTTTATTGTACTCCATCAATAAGAAAATTTCAAACGTCCATCCCCAATACAAGGCTATTTTTTATTTATAAATTAAACGTGTTTTATTATACTAGCATTCTATAGTTTGTAAAACACATACAAATAAATTATAAAAGAGGGAAGATAAGTCATTTTTGGTAAAAGCCAAGTTTGAATGAATATGCTTTTATTTTTTAAAAAACTCCAGGTTTCATATTTTGTGATAAAGCCATTTCACGGTCTCATTCTAAGTTATTTATTTCACTTCCTGTTTTAATGTCTGTAATGTGTGAAAGAGTTCCAAACATAAAAAGGGCATTACTGATCATACTTAATGAAACTTAACTTTTGGTCTCCTTGACCCAGTTATGCATAATATTTGATGAAATACTTTTGTGCTTTTATTGGTATTTTTTCAACCCATAGTTTCTTTACAGGAAATTGTTTTTCTTGAGACAGGGTCTCACTTTGTCACCCAGGCTGTAGTGCAATGGCACGATCTCAGCTCTCTACAGCCTCCACCTCCTGGGTTCAAGAACTCCTGATTCAGCCTCCCATGTCGCTGGGACTACAGGTGCATGCCACCATGCCTGGCTAATTTTTGTATTTTTGGTAAAGACAGGGTTTCACCATGTTGGGTAGGCTGGTCTCGAACTCCTGACCTCAAGTGGTTCGCCCATTTCAACCTTCCAAAGTGCTGGGGTTACAGGTATGAGCCACCACATCTGGTCTGTTTGCAGAAATATTTCTAAGCCACTTGTTCATTTTATAAGGGTTAACCAGGTATTTTAATTCATAAACCCAATTAAACAGGCTCATGTTTAATAGACTTCAGTCTGTTTTATTCCCTCCAGGTTCTAAATCAGCCAAGCAAATAGTAGGAACTCAATAAATATTTGTTACATGGAGTTTCAAAATGATTATTTTGACATCCTTACAGAGAATATGTTTCAATGGATTAGGACTATAAAGATAAGATAGTAAAATACTGCAATTGTTTTAGTAAGAAATGATGCGATTTGCTATCCCATCTTCGAAAGATAGAGATGCTACCAAGATATGGTTGGCATAAATAAAAATGGAAGAATTCAAGCCATGTTTTGGAAGAAGAGTCTACAGAAATGATTGGCGCATTAATCAAAGGTGTTTGTTGGATTGTGGCTTGAGTACCTGGTTCGTGGTGGTAGCATTTGCTGAGGTTTAGAAGAACAGGAAATGAGAGAATAATTTATACATATAACTAAGTTTCAGTGGCTGTATTTTTTTTTAATTACCCTAAACCCTGATATTTCTCACAAAATCTCTGCTACCAACCTAGTTAAAACTATCATTGTATCTCATCTGATGTTTTGCTATACCCTCCTAATTAGTCTGTCTTTATTCATTCTGGCCCCTGTATCCTCTACACAGCAGGTATAAAGAATACTTTAAAATTTAGGCTTATTGAGCTGTAATTTACATCAAGTAAAATTTTCCCTTTCAGGTGTACCTTTCTGTAAGTTTTGACAAACACATACAGTTGTGTAACTACCATGCCAATCAAGGTACAGAACATCTCCATCACTCCGAAAAGACCCAGAGGGAGTAGAGTTGTTTCTCATTATTTGTAAGAGATTGGTTCCAATCCACACACCCTGCCACATACCAAAATTGTGAGATACTCAAGTCCCTTATATAAAATGGCATAGCATTTGCATATAACCTACACGTATCTTCCCATATACTTTAAATTACTTAGAATATCTATCACAAGGCCTCAACAGTACTTCATCCTTGTGACAAATTCAAGTTTTTACTTTTTGGAACTTGTGGAATTTTTTTTCCCTGGAATATTTTTCAGTATTCTGTTGGCTGAATCCATGGGTGTGGAATGCACAGATATGGACAGCCAAATGTATTTGAAAACATAGATCAGATCAAGCCACTAAAGTACTCAAAACCCTCTATTGGCTTCCCACCTTTCTAGAAATAAAATCCATTGCCTGTAAAGCCCCAAGTACATGATCGTGCCTGTAGATATCTCTCTGCTCATCATTTCTAGGGCTCTCCTCCTCAAAAACTATGCATCAGTCCAGCTGGCCTCCTTGTTACTCTTGGATATCCCAAGCCATTCCCACCTCAGGGCCTGTGCACCATCTCCAGTGATCTTCCTCCAAGATAGCCTTAAGGTTTTTTTCCTTTTTCCCTTAACTTTGTTCTGTTGAAACAGCACACATGCGTGCTCACACACACAGTCCCTTCCATCAGCCTTTATTTCTTTCACAGGCTTTATCTTCCTTCTTATCATCTACTCTTATCTGATACAGTATGTTCTTCTTTATCCGTTTATTTGTTATGTTTCTCCAACCCAACATTCTGCAAAATGTAAGCTCCATATGAACAGGACCTTGTTTATTTTGTTCCCTGCTGTAGCTCCAGCACCTAGAGCAGTGCCAGAGACACAGGGAATATTCAATCAACATTTTAATAAAAAGATAGATAGGAGGAAGGATGGAGGGATGGATGAAGGGACAGGAAGTAACAGAGCGATCATTAACATGGCTGAATAAGCACTTCCACATTCTCCAATCTGGTGGCTAGGCCAGACATCCACTTGAGAACTTTTAGACTGCTAAGCAAGTCTTTCAATATTATTAAGGCTCATATCAAGGATATTAGATGTGCAACATGCAATCTAAGCATAATGTCTCCACTGTGGGAAAAAAAGCTTTGAATTTCCACATGTCTGCAGTACCAGATACTGTAGCAGTGAGAAAAAAAAAATTGTCTTTAACACTAAATGTGCTTACACTTCATTTATCTGCTCTTCACAGTAACCTATTTTGCTTTGTGAGCTATCTTCTTTTAATATTATATTATCTGGCATTTGTACCTCCAAAACAAACAGGCTTACTTTCCCCCAAACTGCCATAATAAGGCTCATGTTATTGAGTATTTTGGAAAAAGCCTCCATAGCAGTCCTGTTAATTAGGTCATGTGGTATAGTTTACATTCAGCACTTCACAGATTATGCCTTTTTATTTTCCCCAGAATTATTTTTGTTGAGATTTTAAAAAAGACATTCTGTCGGCAAAGGGCCATTTGCTGACTATAATTACCATATTTCCCTATCGAGTGCCCCCCTGGGAAAATCTGTTCAATTCTACGGCTACTATTATTGCCCAAGTTTATTATTTCTATTCAAGAATTTGTAAACTTAGGTAAATTTATTATTTACATGAACTGTCCAATGCTCAAGTATTTTAAAAAGGGGGATATAATTTTTTTCAATAAAATGTAAACAATATGACTAATGAAATCATTAGAAGGAAAAAGAGAAGAAATGTATCTATCCACTGAGTTGGAGAAAGCATGTGGCTTACTAGTAATCTACTAAGCACATACGTTGTCCAAGGGGAAAACGTACAAAGCTGGGATTCTGAGAGCCGTGAGCCAAGACCTATGCATTGCCATTTCAAATGTCCAAACTTGAGGCCAGATCTGAGCTTAGTGTCTTTTGGGTTGTATTTCCAATGCTGTGAAAATGGAAAGTTGTCACTTCCCTAGGAGTCTTAATACTGCTGTATGCTGGAAAGAAATTGAAAATGTTCTTAGTTCCCCATTATGATTGAACATTTCTAGAGAAGCCAACAGCCCAAATCAGGTTCCCAGTTGTTATGATTGCCACATCCAGATAATGAAGGCAATTGCCTCTAAAAAGAAAGATCTGATGATTTATTTGGCATTTTTCAATTGAAACAGGGTTGCTGGATTTTTCTATTTCATACTGAAATATGAAAGAGAAGAAGTTGAAGAGAAGAAGAAAACAATGACATGTCATTTTGAAATAACACGTGAATCATGTCTACACCATCCTTTAAAATATCCCTTAAATATTACTCTCCCATAGTCATACTGTTGTTGAAAGTTTACATTTATAAACTTAATAGATTTAACCTCTATGAGTAAGATGCAGGTGAGCCCCTGTCAAAAATATACAGGTACACACCCTTTGATGAATAAACTCTTGCTAGAAATTTATTAATCAGACACACAAATTCCCAAAGATAAACTAACATGTATATATTCAGGGATGTTCATTGCAAAATTGTGTATAAAAGCAGAACACTGTAAACAATTTAATGTTCAACAATAGAAGACTAGGGAAATAAATTCTGGTATAGTCAAACAATATTGCTAAAAGACATGAGATCATCTGTAAGCACTAATTAATATGAAAAGATGTCCAAGATATATTATTAAGTAAAATCAACCAAGTTACGGTTCAGACAACATGAAAATGCTACTAAGCTTCAAAGTCTGCAGCTAGATTGGTTTCAAAACCTAGCTCCCCTACTTACTGGCTGTCTGACTTTGGATAGGTGGTTTATCCTTTTACTGACTCAGTTTCTTTTCTGTAAAATAGTGATAATACCTATATGCTTTCAAAGGTGTTGGTTAGGATTAGATGAGTTAATATATGCAAAGCACTTGGACGTAGGTTCCACACACGCTTGTCATCATCACCGTGACCACTATTATTATTATTAATTTTGCTTAAAATTAGTAAAAGGTGTTTAAAATTGTAAAAATAAAATAAAAACAGTATCTTCATGTCAAAATAGTTGTTTACCAATCTTATTTCTGGTTTAGGTTGAATTAAGATGCTATGGTTTAAATATGCATATATGTGTATATTTATGTGTGTGTGTGTATATATATACACACATATATATCTAGAGAGAAAGTGAGAAGGAGAGAGACATTACTACATTGTTAAAAGTGTCAAATATTAGAAATAAAGGAAGTGTCCATAAGTAAATGGTTTTTTAAAAAATTACGTCACATCCACATTATAAAATATTATATGGACATAAAAATGATTGAATTATAATTATACCCATTGATGGGGGGACAAGGTTCAAGGCATCTATGGGTAAGAAAATTAAGAAGTAGCATATGTATATAATTCCATTTTAGTAGAATATGAGATAATTAAATGTGCATTTGTATGTGTGTACACATGATTATATGTAGTTATATGAGGATGAAGACAATAAGCCTGAAGGAGCTATAATTCTACTTCCAACCAAGAGAGTACCGGGAACTAAATTTACATTCCTGCCCAAAACAACCAAAAAATAATAATGTAGGACATAATATATGAAATGATACCTTTTTTTTTTGAGACAGAGTCTCACTCTGTTACCCAGGCCAGAGTGCATTGGCATGATCTCAGCTCACCACAACCTCCGCCCCCCGGGTTCAAGCAATTCTCCTGCCTCAGCCTCCTGAGTAGCTGGGAATACAGGCACCCACCACTATGCCTGGCTAATTTTTGTATTTTTTAGTAGAGACAAGTTTTGCCATGTTGGCCAGGCTGGTCTCAAACTCCTGACCTCAGATGATCCACCCGCCTCAGCCTCCCAAAGTGCTGGGATTTCAGGCATGAGCCATTGCACCCGGCCGAAACAATGCTTTTCAAGATAATGGATACAAGACAACAAGAGACAATGGTCCTGATGGGAAAAATGGTGAGACACACTGCAGCTCTGGCTAACTACCTTGAGAGACTGTCCAGGCCCTGGTACCTGAGAAGCCTGCAGGATCCAGGCTGACTCCCTGAGTTAAGGATCCCTGGGGAGACCAAGGTGGCTAGAGCTCAGAGGACACAGTGGCACAGAGGAGAAAGATGCACAGAAAAAAAACTGGGAAGACCTACTGAAGGTTTTTCTCAAATATCCATTTATTAAAAAAAAAAAAAAATCAGTTAAAACATGTTAGGAAACTACCTGAGGCTGAAGAAAAAAACCATCTAAGAACATTAAAGATAGCTGTTCTCAGCACTCATGCCAAGCTGGGGAATAGTCCCTTTCGCCACCAGAAAAAAAACGGGAAATGTCATAATTCATGGAGTATCTGATAGACTACACAGAGGGGCTTGTTTCAGAAGTGGGAAAGAATGAGTCCAAAACAGAGCACTTCTCCAGGCTAACAGATCTTAAAAGCAAACTCTGCAGGGATCCTACTGCTTTCAAGAACAGGAATTCTCCCATCTGCAAAGAATATGTTCTAAGACCCCCTGTTGATGCCTGAAACTGGGGATGGTATAAAACTCTATAAAGACTGTTTTTTTTTAATAAATATATACCAGTGATAAAATTTAATTTATAAATTAGGTACAGTAAGAGCTTAATAACTTATAATAAAATAGAACAACTGGAACAATATACTGTAATAAATGTTATGTGAATACACTCTCTCTCCCCTTCTCTCAAAATTTCTTGTACAGTCAGCCCTCTATAGCCACAGGTTCCGTATGCACAGATCCAGTGAACATCAAATTGAAAATATGCAAAAAAAAAAAAGTTAAAAAATGAAAAGCAACAATAAAAAATACAAAGAAAAAAACAACATTATATAACAACCTTTACATTGCATTTACATTGTACTAGGTATTATAAGTAATCTAGAGATAATTTTAAATACACAAAAGGATGTACATAGGTTATATGCAAATACCAGGCCAAGTTATATAGGAGACTTGAGCATCCATAGATCTGGGTATCTTTGGGGGGGGTCCTGAATCCAATCCCCCGCAGATACAAAGAGATCGCTGTACTGCATTACAGATAAAATGCAAAACTGCAGATAAAGGGTAACTACTATAAATAACCTTGTCCTAGAACAAAGCTTGAGAATTTTTGCAGAAAACAAAAATATTCAGTACCCAAAAAGATGTATTTCACAATTTCTGGCATGCAAAAAATAAAAATTACTAAGCATGAAATATTTATAGTTTAAACAAAAATAATACAGTATTTTTATGTTTATATGTATTTTATATATAAACACATATAAGCACATATAGCTGTACACACTATATGCACGTATTTGTGTGTGTATATCTGCAGTCTTTATAACCATACGTATACATTACATGCATGATAACTATATCATAAAAGTCAGGTGGGGAGAAATAGACTATTGTGAAGGCCTCATAGTATATGTAAAGGATACTTCATCACCTGAAAGTAGACTGTGATAAGTGAAAAATGTGAACTGCAAATTCTAAAATGACTGCTAAAATAACAAAAAAAAAAAAATCACGGTCGATGAAACAACAAAGAAGACAAATGAAATTATATAAAATATACAATTAATCCAAAGAAGGCAAGGAAAAAAAGCAAAAATGAAAAAGGAATAGATGGTACAATGGAAAACAAATAGAAAGATAATAGATTTCACCTAATCATATCAATAATCACATTAAATGCAATCAGTCTAAATAGTCCAATTAAAAAGCAGAGATGATCAGATTTGAAAGGCAACTCTCAAATATATGCCACCTACAAGCAATATACTTATAATGACACAAACACTCAAGAAAGGATAGAAAAAAATGTACTAACACAAGTAAAAAGAAAGTCAAAATAGTTAAATCAGAGTAGAGAATACTACTAGGAATAAAGATCATTTCATTATAATGAAAGTAAAAGTGTCCATTCATGTAAAGGACATAACAGTTCTAAGCATTTGTACATCCAGTATCAGAGCTTCAAAATATAAGAAATAACAAAAAAATTATCAGAAAATCAAAATCTACAATTAGTCAAAGACATCAATATCCTTCTCAATGATTGGTAGAACAAATATATAGAAAATCAGTGAAAATACAGGATATTTGAAGACAAACAACTTGATCTAACTGAATTTCTTAAAATATCCAACAGCAACAGAGTATACATTGAAAATGTACCGCAGTAGACCACATTCTGAGCTATAAAACAAGGCTCAACAAATTTAAAAGGATTTCATTCATATAAAACATTTTTTTCTTATCATAATGGAAATTAATTAAAAATCAAAGGGATTTCTGGAAAATTCACAAATATTTGAAAACTTAATAACACCAAAGGAAAAAAATCAAAAGGGAAGTTAATATGTTCAATTGAATGAAAACACAACAAAATGTCTTTGTTAGATGCTGCTAAATCAATATTTCGAGGAAAATTTATAGTATTAAATGCCTATATTTGTAAAGAAGAAAGGTCTATCTAAATCAATGATCATGACATGAATGGCTTTCAACATAATTATGCTAAATGAAATAAGCCAGGCAAAAATTATTACATATTATATGAGTAATTTTATAAATTTTATAAAATTCTAGAAAATGCAAAACGCTCTTTGGTGACAGAAAGTAGATCAGCGTTTTCTGGGACCTGTAAGAAGGTGGGAAGGTGTGTTACAAAGCTGCATGAAGAAACTTTGGGGATTGAAAAATAATTTTCTTGATTTTGGCGATTCATTCATAGGTGTATATACATGTGAAAACCTTGCAAATTTTATACTTTGCATGTGTGCAGGGTTTTTGTTTAAAAATACACACTATAAAAAATTAACAAAATGATAAAACATTTTAAAAGTACACACTAGATATTAAGTTGGGTTAATATCTAGCAGGAGCTGGGACTACAAGTACATGCCATCTGTCTAGTGGGAGGGGCGCTGACACGTGAGAATGGAGAACCCAAGCAACAAAGTAAAATAAAAAGACTAAACTCACAAAAGAAAGGTATGCATGACATGTTAGTATTCATGAATTTATATAAAATTATAATTGCATAGATGTTAATGAAGAAAGACATGCACCTATCCATTTTGTTTCAAAAGGGTCCAGATATGCTTCTAAGGATCCCATATCCTCCTGAAGGGCTGATAACATAGTAATGAAACTGGCATAGCTTAAGGAGTCCCTTTTATGGAGCACATAGAATGCTATACGCTTTGCATATGTATTCCCCCATTTCATCTCTACAACAACTTTATGAGGTAGGTATAAATATTATCCCGATTTTCCAGGTGACGGCATCTGCTAACCAGCCTAAATTTTTCTCAGTCGCCAACTTCCTACTTCATTCTACCACCTGTTCAATGCTTTCAGAGAGCTATCTATGTTTATGAATGCTAATCCCTAAAGGATTATATATACGCCAGAATACAAAATGACCAACCATCCCACCCCCAAAGCAAAACTTTATTCTTCATGAAAAGATTTTAAAAGTAAGTAAGAAAGCATTTGCGGCTGGGCACAGTGGCTCACGCCTGTAATCCCAGCATTTTGGGAGGCCAAGGCAGGCAGATCACAAGGTCAAGAGATCAAGACCATCCTCGCCACCATAATGAAACCCCGTCTCTACTAAAATTCAAAAATTAGCTGGACATGGTGGCACGCGCCTGTAGTCCCAGCTACTCGGGAGGCTGAGGCAGCAGAATTGCTCGAACCTGGAAGGTGGAGGTTGCAGTGAGCCGAGATCTTGCCACTGCACTCCAGCCTAGCACCCAGTGACAGAGCAAGACTCTGTCTCAAAAAAGAAAGCATTTGGGCCAAATGGTGTGTGTATATGTGTATATATATATATATAAACTATGCAATTGAATGGTTCAAGGTCTATGTTCATTTAGTGTATGTTCGATATGTATCCATTTAAAATCATACACATATAATAACAGTCTATTTGAAATGATTCACTTTCTTATTGCATAAAAAACTATATTCAAACTTCTCACATCAGAGCCACATTTCGAGTGAACTGATAGTCTGCCACTCAAATTGTCATCCCAAGATAATTCCCCAGGAGCTTATTAGAAATGCAGCATCCCGGGCCCCACCCCAGACTCACTGAATCAAAACCTGTATCGTTGTAAGATCCCCTGATGATGTCTGTGAGCATTCAGGTTTGAGAAGCACTGATTGAACACAGTGATTCAGAGCAGGTTGTTTTCATTTTTATTTAAATGAATGATGCTCCTCCAGGTAAGATTCTGCATCAAGTAGCCAAGCATGTGACATTAGTAAAATTCTTTTTCCTTTATTTTGCAGGTAGATATTCCCGACCATCACAGAGATGCTTACGGCATCCACAAATTGCAATCGTGCGTTCCTGCTCAGAAGGACCAGGTCTGGATTCAATGTCTTTGCCTCCTTTTCTACACATTGTATAACGTTCCCCCTGCACACATCTCTCATTAGCATGGATTGCAAAAGCTTCAGACAGCAGTGAGTCAACCCTAGCTGCACCTGGGGAACAGTGAAAAAAATACCACAGCCCTGACCCCACTCCAAAAGGACTGAATCAGACTCTTTAATCAGAGGCCTGGATAATAACCATAGTTAAAGGAAATAAAGTAGTTCTGGTACAACCTGACTTCAGAATCAGTTGTATTTCCATCTGGCTGCACAGTAGAATCATGTGGGGAGCACCCCAATGTCTAGACCATACCCAAAAACAAATCTATCAGACTCTCTGGAACTGAGGCTCCTGCAGCCATCGTTTATTGAAAAAAAGAAAAAAAAAAACCTCTTCAGATGATTCCAATCTGTAGCTAAAGTGAGCAAAAAAGAGCTGTTCGTTGTGCAAAAAAAAATAAAGTTAGGAAATACGTTTTCTAGAATATAAGACACTTTGGAAACACTTGGAAGTCAGATGACTCCCTGAGGTGAGGGAAACAAAAAATGTGCCTGCTAAGTTAGACATATATGATAGATCACTGTACGTACCCAGAAACATTTCCAGAATCAAAGTCAATCTTATAGACGCTCTCAGAGGAACCAGGGAAGTTTGGAAGTCTTTTTCATTTCTACCCTCCTTTTCTGTTGATAGTTGTTACCACAAGCATGATTATCTTTTAATCATAAAAAGGAAAGAAAGAAAGGTCACCTTGAGCCAGCGGGACGCTCTGGGTTTCCCTCCGCCTGCCTCTGTGGCCCACAGTTTAATCTTCTTTGCCAGCTCCTAAGCCTTGGCTCTTTCCAGTAACACCACCATGATTCTTATAAATCTGCCACCTCCTCCCCTCGTGCCTCTTAAATCCCTGGCAATTAACCTCATGCCCCACCCTTAAGTCCCATTCGGATGTTGGCAATTGTCACATCTCTAGTTGAGCCCTGCAGTGTGGCTTCCAAAGTTCAGTTTTTCTACAAACAGTCTTTTACCAGCAGATGGAAATTGATCTGTTGAAATCTGGACCATCATGCACCAGTCATGAATATCCCTAAGCATAATGCATTTTCTGTTTTTAATAGAGACAGACCCTGTATTCATTTTCACCTAGCTTTCTGTCTGGGTTGTCCGCAGTCTTTTTTTTTTTTTTTTCAGTTGGGAAATGATGCCAGTGGCAGAGGTTCCAAAGAGCACAAGCTTCAGAGCCCTCAGTTGGTACACACTGTGCATTTGCTCCTTCATTCGTTCATTCATTTACACACCTTCATGGAGCACGTTCGCGGAGGCTGGTATTAGCTAGCGCTTAGGCCACAAAGCTTAAAGACACAATCTCTATCCTCAGACAGCTTACCACCTAATGAGAAATTCAGACAACCAAATCAAGATTTACACTAAAGGATGGTTTACTTTCTTAATGAGAGATGAAAACAGTTAAACACTGTTAACTGTTTGATACATGTAAGTGTTTGCTCAAGAAAGTACACAAAAAGCTGCCATACACAGAATAAAGAATGGAAATAAATCCGCATACATATTGTCAGTTAACTTTTGGTAATGCTGCAAAGGTAATTCAGTGAAGAATGATTGTGTTATTGGGCAGACAACTCATACCTGGTATGCAGAGAATTACTATGATGGCGCCAGCTTTTGAGACAAGAAAAAGCTTCATTGCAACTTGACTGGCAAGGACGTGGAGACAACACTGAAATTTGTCTCCCTAATCTGGAGGTGAGTCAAGCCCTGTGATGCTCCTAACTAGTCCCAGGTGCTGCCAATGCAGCCAGCCAGCCTGGCTGGTGATACGAACAAGAGGCTAAAGCTGTTTTTCATTGGCGTGCCTGGGCTATGTGACTAGCAACTTTGGCTCTATGCTATCCAAAACAACTTAAGCCATGGTTACTCAGTTTGAGGAGGTCCTGCAACTTACAATTGTCTTTTTAACGAATTCTTTTGAAACGGTGGATCACCATACACAAAAATAAGAGACCTTAACTTATACCTCTAACTATATACAAAACTCAACATGAATCATAGATCTAAATGTCAAATCTAAAAAAACCCAAAACTCCTGAAAGGAAACTTAGGAGAAAAAAATCTTTATGACCTGGTACTAGACAATTATTTCTCATGTAAAACACAAACAGTACAAATTATAAAAGAAAAAAATGATAACTTAGACTTCATCAAAACTATAGGCTTCTGCTCTTTGAAAGAATATTAAGAGAATGAAAAGACAAGCCACAGCGAGGAGAAAATGTTTGCAAATTACATATCTAATAACGGACTTGTATCCAAAATATATCAAGAACTCTCAAAACTCACTAAGAAAACAGCCAGATGAAAAAGTGAGGAAAAGATCTGAATAAAAGCATAACCACTGAAGAGATATGGATGGCAAATAAGCACATTAAAAATGCTCAACATTGGCCGGGCGCGGTGGCTCACACCTGTAATCCCAGCACTTTGGGAGGCCAAGGTGGGTGGATCACGAGGTCAAGAGATCAAGACCATCCTGGCCAACATGGTGAAACCCCATCTCTACTAAAAATACAAAAATTAGCCAGGTGTGATGGCGCACACCTGTATTCCCAGCTACCCAGGAGGCTGAGGCAGAAGAAACGCTTGAACCTGGGAGGCAGAGGTTGCAGTAAGCCAAGATCATGCCACTGCACTCCAGAGTGAGACTCCGCCTCAAAAAAAAAAAAAAAAAAAAAAAAAAAGCTTGACATCGTTAGTCATCAGGGAAATACAAATGACACTTTTTTTTTTTAGATAAGGTCTTGCTCTGTTGCCCTAGCTGGAGTGCAATGGTACAGCCTCAGCTCACTGCAGCGTCCTCCTCCCAGGCTCAAGTGATCTTCCCACCTCAGCCTCCTGAGTAGCTGAGACTTCAGGCATGTACCACCATACCCGGCTACTTTTAAGCTTTTTGTAGAGACAAGGTCTCACTGTATTGCCGAGGCTGGTCTTGAACTCTGGGACTCAAGTGATCCTCCTGTCTCATTCTCCCAACATGCTGAGATTATAGGCATGAGTCACTGTGTCTGGCTACCACTGACAATTTTAAGTGACGGCAGAGACGTGAAGTGGCTGGGACTGTCACCCATTGCTAGTAGGAGGGTGAAACAGCACAAGCACTTTGGAGAACAGTTTGACAGCTTCTTATAAAGTTAAAGATGTACTTACCATAGACGCAACAATCTCACTCCTATTATCCAGGAGAAATTAAAAATGGATGTCCCAATGAAACCCTGTATGCAAATGCTTATAGCAGATTGATTCGTAATCTCCATAACCTCTGAAAACTGGAAACAAACCAATTATCCACCAACTTGTGAATTGATAAAGAAGCTGTGATACATCCATACAGGGAAATAAAAAGCATGACAAAGAACAAACTATGGATATATCCAGCAACACAGATGAACCTCAAAGGCATTATGTGAAGCAAGAGAAGTTCAACATGAAATCATCACATGCTGCTATATGATTCCATTTCTATAACATCTGAAAAAAGCAAAAGGAACACCTCAGAAACCCACCAGGACTCTCAGGGACTGAGAAGCTAGGAGAAAATGTTTGCAAATTACATATCTAATAATGGACTTGTATCCAAAATGTATCAAGAACTCTCAAAACTCACTAAGAAAACAGCCAGATGAAAGAGTGATTAAACTATTTGAATAAACGCGTAACCACTGAAGAGATATGGATGGCAAATAAGCACATTAAAAATGCTTAACATCATCAGTCATCCGGGAAACAGGATGAAGAGGGAAGGGGCCCAAGTGCCCTTGGGCATGAGAAAATTTTTAGAGGTGATAGAAAATTACTTCATCATGAAGGTGGTGGTGATTATATAATTATATACATTTATCAAAACTCTTAGAACTGCAAAAGGTAAATTTTACTATATGTAGATGGTGCCTTGATAGATCAGACAGAACATACTTGCAAAAGCAAGACAGGCTTCTTGAAATAAATAAATAAATAAAAATATGTGGCAAAATGTAAAACATTCACTATTAACAGTTTATGTGTGTTTGTTTTTGTGATGTTTACATCACTATACATTTGTCAAAACAAGGACTATCCACTTAAAAAGAGTGAATTTTACTGTATGTAAATTATACCTCAATAAACCTGTCTATAAAAAAATAAAAGAGTGTTATACTGAGAACTAAAGAAACCAGAAACCACCTCAGGAGATTTAGCAACTGGATAGAAGGCTTGCATTTCATTAAAAGCTGGATAACTGTTTGTGGCTGGAAACTTACGATTTAAATCCCAGCTACAAAGCCATGGAAAATTCACAGGTTTTTTCCTTTTTTTTTTTTTTTTTAACTTTGAAATGTTTCACATCGCTTTTTAAGAAACATACTTTTGGCCTAATTGTGTCATCCTTAGGCTGACATTCACACTCCCTGAGCAGAGCTGACTAGGAAGTTGGTGAAGAGAAAATAAAGTAAGCCAATATTTTACCAGGATTTTTAAAAAGAGGAAAACAAAATGCTGTCTGATGGTGTCAGAAAGGCTTCTAGGAGGTGATGATGCTTCAGCTGGGTTTTGAAAGATAAGCAAACATTTATCTTTTAGGAATTGTTTTTTTGGTGGAGGTTGTTGGTATCTGACTTGAAATTTACCCAAAAAGCTGTATGTTGAACACTTACTCTGTTAGTCATTATGCTCAGGCAGGGTCTCAGCCTTGGCATTACTGATTTGGGGCTGGAGAATTCTCTGATGTCGGGCACTGTCTTGTGTTCTGCGGGGGTAGCAGCATCCCTCTTATTACCCACTAGAAGCCAATAGCACCACCCCCCCCAACAAGTTGTGGCAACTAGAAAGGTCTACAGACATTACCAGATGTTCCCTGGCGGAGAGAAATCAACACCACTACCCCCGAGTCACTGGTCTGGCATCCTGGGGACAGAAAGATGAATGAGACTTCTTGCCTAGAGGTGTTGATGCTCTCATTGAAGGTAGAAAAAGATAAATAGAACTTATTCTAAGCCGATTTCACATTACTGGTTCTTTTTCATGTGTGTTTGTGGGGGGATGGATGAGGGAATGTGTACATTTTAAATAACGAAGACCAGTATGGCATGGTGGCTAGGCATGTAGGTCTAGAGACAGGCTTCCGGGGTGTACATCTGAGCTCTAACCATTTAGTACATGTGTGATTTGAGGCATGTCACCTAACCTATCTATGCCCCTGTTTCCCTGTTTGTAGAATATGGGACAGAAAGAGAACCTATAACAGCGATTGTTGAAATTATTAAACAATCAAAGATTGAAAAGCACAGCATCTGACACATGGTAAAAACTCCATAAGTTTAATTGTTGTGCTGTTAATCTCTCCCATTTTAAAGCTAAAAGCTCCTTGAAAGTCTGTAATAAGTTGTACATAAGGGGCCTTGAGTATGGAGGATGCTTCATAAATATTTGAGGAAAAAGAGAGAGAATCCATAAATAAAAGCATTAGCTGGTTGTAAGTTTTTCAACCTCCAAAATAGCCACAAGGTGCCCACTAAGCAGAGCGGTGATGAGAATGACTTGTGAAAATCTTCGTAAAGGTACGGTACTCAGCATGGTACCTGATGCTAATAAAGGCATGATACATTTTAGTTGTTATTGTTATTTCACTGTCTGTTATCAAGAGATTATCAGTCCAAGAGTTCTTTTATTTTATTTATTATTATTATTATTTTATTTATTTATTTTTTTTTTTTGAGACAGAGTCTCACTCTGTCACCAGGCGCCAGGCTGGAGTGCAGTGGCGCGACCTCGGCTCACTGCAACCTCCACCTCCCGGGTTCAAGCAATTCTCCTGCCTCAGCATCCTGAGTAGCTGGGATTACAGGCACACACCACCATGCCCAGCTAATATTTTGTATTTTTAGTAGAGACGGGGTTTCACCATGTTGACCAGGATGGTCTCGATCTCTTGACCTCGTGATCCACGTGCCTCAGCCTCCCAAAGTGCTGGGATTACAGGCTTGAGCCACTGCACCTGGTTTATGTATTTATTTTGAGATGGAGTCTCGCACTGTCACCCAAGCTGGAATGCAGTGGCGTGATCTCCACTCACTACAGCCTTCACTTCCTGGGTTCAAGCGATTCTTCTGCCTCAGCCTTCTGAATAGCTGGGACTACAGGTGCCCGCCACCCTGCCTGGCTAATATTTTGTATTTTTAGTAGAGACAGAGTTTCACTATGTTGGCCAGGCTGGTCTTGAACTCCTGACCTCATGATCCACCCACCTCGGCCTCCCAAAGTGCTGGGATTACAGGCGTGCGCCACAGCGCCCGGCCCAGTCCGAGAGTTCTTAACAGGATGAGATTTCTCTGGAAAAGGTTTGCAGATTCTGAGATTTTTTTTCACAGATCTTATCTCTCAAAAATGCCAAAAAAATTCCCATGGAATTGCCAAGGTCTGCTAGGGAACTGTGTACCTGTGGCATCATTAATTTAGGAGGGAGGTGGTATTAATTAAGAGGTGGGATTGATGGCAACCATTTTGTCATTAACTGAAAACACCCGCCCATTCAGACCATCTGTTTATGTTCTGGGTTCATTGAACGCCATGGAGATGAAAGATAAGAAAAATGAAAAAAAAAAAAAATCTGGCTACAAACTTTGGTGTCTATATGGAGAGCTGTCATTCAACTCAAGTATGTTCTTAACATGTCTAGAGGTCCTGAGTTTCCTTATCTGAGGGTGGGGATGGAGGCAGGAGCACAGATGGGAGCACAGGTAGAAGTATCAGCAAGGACAGCTGGCATCTTTGCATGCTGTGGCCTCTCCATGGGGCCACAAATTTCCAGCTGAAGTTCTTCATTGGAGTAGTTCATTCAGTAACACTGGTTTTTAGGTTCCTATTGCCCGGGTTCAACTCTTAGCTCCAACCTCTTACTAGCTGTGTAATCTTGATGAGTGGCAAGTTCATCAAAAGATTCCCTTTCCTTTTCTGTAAAATGGGAATAACATGGCAACCTTCCACGCTTCATTGCTGTCGCTCAGTCACTTGAAAGCCAGTCCCACACTTCATGCCAGTTCATCACTGTGTACCCCAATATACACAGCAACACTGACATTTTCATATATAATCATATTGCCATTGTCACACTAAATATTAATAATTCCACAGTATTATCTAATATCCAGTTCATATTTAAATGTTTTCACCTATCTTGAAGCTGTCTTTTTGCAGTCAGCAGATTTATTACTTGAAATATGCAATTTGACAAAATAATTAAGTTGCCAGCCTTATGTTGTTCTCCAGAAGTAAAAAGAAAATGCAGAGAAAAATACCTTATTCTCTGAAATTCAAAAATATAGATGCCCTGCCTTAGAACACCTGGTTTCGCCTCGCAGATGTGCTGGCTCCTGGTCACCTTCGCAGTATCCCTTTTTAAAAAATTTTATTTTAAGGCCAGGCACGGTGGCTCACACCTGTAATCCCAGCACTTTGGGAGGCCGGGGCGGGGGGGGCGGGGCACAGATCACGAGGTCAGGAGATCAAGACCATCCTGGCCAACATGGTGAAATCCCGTGTCTACTAAAAATACAAAAAATTAGCTGGGTGTGGTGATGTGTGCCTGTAATCCCAGCTACTCAGGAGGCTGAGGCAGGAGAATCACTTGAACATGGAAGGAGGAGATTGCAGTGAGCTGAGACGGTGCCACTGCACTCTCAATCTGGTGACACATCGAAACTCTGTCTCAAAAAAAAAATTTTTTTATTTTAAGTTCCAGGATACATGTGCAGGATGTGCAGGTTTGTTACATAGGTAAACGTGTGCCATGGTGGTTTGCTGCACTTATGAACCTATCACTTAGGTATTAGGCCCCACATGCATTAGCTATTTATGCTGATTCTCTCCCTCTCCCTGCCCATGCCCCGACAGACCCCAGTGTGTGTTGTTTCCCTCCCTGTGTTCATGTGTTCTTATTGTTCGGCTCCCACTTATAAGTAAGAACACCCAGTGTTTGGTTTTCTGTTCCTGCATTAGTTTGCTGAGGACAATGGCTTCCAGCGCCATCCAAGTCCCTGCAAAGGACATGATCTTTTTTCTTTTTTATGACTGCATAGTATTCCACGATGTGTATGTACCACATTTTCTTTAACCAGTCTGTCATTGGTAGACATTTGGGTTGATTCCAGGTCTTTGCTATTGTCAATAGTCGTGTAATGAACATAGGTGTGTATGTATCTTTATAATAGAATGATTTATGTTCTTTTGGGTACATTCACAGTAACAAGATTGCTAGGCCAAATGGTATTTCTGGTTCTAGGTCTTTGAGGAATTGCCACACAAAGCTCAAGATGTTCACTTTCCAGCACCACATCCAGGTCCCATGCAGGCCCTGGAGAGCCATAAACAAGAGTTCACCTCTGTATACCTAGTATCTAGCATAACACCTGCCACACTCATGTTAGCTAGTTAGAAAGTTAGTTTATCTAACAAATAAACTAATTAAGCACCTATGTGGTCTAGGACTGCTAGAGATACAACAGAGGACCAAACAATTAAGATCCTTGATTCCACGGAACTTAGGTTTTAGTGGGATGAGAGAGACAATAGATCAGCAAACAGATGGATGGCAGATGGTGACAGAAGCTGTGACGAATAAAGCAGGGCAAGGTATGGAAAGTGATGGAACGGTGTGGGGGGATGTCAGGGAGGGAGGTCAGGGAAGGCCATGCTGAAGTGACATTTGAGCAGAACTTGGATGAGGCTCGGGAGTGAGCCATGTGGATCTTAGAGATAAAAACATTCTAAGCAAAGTAAATACGTTGTGCTGAAATCCTGTGACAGAGAAGCAAGCGTGGCCTGTTCAAGGAAGAGCAAGGAGGATTTATGGCCAGAAGAGAGGGCACACAGAGAAAGAGGTAGGAGATGAAATCAGAAAGGTAGGCAGGGCCAGACCATCTAAAGTATGGGTTAACAAACTTTCCCTGTAAAGGGTTAGATAGGAAATATTTTAGGCTTCGTGGGCCCCACAGTTAGCTGCAACTACTCAACGCCACCAAAGTAAAGGAAAAGCCAGCCACAAATCATATGTTAAAAAAGGGTATAGCTGGGTTACAGTAAAGCTTTATTTTAAAAATCAGTGGCAGGCTGTATTGGGCCCTTCATCCATTGTTGTCTGCCCTGTAACTCATAGCCTTACAATCCCTGGTAATTAGTTAGGATTTCATTAGAAGTGCAGTTAGAAGCCATTGAAAGAACAGAAGACCATCATGGCTGTTCTAACACATTGCAGAGAAGTAAGAACGGGAAGCAATTAGAGGACTATGCTATGTTCCATGCAAGAGACAATGGTGCTTTAACTGGGTGGCAGTGGACAACAGGCTGAGCAGTGCTCACGCTCAAGGAATATTTTGAAGGTCAGACATAGCATTTGTAAATGATCAAATGTGGAGTGTTGGAGAAAGAATGACTGACACATTAATGAAGACATGATAACTTATCAACTTCTGAGAAGCAGCGGAATAACTGCAGGAGTTCAGCAAAGGAGCCGAAGAAGACAGAATTTGATGGAAATATTGAAGGATTAGAAAATCCCAGGAAGTGAATATGGCAAAGTCGTTGAACACAATGTATGAATCAGACCAGCTATTTTTCAGTCCTGGATTTACCACTGCTATGGACCGTGGGCAGGTAACTTAACCATCCTAAGCATCTGTTTCTTCTCCTGAAAAATGGAGATAATAATCAGATCTTCTTTAAAGGGTCTTTGAGTATTAAATAATTTCAAAAGCACTCTATGCAGTGTCTGTGCAAAATAGCACAATTGCATATTGGTCAGTCAGCACAATCAATGTTTGCTATCATGACAGAAGGAGAAAATGTATCAAAGAATGAATACAAGTAAAAAAATTGGCGTATGCGTGAGAAAGAGTAAAATGGGTTAAATTAAAGCAGTGCCTCTCAAACTTGTGAAAATGCAGATTCTGGTTCAAGGTCTAAAACTGAGTCTGAAAATCTGAGTTTCTAACAAGTTCCCAGGTGAAGCTACTGCTGATTTAAACACCACACGGTGATGCTTAATTTAGTGTTTCAACTTGACTGGGCCATAGGATACCCAGATAGCTGGCTAAACATTATTTCTGGCTGTATCTGTGAGGGTGTTTCCAGAAGAGATGAGCATTTGGATTGCTGGACTAAGTAAGGCAGATGGTCCTCCCTAACATGGGTGGGTATGATCCAATCCATTCAGGGTCTGAATAGAACAGAAGGTAGAGGAAGCTTGAATTTGCTCTCTGCCTGCCTGAGCTGGAACATTGATCTTCTCCTGCCTTCAGCACTCTTGGTTCTCAGGCCTTAAGACCCAGACTAGAGTCTATACCATCAGTTTACTGGCTCTCAGGCCTTCAAACTATACCACTGGCTTTCCTAGGTCCCCAGCTGGCAGACAGCAGACCTTAGGACATCTCAGCCTCCATAAGGTTAAGTGATAATGCTGTAGTCCTATTTTTAAATTTCCCAGCTCTGACCACTGTTTTCAGTGTAGAAAATAACGAACCCACTAACAAAGAACAGTTCTCGCACCCAGATTCTCATCCCCAAATATAATTTCCTATTATAAGGAGTTAGAATTCCTTAAAAGAAAATAGGTAATTCTTGGACTAAGGCAGAACATACAAGACTATCCTGAATTATCTTGTTATACTAGAAAACAAAGAAGCTCTGGCCAGGAGTGGTGGTTCAAGCCTGTAATCCCAGCACTTTGAGAGGCCAAGATGGGTGGATCACCTGAGGTCAGGAGCTTGAGACCAGCCTGGCCAACATTACAAAACCCCCTCTCTACTAAAAATACAAAAATTAGCCAGACGTGGTGGCACGGCCTATAATCCCAGCTACTCGGGAGGCTGAGGCAGGAGAATTGCTTGAACTTGGGAAGCGGAGGTTGCAGTGAGCCAAGATGGTGTCCCTGCACTCCAGCCTGGGCAACAAAGTTAGACTCCATCTAAAAAAATGAAAATAAAAAAGAAAGAAAGAAAACAAAGAAGCTCCGTAGGGCTGAGTAAGATCATGAAAGAAGTGAAAAGCTGGAAGAGGGAAGCTGTTTGCTGCTCACATTTCCAGCAACTGTGCAGCAAGTCCTTCTTGATGTGTCACCTGGGCGGCACATTTCTATGTCAGCCACACAGATGAAATCATAAAGATGCAAAGGTGTGGAAATTCTAACAGATAAATGACCTAGGTTCTTCCATAAACAAATGATAAGAAAAAAATGAGATGATTAAAAGAATAAGAAATATATCCATCAATTGCAATGTATGAAACTGTTTGAATCCTGATTTGAAAAAACATACTGTAAAAATCATAAATAAGCTAATCATATAAATGTGAACTATGACTAGATATTTGATAATATTAAGAAATTTTTATAATTTTTAAGTAAGGTGATATAGTTTACATTTTTAGAAAAGTATATTGACATATTTACAGAAGAAATAATATGATACTTGAGATTGGCTTCAAAATACACTGAAATGAAGGAAATGGGGAGGAGAGAAAATAAAACTGGACGTGAGTTGAATATAATATTTTGGAGGCTGGGTGATAGCTACATAGGGATTCATTATGGTACTCTCTTTATTTTGTAAATGCTTACTATTTTCCGTAATAAAAAGTGTCAGAAAAATACATTACTGGGTATATACCCAAAGGACTATAAATCGTTCTACTATAAAGACATGCACACGTAGGTTCATTACAGCCCTGTGTACAATAGCAAAGACCTGGAACCAACCCAAATGCCCATCAATGATAGACTGGACAAAGAAACTGTGGTACGTATACACCTTGGAATATTACACAGCCATAAAAAACAATGAGTTTGCATCCTTTGTAGGCACTTGGATGAATCTGGAAACCATCATTCTCAGCAAACTGACACAAGAACAGAAAGCCAAACACCACATGTTCTCACTCATAGGTGGGTGTTGAACAATGAGAACATGTGGACTCAGGGAGAGGAGCATCACACACTGAGGGAAGTTGGGGGGATAGGGGAGAGACAGCCGGGGATGGGGGGTTTGGGGAGGGATAACATGGGGAGAAATGCCAGATATAGTATGCACCTCAAGTAAAATAAATAAATTTAAAAAAAATACATTAAGAGTTTCCAATCGTTCTTTGAGGGTAAAATTGCCTAGGTTTGGTGGTAGATTGGATGTTGGGAGCAGAGGCTGGTGAGAGGTAGGATTTTTCTGGCTTAACCTGAGTAAGCACAACATGCAGCCGAAATCTGGGGGGAGGGAACTTGCTCAAAAACTCACTCCTGGGAATCCTTGAAAGGTTAAAAGTAGAACTACCATTTGATCCAGTAATCCCACTACTGGGTACCTACCCAAAGAAAAGCAAGTCATTATATGAAAAAGACATAAGCACATTCATGTTTATAGCAGCACAATTTGCAATTGCAAAAATATGGAACCAAACTAAATGCCCATCAACCAATGAGTGGATAAAGAATATGTGGAATACTACTCAGCCATAAAAAGGAATGCAACTTGGATGATGCTGAAGGCCATTATTCTAAGTAAAGTAACTCAGCAATGGAAAATCAAACATTGTATGTTCTCATAAGTGGGAGCTAAGCTATGAGGACGCAAAGACGTAAAAATGATATAATGGACTTTGGGGACCTGGTGGGAGGAAGGCTGAGAGTGTGGTGAGGGATAAAAGCCAAAATATTGGGTACACAGTGTATATTGCTCAGGTGACAGGTGCACTAAAATCTTAGAAATCACCACTAAAATTTATCCATGTAACCAAAAATCACTTGTACCCCCAAAACTATTGAAATTTTTTTAAAAACTCACCCTTGGATTTAAAAATTTTGATATGCCTGTGATAGTACTAAAAGAAGATGTCAAATAGGCAATTAGGTATGACTTTGGAACTCAGAAGAGAGAGACACCCGGGAGACATAAATTGGGTGTGTCAGCATCTATGTGGTATTAAAGCTCCTAGGCAAAGTATGTAAGAAAGAAATAAGAAAAGCAGCAAGACATAGCTCTAAATAACTTCAGTTTCTTCTTACATTCCTGATCTTTGTTTTTCTCAAATTTGAATTCTCAAGAGGTTGCAAAACAATCAGAGTTCCCGTGTATGTGCTCTTCACTCAACTTCCCCCAGCGATCGCTTATTACATCAGTGGAGTAGTGTCAAACCAGAAAACTGACATTGGTGTTATACTATTAACTCAAATATTGGCTTTATTCAGTTGTCACTAGTTTTTACATGATGTGTGTGTGTGTGTGTGTGTGTGTTTGTGTGTGTCTATGAAATGTTGTCACGTGTAGATTCACAAAGCTCCTACTTTCTAAGATCTAGTAGTATTTCAAGGAAAATTGAAATTTGTTTCTGATTATTTAACGAAACTTAAAGGTTATTTGCAAAAGCTATTCAAAATCTAAACAGTTTTATAAATCTGTCTTACACTACATTAGAAGCCAAATATAATTGCCAGCTTCAAAATGAATTCACATCTGAGTTTTTGGTTCTGAAAAACAAACCGTATGCCTAAATTACATTTGTTTCAAAAACCATTTTTATTGTTTTGCTCTTGAAGCAAACCAAGTCTCTTTCATGTAAGCAAGGAGAATTTCTTGCGGTTTACTATGACGCACCACATGTATGCTACCTGGAAAGTATCTTCAGGTTCCCTTTCTCCAAGCTTCAGAAACACCAAACCACCGCTGATCGCCCATGACGTCTCTACACATGGAAGTTCTCATAAAAGTCAAGGGGAAAAGGGAAATTTCAAGAGATCCAGGCAAGAGCCACCACCTGCGTTTGTGACTTTTACAATCCAAACAAGCTGATTTCAAGGCCCACTGAGGTTACTAAAGCAGTGATTAATAAAGCGGTGATTACCTTCAGCAAAATAAATAGCAGATAATAAAGGAGATCATGAAGATTTAAAAGCAAGAAAAGGAGGCATAGGATGAAGAACTGAGCCAGCAGGCTCATTATCATTTCCAAAAAGAGGCAGAAAACCCCACTATTATAATTACAAATAACTTTTCGTTTTCTCAGAATGAATGCATTTTCCTAGATACTGCACTTTTAGATATCCAATTAGACAAATGACTCTATGAAGCATCTTAAAACCCTTCCAAGGTTTTGAGTGCTTGAGAAAAGTCAGTATAAATATCCAAAAAGATGAGGGTACATCTGTGCCTGTAAGTCCAGGCTCATCTTATTTCTTAACAGTTCTACGTTTCTTGTTTATTTTACAAATGGGCTCAGCCAAACAGCACACATACAGATTCTCTGCACGTGTGCAGATCTGAATCCAGATGAATTCTGTTCTTTGAAGAGAACTATTTGGGGAACATGAAAACTTAGTGATGATAAATTAAATCTCGGAAATAGACGTTTATGTTCAGACGTCATTTTTCTCTTTCTATATATGTCTTTTTCTCTCTCCTTTCCAATTTCCTCTCTCATCAGCTCACCTTTGACCTCCAAAGATGCAATCAATTACTGCTTTTTGTCTTAAATCAATATGTCTCCCCCCAAAAATAAGGAAAATTGGTTTTTCTCATGGACCCTAAACCATTTACATTAAGCTGTGTCATACAAAGCATTCGCATCCTGTTTAAAAGTCTTGTTTAAAATCTTTTCTGGTGTAGTTGAGTCTTGAATAACTAGAAAATGTAATAAAATATGATTGCATTTCGTGAGCTTGAGCCAATGATTTCTTGGTGTACAAGTAAAAAAACGTTATATATATTTTTTACCCTCATGCTCATCTATCCTTCTTGGGAAATATTATTCATGGTATCAGAGACACCATGGGGGGTCAGAGGAGGTTCAGATGCTTTATTTCAAGACCATCACTGCGATTGCTGTTGCATTCCTGGCCTTTCTGTTCGTTTCTGGGATTGTTTTAATGCACCTGATGGACATTGACAATACCGAAGCCATAAATGCTGAACTATGACCCTCCCTTTCTCCTCTGTCCACCTCTAGAGGTCTCATCATTTCTAAGCGTGCTCTTCTTCCTTTTCCTCTCCTTGTAGTTAAATTCACATTTTAGCCAAAGGACTTATAATTTCCTAAGCTCTTTTTGGCATTTTATGCTCGGTTAAGGGCTTTTCTTCCACTTTAATGCATCTCATTAGGAGGATAAAATAAAGCAATCCTTTATGAATAATTAGTGACTTAGGAACAAGCATTGAAGTTAGTGTGAAATTCACTGTAAGGTAGTGAAATAAGACAAATACAGTAAAGTACGTACTTTGATGCACTTTCAAGAAATCATCATAGACTAATAATATGGTATCTCAAAGGAACAGATCAGACTGACAGGAAAATTACTTTTCAGGAAACAAAGTAGTTATCACATTTATAGCAACCTTTATAAAGGTTTGTAGCACAAGAAGAAGAAGAAATTTGATTCCCTCATTTCCATGTGCCTCATAAGTAACCTCTGTGGAAAGGAAAGCACACCTACCTTCAAAACGAAGAACATAGTTTCTTTCATTCCCAAGCATACAGGGAAATGAATAACTTTCTAGCCATTGTTACTCATTTTTTACTAGAAAAGCCAGACTTTGAATAAAATCAAAACCATACTCACATGTAAAAGTGAAAAATGGTGGAGTTGCCTTGTATCAGTCCATTTCTACAGCATTTTTCATCTCTTTAAGTCCATTTTCTATAAAATTAAACACAATATTTAGTCACATGGCCTTTGTTAATTCATTGAGATATTTCCCAATTGTTTCCTTTCAATGGGTCTTCAAGATGTTTTATATGCACAAAGCTATAAAACAGACCTTGTAAAATTAAAAGCCATTTCTATTTCTTTTTTTTTTTTTTTTTTGAGATGGAGTTTTGCTCTTGTTGCCTAGGCTGGAGAACAATGATGCAATCTCAGTTCACCATAACCTCCGCTTCCTAGGTTCAAGTGATTTTCCTGCCTTAGCCTCCCAAGTAGCTGAGATTACAGGCATGCGCCACCACACCCAACTAATTTTGTATTTTTAGTAGAGACAGGGTTTCTCCATGTTGGTCAGGCTGGTCACAAACTCCTGACCTCAGCTGATCCGCCTGGGATTACAGGCATGAGTCCCCGCACCCGGCTGAGAGCCATTTCTTTAGCAGGTGAATCTTCGGTTCTGTTTCTTTTTTTTACTTTCAGAGTGTATCCAGAAGTCACCAAATGTTAAAAAGTCTTTTCAAATAAAATCAATAATTAAATTGGTGGGGTTTTTTTCTCCCTCAAATAAAATCAATGTTGTTAGCTAAAGAGAAAAAAAAAATCTATCAAATTCTGAAAAATACATGCTTATACAGACCACACTGGGATCTTGTAAAAGTATGTGCTTTATAGTCTTATCGGTTCTGTATTTGCCTGGAGATTAAACTGTCCCATAACACAGTCCTCTGAGTGTAGAGGTGTAGTGGGCAGGCTCTTAAGGTGGTCCTCAGTGTCCTGCCTGCTGGTCTACTGGCATTCCTTCCTTTGGGTTCCCTCTGCTTGACTGTGGGCTTTCCCTCTGCTTGACTGTGGGCTGGACTTATCAGTTTGCTACTAGGAAGAGAACATGGCAGAAGTGATGGGATGTCATTTTCAAAATGAGGTTACAGAAAACCTGTGCTTCCCTATTGGGTGCTTTTTTTCACCCTCTCTTGCGTTGCTTGCTCTGGGGGAAGCCACGTGCCGTGTCGTGAAACAGACCAGTGGAGAGCCCCATGTGAGTAATCTTCGACACAGAGCTTCTGAGATCTGACAATGCCCACATACGTGAGCTGTGAAGCAGACCCTCTTGCAGCTGAGCCTTGAGCTGACTCTGCCCCTGGCTTACACCTTGAGTACAATCTCGTGAGAGACTCTGAGCCACAGCTATCCAGCTGAGCTGCTCCCAGATTCTTCACCTATGGAAACTGCAAGACAATAAATGTGTGTTCTTTCTTAGCTGCTAAGTTTTGGGGTGATTTGTTACACAGCTATAGATAACTAATACAGGATATAACTGAATCCCTTGTGTGACATCCAAGATATGGCAACCATATAAAGGATTCAACTATGAATTGTGTTGTTGAAAGCTTAAGTGTGGTTATTCATTGAATTGGTTTCCAAAGTGATGCAGTTTTGCTAGATATTCATTTCCTTCTGATGCCAAGAATGGATCTCATTTTTCACTTGTTTCAAATGAAAGATAAATATAGGAGGAGAGAGAGCTGTAAAGCACTTTAAAACGTTACACAAAAAAACTAAGAGATAATAATAAAGCCTACATTTCTTCAACAGGCACAGTCCCAGAAAAGTGGTCCAATCTTATTTTGCAGTTATATATTTTTAAAAGAGCGCTTGCTAGGATACTTTAGTGTACATGTCATGTTATCCATCATTCTCGGCAAACTGACACAAGAACAGAAAATCAAACACCGCATGTTCTCACTCATAGACAGGTGCTGAACAATGAGAACACATGGACACAGGGAGGGGAGCATCACACACTGGGGTCTGTTGGGGGGACCTAGGGGAGGGACAGTGGGGGGTGAGGAGTTGGGGAGGGATAACATGGGGAGAAATGCCAGATATAGGTGATGGGGATGGAGGCAGCAAAGCACACTGCCATGTATGTATCTATGCAACAATCTTGCATGTTCTTCACATGTACTCCAAAACCTAAAATGCAATTAAAAAACTAATTATATCTATACATATATATGTATATATATGAAAGCAGACTGAAAAATAATGATCAAAAGAGTGCACAAGACAAAAGCAAGAGTCAAAATGATGCAAGGCTCATATATTTAATCTCTGTAATGAACAGGTCATCAAACATGTAGCTATTTCAAGGCTTCTACATTTTGTGGTGAGTCCCTGACATCAGTTCCCACTTTCTTGGATAGCGGCCCATTCGGCTCTACTTCATGAGTCAGGATATGGCTCCACTTACACCTACAAGAGAAGAGCACGTGACCTGGGCTTAAACCACCATATCTCCCTGATATGAATCAGAAATGGACATGTGACCTAAGCCAGTCCACTCAGAATGAATCTTTAATTTTTCAAGCTCTAGAAGGCTTTCATTCTTTCATGTGGCCCAAACTTGGAAAGAGATAAAGATGGAGCTACTGAAATCATCTCTCCATGATGAAAGAAGGGCATGGATTGGAGATGCAGGTCACTACAGCATGTAGTCTTAGGATAAAGCTAGTACAGCAGATGGCAGGAGGAATCAATCCCTATGACAATGTATGAGCCTGAATCCAGCCTGCCTGAAGCCAACCCTGTCTCTGCATGTTCAGTTATGCATGACAATACATTTGTTTCTTAGCCTAAGCAAGATAGAGGAGAAATTTTTAGCTGGCTGTTTGCTTTAGATCATATTCAATAGAAAGTATCCTGATGTCTTTAGATCCAAGCATTTTTAAATGTTGTCATTTTCACTTGACAGATATCCTAAAGAGTTTCAGTGCTTTGGGTCAGCTTTCATCAAAACCTCATAAAATCTTTGTGATATGCAGGATCTGCCATTGCCAGCTAATGCAACAATGGAAGTGTATCTTTAATAATAATAATAGCAACCACATATTGAACAATTAATATGTATTGAGTACTATGCTAAGATATTTTATATGTTGTCCCATCATTCTTCACTGTCCTAAAAGCAAGAAAGTAAAATGGTTAAAACACAGACTCTAGAATACAAATGCCTCAGGTATGAACATTTTCTCTGCCCCTTTTCACCAGTGTAATCTCTTAAAACATCTATCTGCCTCAATTTCCCTGTCTGTAAAATTAAGGGTGATGCTACTGTCCTCATCATATGAGAATTAAATGAGTTCATATTAATAAAGTGCTTGGTGTGGAGTTTAGCACACAGAGAGCATTGTGTATGTTAGCATTTATTTTTTATAATAGAACAATGATACAGGCATTGTCATATTCATTCTCCCAGTAAGAAAAATGGTCTTATTTGGAAGCCCTGTTGTGTCCCCTTGAGATGGCCAGTTTAAAATTGAGCTCTAGTCCTAAAGAAAAATGCAGTGAGACTAAGGACTCGGCCACTTTCATCTTTATGTCCTGGACATTACCCAACACGTTGTCCTTCCAGTGATCACTAATAGGATGCAGACAAAGTAACTGAAAAGATATCTACGAAGAATATAAAGGCAGCCAATGGAACAAAGAATACTAGTCTTAGAGTCAAGAGCCCTGGACATTGTGGTAGCTATCTATTGCTGAGTAACAAATTTCCCCAAACTGTGGACACAGAGTAACTTATAGTTTCTGTGGGTCAGAAATCCACGTATCACTTAGCTGGGGGCCTCTGGCTTAGGATCTCTCCCAAAGCTACAATCGAGGTGTCAGCCAGGGCTGTGGTCTCATCTGAAATTTCCAATTCCGGGCTCACTCGAATAGTTATTGTTGGAATTCAGTACCTCCAGGGTGAGGGGCTGAGGGCCTCAGTTTCTTCATGGCAATGGTAGATGGCCTCCCTCAGTTCCTTATCCCATGGGCCTCTCCAGCTGGCTTTATTAGGGCATGGATGTGACAAACACGAGAGAGAGAGAGAGTCAGTGAAAGAGAGGGCAAGCAAGACGGCAGCCACAGTCTTTCGTGACCTACACAGAAGTGAGATCCATCACTTTCGCTGTGTTCTATTCATCAGACGCATGCCACTAGGTCCAGCCCACATTCAAAGGAAGAAGATTACACAGAACATGAATACCAAGAGGCAGAAGTAAGCGGGAGTCGATTTAGAAGGCTACCTATCAAAGACATGGAGTTGAAGTTGACTCTACTTTGCTCTTTGGCTCTGGCAGGGTTAGACATTCTGGGCCTCAATTCTCCAGTCTAAAATCTATACTAAAATTCCCCAAGATTCCTTTCAGCTCAGCCATGATTCCAGGAACCCCTGAAAAGGAGCACAAAGCACACTTTAAAGAAGCACTGGATTTCAAAATGGCTCTACCAGCTCACTTGCAAAAATGAAAACCATATAATTACAATTCCCCCTTTTGTTAACAGCACGTCTTGTAGCCACCTGTGTCAAGGAAAGCCATAGTGAGAAAAATGCTAGAATGTGCCATTGGCTCCACTTCCTGAGCCAAGAGGAGATGTTAGAAAAAACGTTCTGTGTGGTTATAAGTTGGTTTACAGCATTTAAGGAAATGGGAATATGAGTTTCCAAAATTTAATTGAAATGGGAAGCTTTATTAGTTTACTCTGATGTGTCAATAAAACACGGTGCACAGCTGATGGTTTTCATGTGATCCCAAGAGTAGCTCCGTCTTGAGGTTAATAATCTTTTTGCTTTATGGACTTACTGGCAAACTCTCTGGCGATATTGAAGTTTGTTTGGATATTTTCTCAACCATTATTTTTTTTAATCTATTACTGTTGTTTTCATCTTTTGAAGCAACTTCCCATTTCCTATTTCTTTCCTTTTGTGCAATATTCTACAATCTCTTTAACCCATGATAGCAACTGAGAAAGACATAAACTAAAAAAAAAAAAAAACACATTTAAACCATTCATTGATGTTGAAAAAACAATTCCTGCCATAGATTTATTTACTTTTTGTGTAGATTAAGGAAAGAGATTCTTCCTTTAGGTTGAAGATAGAGAACACATTGTTAAATAGCATGTTTGATTAAAGTTCCAACGGAAAAATGAGATCTTCCTTTTTACTATTTATTAAAGGGCTTTGGTCAGCCCTCACTGGTTTCTACTGAGGCTCAGATTCTCCTGCGAGTTGGTAGTCTGTGAATTCTGTGAACTGGGTTATGAACTGACGGTCTTTGAACTGGGATTTGTCGATGTTTATCATTTGTTCCTCATTGTTGTATTCTTCTTAATGTCTTTTAAATCTTTGAATGATTCAGCAACATTTAGAAATTGGGAGATTTCACACAAAACGAACTCAGATTACTGGCTTTTCTTGGACAGTCAGAAAGCTTGGCCAGACCTGCCCACATTCCACCATGGTGACAGCTGGCTGAAGCCATGGGGCTGTTTCTTCCTCTTGCACCACATCCTGGCCTGTCATCAGCGTCTCCCCCGCTGCCAAGTACTCTAAAAACCATGACATCAACATAAAATGAAACACAATCTTGAAATCACTCTTCCATAAAAGCCACAGTGACTTCATTGTTGAGACAATCAGGGTGGGTATAAAACTATGGTCACCTAGAGAGTTCTGTTCCCTCTAAGCAGGACAGCTGTGACAGCTCAGCCTGCCTCATTCACTGATGTGAACCCCACAGTCATCCCAGAGACATCTGAGCAAGATCCAGCCATAGCGCTTCTGGTCAGGACACACCTATGGATGAAGTAAGATTATCTCATTCATCTTGATGAGGACCCAGGGCATTTGATAAATGTGTGTTGGCTGCATCCATTTTCTTTGCATTGATTATGGCTTTCCTGTTGCTTTTACGTTCATCTGCTCTTCTATGACTGGGTCCTGAGAGTAGTTCCACCCACCATTCTTGACAGATATTGTCTTTGTGCTGTCCTGGTTTTGCGTTAATAGCAGCTATAATGCCAAAATTAATCCATATGTTACACTTACCATTGTCTCGTGCGGCACACAGCCGTGGTTAAGTGCACAGCATGAAGATGTGTGAGTACCCTGTTGTGTCCTAAATAACATTCAGAATATATTTGGTGTACTACTTCAGTCCCCTGATCCTATGAGTTTGTTTGCTTTTAAAGACCTCCATAAAAGATTGCAAATACCAGTTACTAGCTAAGAGCCATTCAAATCCCTTGGACAAATACTATGTAAGTTGTCTGAGGGATTTTTTCCCCCTTCAATGCTCTTTCAAAGGCCTTCTAGCAGGGTTCAGAGTCTAGACAAATAGGTAATTTAAAACCTTGAAGGAATCAAGTATTCTTTGCCATTGTTGCCGCCATCAGTCTCTCTATATATTTAGATTGGCTCCAAGTGACTACTTTTTAAACTGAGACTAGAATTGTGTATTTTGAAAGCCTGAAAGCATGCTTCATTATTTACATCAGGCCTATTTAAGTTCTAGCATTTCATAACATTTCATCAATTACTTCTCCTCAACCTCATTCCAAATCAGATAAAATCACACAAAATAGCATTTCTATGAATTGCAGTCTCTTACTTTTTCTGGATCATTTTATGATTTTTCATTAAGTTAAAAACTCTTCACAATCACTTGAACCCAAATGACATTTCATGCTGTTGGCTAAATCTTTTATGCATATGCTGTTGGCTATTTTAGAAAAAGAACAAGAGAACTAAAATCTCTTCTCATCAACAAAGAATTTGTCTTCAGTTGTGTTTTTCAACTGCAGTCTCTTCCACTCCCCAGGGGTAGAAACTCACCATCCTCACCTAACACGTGACAATCTTGTCTGCATTAAGTCAGGGCCTCCTTCCCTATTATGCACAGTGGGCAGAATGCCTAGGGCCCATGGCACCTTAAGGGCCTGTGAAAATGTTTAGTTTCTTTTAAAATTAGAAAACAGAGTGAATATAATCCAGTCTGGGTTACATTTGTCTATTCCAAGGCAGTCATAAAATATGCTTTTGAATATCTGGCTACTGAAAGTAGGGGCTCAGGAAGGCAAAAATACTCAACACCCATGAAAATCATAGTGTGGTGCTACGTTTAGAGTAAATATGTACATCACTTAGAATTAATTTGAACAATAGAATTCACAATCAGAACTACACAAATGCAATGTCAGCCATATGTCCTTGAGCAACCTCATTAAGCCTCTATTTTTATTTTCATGGGACTGATCATAATAGACAATATTTATTGAGTTATTACTATGTCTTAGGCCTTGTAGGGGAATGCTCAGCATCTCATCTCATACAATTCTTTGGCAAAACAATGACAGATGTGTCTTGTGCAGCACTGTAAGAAATGACTGACAGTAATTGTCAGGATACCATGAGATTATGCAGAGCTGCACTTACCAGCAATGTAGCCTTGGGCAAGGTATTTCCCTGCTCACAGCCTTAGTTTCTTAATCTAAAAAACAGGGATAATAAAAAGATCAAGGTCGTAAGCTCTGGGGAGGGTGACTTAGTTAAGGTCATGTCAAATTCTCTCAAGGTCATGTCAAATACATAGTGCTGGTGATTTTGTCAATGTTCCATATAAATGGTAGTTATTATTAGCCTTCCCTAAGAGATTACCTTTCCCTGCCCTCCACTGTGTCTAAACTTCATATAAATGGAATAATACAGAATGTACTATTTTACGTCTGATTTCTTTTACTCAACAACATGTCTGTGAGATTAATGCGTTTTTTTGCAGTCATGACGAGGTGTTCTTTTTCACTGCTGTATTGAATTCCATTGTATGACTAGACCACAATTTATGTATCCATTCTCCTGTTAACATTGAGGTTGTTTCCAGGTTTGGGCTGTTAAGAATGAAACTACCAAAGTAGTCCCCACTTATCTGCAGTTTCACTTTGTGAGATTTCAGTTACCCATAGCAGAGCACAACAAAAACTAAAAATAAAAATAAATCATTTTAGACAAAGAGATCACATTCACATAAATTTTATTGCTGTATGTTTTTATAATTGTTCTATTTTATTAATGTCTTTCTGTGCTAATTTATAAATTAAGCTTAATCATAGGTATGGAGATATATATATATACATATGTATATATGTGTGTATGTGTATATATATAATATATATATATATGAAAAAACGGTGTATATATAGGGTTCTGTAGTATCAATGGTTTCAAGCATGATCTTGGCACATTATCCCCCTTAAGTAAACTGGGACTACTATATAAGCATTCTTTAACATGTATTTTGATGGACACAAGTTTTCATGCCTACTGGGTACATATCTAAGAGAAGTATATAAATCCATTCTAATACTGCTATAAAGAACTACCTGAGACCGGATCATTTATGAAGAAAAGAGGTTTAATTGATTCACAGTTCTACAGACTTAACAGGAAGCATGACTGGGCGGCCTCAGGAAACTTACAATTCTGGCACAAGGCAAAGAGAAAGTAAACACATCTTACCATGGCGGACTAGGAGAGAGAGACAGCGAAGGGGAAAGTGCAACATACTTTTAAACCATCAGATCTCATGAGAACTCACTCACTATCACAAGAACAGCAAGAGGGAAATCCACCCCCATGATCCAATCACCCTTCCACCCTATCCCTCCCCCAGCATTGGGAATTACAGTTCAACATGAGATTTGAGTGAGGACACAAAGCCAAACCATATTCAGCAGAATTGCTGGATTACAGGGTAAATTGAGCACTGTCATGTGCTGGATTTCATGGTAGGCAGGGGTAGGAAGATAGGAATAAGCAAAGCTTTATCATGGTTCCTGATTTCAGTCTAATAAGGAAGATAAGTCAATAACTTGCAATGATCAATATAAATGTAATAGCTGTGCTTGCAACAAAGGAGAGGCATGTGGAACCATGAAAGTATACCTGGGGCTTTGACCTGGTTAAGGGTGCAGGTCCTATGGCCAAAGGGAGCATAACAAACCTGGGGAACTGGAATAAGGCTGGTGTGGTTGGTACAGAGAGGAAAGAGGAAGTGGAAAAGTGGGTAGAGTTCAGACCAAGTAGGCTGTGTTCGGCGTTTCATTTTCACTACTCTCACCAAGGGGGAGGACATTATTATTTTATTTTGTTTTATTTTATTTTATTTTTTTAGGGAGGAGGTGGTTATCAAAGAGTAACCTAATTAGATTTGTAGTCTGAGAAAGATTATCTGGCTACTAAAACGGATTGAAGGGGATGTGTGTGAGTAAGAATGGAGGCTGGGATACCCATCAGAAGTTACATATTTTTGCATGAGTGTGACTGTTCTTATGCCACCATCAGCTACTATAATTTGGACTTTATAAGTTTAAGTCAAATGATTTAAAATAATTTTTAATAGATTATTAATTAAATGCAAGTCCTCTTCAGGTCAATTTTTTTCCATCAGTATCACACCCTGAGAAAAGTTTAATTCAGTTTCCTAGTACATTTGCTCATCTGTTTTATTACAGGTTTTATCAACCTCTACCAATAATTCTATTGTTATTCCAAGTTACAGTATGATTGTGAACGTCTGACACATTATTACAAAATGAATCAGAATTTATGACTGTGGTGTTCATCGTCCATTCCCAATACAACCTATCGTTTCCCAATGTTATTATTCTTTCTTTCTTTTATTTTTCTTGCTTTCTTGCTTTCTTTGCTTTCTTTCTTTTTCTTTCTCTTTCTTTTCTTTCTTTTTTTATATTTTGAAACAGGGTCTTGCTCTGTAACCCAGGCCAAGTGCAATGGCATGATCATGGCTCACTGCAGCTTCGACCTCCTGGGCTCAGTCAATCCTCCTGCCTCAGCCCGCCTAGTAGCTGGGACCACAGGCATGTACCACACATCTGGCTAGTTTTTGTATTTTTTGTACAGATAGGGCTTCATCATGTTGCCCAGGCTCGTCTCAAACTCCTAAACTCAAGTGATTCACCCACCCTGGCCTCCCAAAGGCATGAGCCACCATACCTGGCCCCAATATTATTAAGCACAGTGGTCAAGTTCAGAATTCCAAGTGTTCTACGGGTATAATCTGATACCTTTGCTGTCTTATAGGACTGGCTTTAAATGAGTTCTTAGGAAGAAGTGTCTTTTAATTTAATTTGCAGACCAAGGCCATCACTATTCTGCTCTCTAATTCCTATTTGAAGAGAAATTGTGAGTTTGAAGTAACCTATGGAGTGTCCTTGGATCTAGGGAGATTGCGAGAAGATTCTCCAATATTGCAATGGAGTATTCGAGATGACAGATTTGAAGCCCCATGGTTTGGGTTTGAGTTCTGGCTCCTCACTTAAGTCCTTTGGAACTTTGGTCTGAGCCTCTGTTTCCTCATCTGTAAATGGACATGATGATAACACTAGTTTGTACCTTACAATAATGAATATAAGTGAATACTTATCTAATGCCTAGCCCAGGGTAAATAAGAGCTTTATGGATGTTGGCTGTGTATTATTGGCCTCCTTCTAAATTATTTCCATTGGATTTAGGTTAACTGTTTCATTGCTACAAGAATTAGCCATACGAATTTTGCTCTTGCATTTTCTTTGAAGTAATTGTTAAAGTTAGTATCTAATACATTGTTCAAAATCAATGCCTAATGGGGAAAACTTTTTAAAGGTTTAGACCAGTGAAAAATATTTTGTCTCCTGATATATTCGTATATACCACCGTTTCCAATGTAGTATTATTCATTGTTTTTCTTTTTCTGTCTTAGCTACATAGAAGTTCAGAGTAGGTTAACCTGAAAGGTGGACTCCATGACCAACTTATTTACTTCTCCCTTCCTTTTTTCCTAATCTAGTAATGTTATATTTATACTTACATATATATATACACATAGATGTTTATATGTCCATATGAGAAGTGATCTGAAATTCCTTTGGATAAGTAATAACAGAACACAAATAAAATACCTAACAAAATAAATTTCAAAACTACAATTTGTGCATTCATTAACCACCCATTTGCTAAGTAAGCTGCAAAACCTGGGGTAGGTTTTTTCACGTCTCTAAACCTTTCTCTACTTCTGCACAATGAGGGATAATAAGGAATCTACTTGAAAGAGTTCTTTTGAGGAAGGAACATATATAAAAAAATTCAGAAGAGTGACAGCCTGCAATAAGCACTCGAAGCCAGTTGTTCATGTCACGATCACTAGAATTATTCCTAGATATCAGAGTCGAGGCTCAGAGAACTAGTTACCAGAAACTCCTACATACAAACCGGGTGCTAATTAGTGTTACACAAACAATGTTCTATACCAAATCTCTAAGCCAACTTTTAAATTTTTGGTTGTTGCTGATTTTTTACTTTCAAAACTGGAGAGTCACAATGATCCATTTTATGTCAAATGACAAAAAAGTAGTTGAATGCAATACAGAAATATCAATAACAATGCCACAGTAATACACATTTTTTCCTAGTTTATGTTTGTGCCATACTAACAGAACTTTATAAAAAAAAACTTGTTATTGTGAAGAATTTCATGCATGTAAAATAATCCATACTAAACATATTAACTATAAATAACTGCGGACCCATGACCCAACTTAAGAAACAGAACATAAAGATTATTAAAGCCCCCTCCATCTATACCTTCCTTCTACAGTTAATCACTATTCTGAATTTTTTTCTCTACCATTTATGCCTCAAGAAAAAGGTTATGCAACATGTACACCTAATTCTGCCTACCAGTCTACCGTTTGTATAACCACCATAGAATCCCTTTTCTTCACACAGATGTGCTCCAGCTATTACCTCTTGTCCTTTGACGTCTTCGTCACCTTCTCTTTTGGATCCTTCCCATCTACTCTGTGGTTTTGTTTTTTTTTTCCAAGCAAAAAAGGCCTTTCCATCTGCACCACAATGGCATTGAGTGATGGCCTACCACTTTCCCACCACTGTTAACTTTCTTGTAAAAATACTTTTCACTTGCTGCTTCCAAATCTCACACCACCTACTGCTGAATCTTCTATAATCTATTTACTACCAGCAACCGGAATGCTTCTAGCTACTCTCAATCCCTAAACTGGATGAGTCAATCTCTTCAATCCTGCCCTCTCTTGTTACCCTCTCCAGCACTATAATCTGCATGAAGAATTCTCAGTTGGTGCTTCAGTCTCTTCCCCCTACCTCATGCCCACACCCTCCACCCCCAGAAAGACAGAATGATTTGAACCCCACCAGCTCTTTCGCTAAGTCAGAATCACCTGGAGTGCTTGTTAAAACCCTGGGCCCTGTCCCCAGAGTTTCTATGAAGTCATCTTTGAAGACAACCACCATTATGTTGCTCCACATCATCGCCCAATGGGGAATTTTTTTTTAGGGTTTAGTCCTGTGGAAAAACTTGGCATTTCTAACAAGTTCCCAGGTGATGTTGGTTGTAGGTTCACACCTGGAGAAGCACCACATAGTTATCCCCCCTGAGAATCACTGCTGTGTGTGGCACTGGTGCCTGATGGGAGGGAGCTGATACTTCGGGTGTGTGTGGAACTCACGTGTGTCTGGGCTCACATGTGGGGAGGCTGAGGTATGGGGTCTCAGGTGTGCATGGGGTTCAGGTGTATGGAATCTCAAGTGTGGGGAGGATCAAATACATGGGGACTCAGCTGTGTGGAGAATTCAAGAATGGGGGAGGGCTCAACTATGTGGGGGCTCCAGTGTGGGGACCTCAGGTGTATGGGGGCTCAGTTATATGTGGGACAGGTGTGTAGGGCTCAGATGTGGGGGTCTTAGGAGTGGGGAAACAGGTTTCGGAGCTCAGGGCTATGGGAGCTCAGCTGTGTGTGTGGCTCAGGTGTTTCTGGAGCTCAGGTGTTGGGGCCTCAAGTCTTGGGGGGCTAGGGTGTTTGATGCTCCAGTTTTGTGTATGGGGTAGAAGACAGTTAACTCTTTTTTGAAGGAAATAAGGACCTGCTTAGTTATCAAACAGAGCTCCACCTTCTCGACTCTTATTGGCCACTCTATACTCCTGGCTCTTGTTCACACCCCTGCTTTCAACATTCACATCGTGGCCTCTCGGATTCACACTCTTGCGGATCTCCCCTTACCGTTGCAGCTTCTGTCTCCTTTGCTGTTTCTTTTTCCTCCCACCTGCATTTCCCCCTCGTCCTCTTCTCGTGGCAAGCTACCTTAGCTGTCCAATGCATGGCCCCAGGTGTCGGCAGTAGCAGCATCTGGGAGCTCATTAGAAAGGCAGTCTCTCAGGCCCGAGCCCACACGGAGCCAGACTGCAGTGTAACAAAATCCCCAGGTGACTTTTATGTGCGTTAAATGTTAAGAAGCCCTTCTTCAGGATGTAAAGGGTTCTCTCCCGAGTCCTAAGTATTCTGAGCTTCAGTGCGCTTTTCCAATTGCCAATTACATGTCTCCACGTGGTTGATGCCCTGGGAAGTCCAAGTGCTGATGCCAAGCTTGTGCCCTTCTCTCGCCCTCCCCTTCCTCAGCTGTGCTTCCTACAGACACTTCTTTCTTTCCTGCCTCTGCTTACACTACCAGCAGGCACCCAGAGATCACAAAGCAAATACAGACAGGCACCATGCAGGTAAAATAAATGAGGGTAGTGGGCTGGGTGGGGACTGGGGTGAACTAGAGGCAGCCTGCTTTGTCTAATGCAGCTGAAAACTGTCATTTAGAAATATGGTGTCGATGTCGCCAAACTGCATTTTTATGTGAGATCTCTGGATTTGATTGTGGCCACAAATTCAGTTTTTTGTTGTTAAATTATAGGAGCCAAAGAAAACCTGTTGTAAACTGTACTGGCCTGTGCTCAAAAGCAAGTTCTTTTTGGCTTTCTCCTACCCTCACCTTCATCTCTCCAATCATTGCCAAAATTTGTACATTTCACCCTTTCTCTAAGTCCTGGTATACCTTTCCTTCAGCCAACTGGCTAGGCGCACCAGAGACGGTACAGTAACATCCGGTGTTTCTACCTCCATCTTTTTGCAGTAAAAGCCACCTAACAACTGCCAAATTATTAAAAAATACTGCTCCAATCACGTAAATTACCTTTCTGTTCAAAACCCTTTCGAGACCCCCCTGTGAAAACCTTATCTCAAATGGCTTTTCCAACCCCTTGCTCCCTTCCTTAGCCATGCTTTTGACGAGCGCTCACAAGGCTTGGACAAGGATCATGGTATTTGCAGAGATGACAAGAAATGAAGGGATTTGAGAGATATTTCAACATTAAAGTCAGCAGCAAAGCACAGCCACTGGTAAGACTCCTACTACCACTTGCTGTGAAAAGCCTGCATAAGACATACCACGTTGTACACCTGAATTTGCAAACTGGCAGTCTCAGGGTCAGATTTGTTGTGCAATTATCTTTTGTGTAGCCTGCACTGCTTTAAAACACAAATAGTGGCCAGGTCTAAAAATAGTGATTGCACATAAAAATCAGGATTCCTGCTTTAAAAAAAAAAAGTGACAGATCCAGATCAAAACTTTCCTCCGTGGCAACTACTGGATGAAGCTGACATTTCTTCCTTTCCCTTCAGATGCAGCATGCTGTTCGCCCATCTTCACACCTAGCCCAGGGAAGTTACTATTTATAAAAATAAGCAAAGGCTTTAGAAATAAATTTAAAATGGGAATCAAATATTTGTAATGTTCTAAAATGTCACAGGTAGTTAAGAAAATGGAGTTAGCAACATCGCACCCTTCCATCTCACTGATGTTAGATATTTGGGTTTTTGTATTAGGTTTTCTTGATAATATGCAGGACAAAATTTAAAGTCCCAGTGAATTACATAGTTCAGTCTCTTGACCCATGTGAGGTGAGTGTTCATTGTCAACATTTCTAAAGGGTTATACTTCAGTCACCCTCCTATGCTAGATCTTCCACTGGGCTGGGGGGGGGGGTCCCCAGATCCGTCCATTCCCCACTGCAGGCAATTGACTTCTATGAACCATAGAAGTCAGGATTCCAGTTGGGTTTTGCCAATGGTGGAACCCAGGTGGATTTTGCAGGGAGAGAGAATGAGGTCAGGGTGTCTAGTCCCCTGGCTCTCTCACTGCAGGGTTGACCCAGGCTGGCTGTGCTCCTCCCCAGATGAAGAGCAACTTTCTCTGCGTCCGGAGTGAAGGGGGCAGTTGCTCTCTCCCCCGGCCTTTGACGGTACCAAAGGACCCTAGTGGTTACCTGGCACCATTATCATTTTGGCTAGAGTTTCCTCAAATTATTCTAATTTTATTTCCTACTGCAAGTTGACTGACTCATCTCCCCAGCCTCACTCCTTCAACTGAACATTAACCAAATGCATGCAAGAAAAAAATACCCTTGGTAAGAGTCATTTTCTAGAACTTGAATATCACTATTTGGGAAGATTTTTGCAGCAATTTAAAAATTTGCCTTTGGTTGGGCACAGTGGTTCACACCTGTAATCCCAGCACTTTGGGAGGCCAAGGCGGGTAGATCACCGGAGGTCAGAAGTTTAGGACCGGCCTGGCCAACATGGTGAAACCCTGTATCTACTAAAAATACAAAATTTAGCTGGGTGTACTGGCACGTGCCTGTAATCCCAGCTACTCGGAAAGCTGAAGTGGGAGAATCACTGGAACCCAGAAAGTGGAGGTTGCAGTGAGCCAACATCACTGCACTCCAGCCTGGGTAAGGCAGTGAGATGCCATCTTAAAAAAAAAATTGCCTTTATAGTATTAAGAATTTTAGAAATTATATAATCGTCTATCTTTAAGCCTGATTCATGTTTATAAACATTGAACCAAAAAATACATATGCAGTTTAGCCTCAAAAATATTTCTCTAAAAGTTAGGTATATTTAATCCTAACAATATCCTCATTTTTGTGGTATGATCCTTCCACTCACATTTTGGCACATCAGTGCCATCTGCTGGAAAGTTGATACACTTAGGTCTCCCAAATCCCAAAATGTATGTCTTTTGGGAGGGAGTAGGAGGAAATGTACCCTTTATTTAAGAAATAAGCCTCACTTTAAGTACATAGCCATTTAACTTCCACATCTTTATCAATATAAACCCCAATTAATTACAAAGCACTACAATAAAAACTAAAATTGAAAACAAAAACACACTAAACATTTCTTTCTGCACATCTCTTGGCTTCTAAAACGTTCTTCTGTGGTTCTGCACTGTTTCTATAAAGCTCCATATACAGCCACATGTTTAAACATTGCCCATTCTTTTACCCAAATCTCTGATATTGATAGATATGTAAAAAATACGTATGTTTAAATATGTAACATATACTTAAATAAAATATATACATATATATTTTGGAGCCTCTGACAAAGCTTTAGTTGTGAAATAGGGAAGGATGCAGGATTGTACATCTTTTAGTTATGCTTTCCCGGTCATTAGACAGCAATTAAAATCACACATAGAAACAACATGACACAACTGTTAAAATTTTCTTATGTGAAAATTGCGACAACAAATATTCTAAATAATATAGAAACATAAAAGATTGCTTAACTGATTTTAATAACATGACATAAAGCCCCTAGACTTGATATAATCGTTATGCAAAATACATAGGTGAATACTGTCTTCTTTTAAAAATATAAAATAAATAAGCAAGACATGTGAAAATAGGCAAGTTTCCATTAAATAAATGAAAATTTTAAAAAAAGAAAGTTTTGCTTTCCATGTCATTTGAAGAAGGGAAATTATCATTTTAAACAATATTCAAGTTTATTAAACAAATAAAAAAAAGTATTATAAAATGTTTAACTTTCATCAGCTTCAAGGTTTATGTTGCTCCCAAATTTTGCATACAACTGAACTTTCAAATCTGCTAACACCCGCTGAATTGATTCCACTCTGGATTCTAAGGCGTCAATTTCTTCTTGCAAATTTTTCTGGAAAAAAATAATTTACATTAATTCTATTCAATTGGATGGTTTCTGAGCATCTGTGTCTGAAATAATATTTGGGAAGAATTTTAGGTCAAGAACCTTCTAAACTTGAACAGGCGGCTAAGTAACACTGATAATTAGGTCTAAATATCTGAATATGGGCATTTTAAATGCATGGTCCGTATTTGCTTTTCACAGAATAAATCAAGCTTGTTTTCTCCCTTTCTGCTAATCCAAAAAAAAAGTAAAAAAATAATAATGATAATTTCTAAATTATCATTTCCTAATAAAGAAAGAAGCAAACACAAAGACTTCTATAAACAGTTTATCCTGGGCCTGCTGGCTTCTAACCCAGCTTTTCCCAAAAACAAAAATAACTATGAGACTACAGGAAATGATAGAAAATCACACCACCAACTACCAATAATTAAGAATAACAACTTAAGATCCAACTCTGGCAGAAATTTTCACAAACTTTGAGGCCTCTGAAGCTAAACTTTGGAAGAGAGTGGTAGGGTGCCTCATTTTTAAGACAGAGCAGCTTCGCCCAATGAAACGTCACATGTTTTCTAAGTATTCAAGGTGACACATGTTAATTATCTTGATTTAATTACTCCACATTATATTAATGAATTATAACATCACATTTACCCCATACATTTATAGAATTATAAATTATCAATTTACAATGTTAAAAAACAAAGTACAATTCCAAAGAACAATTCTTTCTACCTACCTACCCATCTATAGATATTTAGCCTCTTCAATTATAAAACCAGTTTTGTAATCCCTCATTAATAGATGAAATAAATTTTAACATATATGCTTTGTTAAAACAAGTCATAAGTTCCTGGCTAGGATCAAAACAATTTTTTTTCCTAAACATGACAAAAAATATGAAATCATATAAACCAAATACACATTGACATTAGAAACTAAAGAGTATCTAATATTGACAATGTTACTGTTTTAGAAATCTAGCCAATGGTTCTCAAAGGGTGGCCCCCAGACCAGTATCGGGGACAAAATCACCTGGGAACCTGTTAGAAGTACACACTCTGGGGCCCTACTTCAGGCCTCCTGAAAGAGGTTCTTTGGGTTGAGCCCAGCACTCTGAATTCTTAACAAGACCTGTAGGCAACTGTGATTTTGATGCATGCTACAAGTTTGAGAATCACTGTCACAAAACAAGAAACAGAAATAAGACATGTGGCTACTAGAAAGGAGATAAATTCTAAATGTCTATACTGAGAAAACCTAGTTAATAAGCAAAAGAAGACACTAGAAAGTTATTTTAATATCACAAGTCCAGTTATAACTCTTTTCCAAAAATCTCTGAAGGCTCCTCTTTGCTCTGGGACAGCGGGGGGCAAACTCTGTACTAGGTTCTTCAGACCAAATCTAGCCTGAAGCTTGTTTTTGTCAAGTTTTATTGGAACACAGCCCTACAGATTCACTCATCTTGCTTTCACAGTAATTATGGCAGAGCCTGTGCAGCCCACAAAACCTAATATATTTACTTCTGGCCCTTCACACACAGTTTGCTGACCCCTGCGCTAAGATAAAGGGCAATTTATTCCACTCAACTGACTAGAGTTCTCCAAGATGTGGCCACAATTTCAGGTGCTCCCAAATCGCCAGCAAATACATCTTCTTGCAGTTTCACATTTGCACTATCATCATCCTATGGCCATTTACACACGCTGCTTCTCAGGACTAGGACACCCTCCACCCCTGTCTGGCTGACAGCCACTTATTCCTCAGCTGCTCTCTCATCACTTTCCCTGGGAGGCCTTGATGTCCAGACTAGAACAGACTCCTCTTCCCATGTTCTTAAAGCCACCTCTATCCTTACACCACTTTCTATTCATTATCAGTTTTGTTTACTTTTCTCTCTTTCCATCTAGACTGTATGCTCCATGCAGGTGGGGCCCAGGCAGGTTTTGTTGTCCCCAGTGATCCCTAGTACATGGCAGAACCTGATACAGAGTAAGTATTCAATTCATTCATTCCAGAAGGAATGAATGAGTAAAAAAATAAAGGTTCAGTATCTATCCGTGTACGGGGCAGGGGACTCACAATGGCCACAAAGACCATAAACTATTTTGGAATGCTTTCAGCAAAAATATTTTTTAAATGGTTAAATAAAAAGAACAAAAGCACAAAATTTGACTAAGAAGAAAAGATTTAAACATAAGGGAAACTTATAACATTTCTGCATGGAGACATAGGAGTAAATGATAGTTCTTCCCAAGATTTACTAAATGTGGGTTTCATTCATAGGAAGTTTTGCTTTTTATGACATTTGAAGAAGAGAGACTATCATTTTAAGCAATCAAGTTTTTAGCAAAAGCATTAGCAAAGGTTTAATTGCCATCAGCTTTCATAGGCAATGTGACCGTCCCTCTCATATAGTTAGAAGGCATGTGAACTGAAAATTTTCATACCATGTATCAAACGTCTCAGAAATTATCGGAGAACTCATATGCTGACCCAGTCATTACATACTTCTCTAATTATTTCCTCAAAACAATTTCCTAAATGTCAACAAAAGATATATGTAGAAGAATGCTCACTGTAACATTACCACAGCAAAATATTGGAAACAAATTAATGCTAACAAGATTCATGGCCCCAGTTGATATCCATCAACATGATATTAAACAGTAATCAAAAATGATGTTTTTAAAAGGCCTGTGTGCCTGGCCCAGAGCAGGCTCCCAATGAGTACCTGCTGTACAAATAAACAGTAAACAAAACAAGCAAAAATGCTCCTCCTAGAACATTAACTGTCCAAGCTGGGAAACAAACTACTTTTTGGAGAGAGTCAGAAAGAACATAAAAGAAATACATGAAAATGTCACCTCTGGGTAGTAGCATTACAGAGGATTTTTCTTTTCTGCTTCAATATATGCTATGCTTTCTACAGTTTTAGTTTTGAGCAAGGTTCTGGAGTCAGAAGACCACTGTCTATGTGTCACACTGAATATCCGGTAACCTCTCTAAGCCTCTATTCTTTGTCCCTAAATGGGGATTAACAGGTCATCGTTAGGATTCAATAAGATCCTGCTAGCAAAGCATCACAGCATGTGTGGGATGCTGTATAACAAGGCAGTAAATGTTAACTATAGTTAGCATCCACTATGTCCCTACACCTACAATTACATGGTCTTTATATAAATTCTAATTTCATAATTAACTTTGAACATACCTTTGCTTCTTCTAACATTTCTTGTGTTTCTTCTTGAGAATGGCTAATGAAAACATCACCAATTTGATAAGGTATCATTAAGCAGTCATCATCTGCAAGCATGATGTCATCACAAGCATCTTCTAGGTTTTGGAGTTGTTTCTATAAATGCAAAATGGCATAGAAAAATGTATTCAAAATTCTCTGATAGAAGCTGAAGACCAATTGTAACCTGGGGACAGCAACTCTCTGAGGGGCCCCCTCACAAAGGTATTACCACATTAGAATAAGACTAATTTGTAACGTTTTAGATGACACTTCACAGGCAAGCAGTTAGAGCTAACACATTGTCCTCTGGACATTTTCAGATTGCTACAAGCACCCTTTAGTGGACAGCAGGCACTCATGGTCACTCAAAATTTCTTCTATTTTAACAATTTTCAACTTTGTGAATTCTGCCTTCCTACAAAAACCAAACCAAAAAACCAACATACATTTCTCAGCCTTGCTTGCTGATAGGGTGTAAGTAAATCACAAGGCTCTGCCAGCATGTGTAAGTGATAATAACTTCCACCAATCAAATACACTTGAGCTGGATTTCAATTCAAGGGAGACAGGCTGGACACAGGCCCCAGATTTACAGGGGTAGGTGGCAGTGGCAGCAGTGGCTTGGTGTTCCTAGGTCTGCAAGGGTGGCTTCCTCATTGGGAAGACAGCTGACTCTGGGATCAGTAGAGGCAACAGCTATTCCATCGCCAGCCAAGTACTCCAAGACTTGTTCCTGGAACCTCAGTCTAGACTCAAGCGCCTCAACAATAAGTTATTTCGTATCCCTTAAAAAAAAAAAAAAAAAAAAAAGACTTTCTACTTAACCAGAGTGGACTGCATCATCTGCAACAAACAGCCCATAGAAATGTACTTGTTAACTGAGTTCAGTTTTAAGTAGCTACAGTATAAAAATTTTTTATTCTTCTGATAATTATTTTCAATACCTTTTTTACTTCTATTTCTTCCTTCAGCTCTGTGATTCTACTTGTATTCCGTGCAAATTTGTTTATCTTTTGTTGATCTTCGAAAGTAACATTGACATCTTCTGCAGCCTGAAAAAAGTTTTTAAGTTTTTGTAAAATTTTAATGGAGAGGTTGTCAATTGGCTTTTTATATTTCTCAACAATAACTCAATAAATTATGTGCACTCATATAGTCAAGAATCACAAGAAAATTCTTACAGAACATAATAAATGCCTTATTTTTTGCTCCACAAGCTTAAGGTTTGTTCATAAATCTATAACCTTTTCTGATACTGTATAAAATAATTCCTATGCTATAAGAATATTGCAAATATAAAGAACAATTAATAAGTTCTTTAAAAAGAATAGAAGAAAGCCAACTTTTGGCCGAGCAGAATTTCTCAAGTTGGAGCATTCTTCTACTAAGAGAACCCAGGAAAAAAAAGTTATGTGTCAAATATATTGGTAAATGCCTCATAGTAGTGTTTGTTTGTTTTTTGCCTAAAGCCAAAACTTGCATGAGCTTAGTGTGGTAATAAAAATCTGATGGTTTCTATGGTATTTAAAACAAACGAGATACTGGCTAAAGGGTCACTGTATATTTCAGTAGCTACATTTCATTCATAGCAAAAATTATGTTAATGATGTAGGACCTATTTAAATGTCTTAATAAGGTTTACTTCACTAAAACACGATAAAAATTCAATGTTTAGTATTTAAAAATTAATATCTAATATGATTAAATTTACAAATTTACAAATAAAGAGTACTTGGATAACGTAATACCCATGAAATTTAAAAAAAATAGCTAACATTGATTGAGAGTTTACTGTGTGCCAAAGCTTCCTAAGGACTTTCTCATCTCTGCTAATCCTCCAATTCAGCCTAGTAAGGAGGCTCACCAGTACTATTTTACAGATTGAGAAACTGAGGCAAACTTTATATAACATGCCCAAAGCCACACAGTCAGTAGGTGGTGGAGCTTGGTTTCAACCCGGGCAGACTGGCTGCAGAGGTCAGACAGGTCCATGAGTTCTGGGAAACTGAGTGTTAATGTGTGCCTGTGTGAGCGTGTACGTGTGTGAGTGTGCACACAGGCTTAGGCACATTTGGAAGAGGCAGCTGAAGTCTGCTTTCATCAGATTCTCAAGGAGGTACTATATATTTTTTTAAAAATAAAGGTAGAAAATAAAACCAGACTCTCCTTAGGGTTTCCCTTCCATTTATAAAATGAGAATCAGAGCACCTGATTCTAGCTTAAAGGAGGAAAGACGTGTATGTGTATAAAAATAGTTCTTACTGAAGAACTGTTTTTGGCTCTTTTGCAATAACAGTAATGAGCTCACAACATCCACACACCATCCCTGACCTGGTCTCTTGTGACTATCAACTTAAGATTTGTGAACTTTTATTTCTCAGAGGTTGAAAGGCGGTATCAATCAACACAAAGCTCAGTGGTCGAAATTTAACACAGCCCTCCCCTTTGTCAGGCTCTCATTCCAATAAACAATTTCACATGCATTATGCCCCACCTCAGCAACACAGAAGATAGCCTGAAAAAAATCCTTTACATCACACTATGTATAGCTTTGAGTGTTCAACCAGATGCATAATTTTGATGAATATGGAAGTTGGGGAACACCGAGCTACACTAAAGAAACCAAAGTATATCTCTCGGCACACAAGTCATTTGCCAAAGTGAGAACTGTCAATTCCCTAAGCAAACAGACAGCAGAGAATTCTCAAGAGTTCCTGTTTGCCTGAGGAGTATATGCCATTTTGTTTAAATACTGAAAACCTTAACAGGTATTTATGGATCCATTTGTCCTAGTGAGGGCTCAACAGAGCCATTCACATGAACGGATCCAGTGTAAGACCGCCTGGCACATAACTGAAGCTAATATATGGTTTCTGAATTTGAATCTCAATCATGCTTGATCAGACTCAAACACTCAGTTTCCAAAATGTGGTAGAGAGAATTTGGCTATGCTTTCCGTCTTTCCACAGCAGAAATTTCCTGTTGTAGCCCCACCAAACCACAGCCACCAGCACGCACTTGGTCCCTGGTGTCCAGTTCTTTATGGTGATTTTCCCACTGGGGTAAAGGGCTAAAGTTGATGTGTGAGTCCACTGGGCCAAAACGCCACCCATTGGCCGCTGTTTACAGCAGAAAGTAAGATGTCAGTGCCTCTGACAGCTAACAGAGGCTTCTGCTTCAGGATCACTGTCCTAGATCACTCCTACCTTTCTTGAAGCTGCATTTTGGTAAGAAGTGGGTTGGTTTGTTTGTTTTTTGTTTTTGAGAATGTCTCACCATTGCCCAGGCTGAAATGCAGTGGAGCAATCTCGGCTCACTGCAACCTCCACCTCCTGGGTTCAAGCCATTTTCCTGCCTCAGCCTCCAAGTAGCTGAGATTACAGATACGTACCACCACGCCCAGCTAATTTTTGTATTTTTAGTGGGGGTGGGGGTTTCACCATGTTAGCCAGGCTGGTCTCAAACTCCTAACAGGTGATACACCTGCCTCGGCCTCCCAAAGTGCTGGGATTACAGCCATGAAACACCATGCCTAGTCAGAAGTGGGTAATTCTTGTTTTGAGGCTGGAGTGCAGAGGTGCGATCTCAGTTCACTGCAATCTTCACCTCCCAGGTTCAAGCAATTCTCCACCTCAATCTCCCGAGTAGCTGTGATTACAGGCACCCGCCACCATGCCTGACTAATTTTTGTATTTTCAGTAGAGACGGGGTTTCACCATCTTGGCCAGGCTGGTCTTGAATTTCTGACCTCATGATCCACCTGTCTCGGCCTCCCAAAGTGCTGGGATTACAGGTATAAGCCACTGCACCCAGCCTAAGTGGTTTGTTCCTTAACAAGCACCCTCAGTGATTCTAATGTATGCTCAAGTTTAAGAATTATCGGGCCTTTGAGTTAAGTCTCTTTCCATGTATATGCTAGATTGACGTAAAAATGGCATGAGCCACTGCACCCAGCCTAGAAGTGGGTAATTCTTAACTGGGGGTGGGGGGGTAGGGGAGTGGGGTCAATGGACACTGAGAGGGCAATTTACCCTGAGACTGTATGCAAAATGGCATGAACAGTATGTGCCTTCTGGAAGGGCTTCTAGCTTTCATCAGATTCTCAATGGGGTGGATCCACAACCCCAAAAGGTTAGTAACTCCTGCCTTCAGGGAAACCAGAGATAGCTACTCTCAAAGTCACAAGAACTCTAGGAAGAACTCATATCCTATAGTATCAGAGGCAGCACACAGAGTGGTGGAAAAAGTCAGCCCAGAATCCAATCCAAGCAAACAGGAACCTTGGGCAAATTACCCAATTCTTTGAAATCACCTCAGGTTTCTCATCCACAAAATGGAGAAGCTCGTTCCTTCCTTATAGGGTTGATAAAAGGAATACCTAGGAGAAAGTCAGCTTTCAATAAATGATAGCTAAGCATTTCATTTCCTGAATACTGTTTATCAAAAATCATTACAAATAACAGATCCAGATCTAGAAGAAAGCTCTGCTAAGCCAAAGAGAAATACACGGGCTAGAGATCCAAGGTAAAAATTAAAATTCCCTGGGCTATTTTCTTGAGAATAAATATCTTCTGGGATTAGAGGAGGAAACTGAACCATACTCAGTAATGCCCCGCACCAAGTCTAGGTATTACTTGGAGTCTGAACTGACAGCTGGGTCTCTAGAAATCAATTCTGGTCAATTTCAGTCTTGTATTTTTACTTTTAAAAACATATCTACCAAGTCTGTTTGATATAAACTTTTGCTTTGTATTTGTACTCAGCTTTCATCCATGGAGTCACTCATCTAACAATATTGTTTCCTAAACGCCATGTATTGTCACAAGAGAGCCACTACCCCACCTTCCTGAACACAAATGGCAAGCATACGTCCTGGTGGAGGAAGAAAGCAGAAAACAAGATGAACAAGGTAATGTTCAATGGTGACAAAACAGCTTGGTAGTAGAAAATTCTTGGGGCCTGGGTAGGGAAGGAGGCTTCTTTAGATAAAGGTCAAAAGTAGCCTCTCTGAGGAATATTTGCATGTAGGATAATATACAGAAATCATAAAAGTGCAGATCTCCTTATAGTCAAGAACTAGATCTTAGAAGGCAGAACTTTAGAGATGAGAGGACTGATCATCTCATCTAAACACTCTCCCCCGAAAAGTCATGACCAGTTGAGAGGTACAATGTGTTACAAATGTTAAGTACTCCGGATTGTACATGATTTACTTTTAATTAAACTCAAAGGGCTATCTCTCTCTGTTTCACTCTCACACACTGGCACACATGTGTGTTTTTTCCTAGTGAGGGCAAAGGGGCAAAGTATACATGTAAGCTAATCTATCAGGAATTGTTCATAATAATGGAAACATCTACAGAAGGACACTGCATCTATCATGTGACTCTTAAAGGCTCCAAAGATATAGAAAATCCTTTATATTTTGGCCACCACCTACCCCTCTATAAGTTCATTTCCCATCATGGCTCAAACTCTTTTCCCCTGATTATCTGCCATCTGGCCTTCCTTGTATTAAATGCGTTCTCAGAGTCTTTGCACGAGAAACTCCCTCTCTAGAACGCCTCACTCCCTAACCAACTTTCCCTTCCTCTCCTTACATAATCTCACAGATCTCAACTTAAATGGCACCTTCCCAGGAAAGCCTTCTCTGAGCTCAAAACAGACCTCACTTTGGCCCTCATTTCATAAGTACTTTTCCTTCACAGTTCTCATCAGAGAAAATTTTCTGTGTGACTATTTGAGTAATGCCTGCCTCTCCCCTGGAACATACATTCTTCGGTGCAATAAGAATAAAGGGAGAAGAACTTCCTCACTGGTCAATCCATAGTTGTCTCCACTTAAAACTGAGAATACACCATCCATGTTACATGCTCAAATAAATTCTACTGAATTAATGAAAGGGGTAAAGAAAAGGTTGGTAATTAGAAATTTTGCAATCAAAATCTGGGGTTCAAATCATTCTTCTGCCATTTCCTCTTGTACCATTTACTTCACGTCTCTGCACTTCAGTTTCCACACCTATAAAACCGAGTGAACCACAACTAGTATCTTCCAAGAAATTAAAGGCCGTATCTAACACCAGCGGGCCCAATTTGACACACTAAAGGTGACGTGAATCTCACAAAGTTTCATGCTTTTTTGAAGCACCGTAGCCCTGGACCCTACTCTGGGACTCAGTAAGATTTTCTGGATGGCAGAATAGTAGGGTGAGCAACTCATCCTGAGTTGACTGGGGCTTTCCCAGTTTTGGCAGTCCCTCAATTTCAGATAAAAGGGGTCAATGGGTCACCTATACCAGGCACAGATGGCACAGACTATGTGGTACTGGATCGGGGCAAGGTAAAGGAAGTTCTAATGTGGTCTTAAAAGTGGAATGAACGCAAATCCCTCCAGCCAAGGGATTCTCATCAAAGATCCCCTACAGCAGTTAAAAAGCAAAGTCAGAATGCCTGTGGTTTAAATGCTAGTTTTGCCTCCATGCCTGTTTTCTTATTTGTTAAATAAGGATAAAAACAGTATCTCCCCCAAAAGAGCATAAGATAAACAATACACGCAAAAAAAAAAAAAAAAAAAAAAAACTTACAGCTGTACCTAGCAAACTGTAAAGATCCCCAAATTATCAGCCGTTATTTCCTTCCCCCTCTCCAATTTTTTTTTGATTCTATCTAGCCATCTTTACACATCTGGGAAGATTCAAGGAATTATAAACCCCACATGGAAGTTTAGCCTGCTTAGTGCTTACCTAGGTGTGGTTTGCGTAAAACAAAACCAAACCTGAGTTTGAACTCCAGCTCTGCTTCTTACTAGCTGAGTCACTTTGGGGGTCCTAACTGCTCTGTGCCTAAGTTTCCCTACCTGTAAAGTGGGGAGGGACCCACACACTTGCTGAATCGAGGGGAGGATACAGATAAACGGCCGGCTGCTGGGCCCGGCACATCGTCCATCCTCAATAAATACTGATTTTAGCCTGGAGGAGGCAGGGGCATCGAGGATGGCTACAAGCAGCTCCCGGTTGGACACGGGGGGCTCTGGGGCCTGATAATCCGGGGATGCGGGAACCTGTTCTCCCACTTACGAGCTGCGTAACCTGGGGCAGGTTACTCCCCATCTCTGGGCCTCAGTTTCCTCACTCGTAAACACGGTCCTAGCAGTAGCTACCCATGACCCGTGAGACTAATGCGATAATCCCGGTGCAGCGCCCGGGTCAAGGCCGACCACACTCAACGGGACTTTCGGCTTCCCACACCCCAGAGGCGAGGCTGGGGCTGCAGGTTCCTCAGACTCCCCGGGGGTACCCTCGGCACCGCGGAAGGAGACCCTGCGCCCTACAAGGCTCCGGGCTACGGGCCCCGGCCCCGAAGCCCCGCCTCGGCCCGCCAGGTGCCTAGGAAAATGCTCAGGAAGCCAGCAGGCAGGCCTCGCCGCGGGGTGATCTCAGGGCCTCGGCCTCGGCCTCGGCCTTGGGCCCCACGCCAGGCTTCGGAGCTGAGCACCCCCAGCATGCCCGTCCGGGACCCGACTGCTGAGCTTCGGCGCCGCCCAAACATCCGGCGCCCCGAGCGCCCCACTCACCGCCTTCTTCATGGTGGCCGCCATCTTGGGACTGGACTACGGCACGTGGCGGGGAGGACCGCAATGGCGCGCTTGGCCCCCGAGCGCTTTCTCGCTCCCGGTCGGCCCAGAGCTCCCCGCAAAAATACAACACTACCTCCACGTTCCTTCCTCTTGGACTTTTGGCCAATGATTCCAAACAGCTGGGATGCAGGGAGGAAATGTGACCTGGAAGGACTTGGTACATGCCAATTAAAGGGACAGGCAACCCCCGTGGGCTGACATAAACACGGGGGTGTGGCGAACGGCTCCGGCCGCGGGCAGCAGGGGGCGCGCCAGAGGCTCAGCGCGGCGGGACCCAGCTGGGGCGGGATCAAAGGGGAGGGAAGGGAAATTTTTCTCCATCCGTCCCACAGACTTGCATTGAGAAGTTGACCAATGCTCTTGGCAAATAGGGTGTGAGATTTATGTGCCCTAATAATTCAAGTGGCGTAAAGGAGGCGGCACTCCTACTTTTTAATAAATTTTTTTTTTAATTTAGATTCAGGTGGTACGTGTGCAGGTTTGTTACACAATTATATTGCCTGATGCTAAGGTTTGGATTTCCAATGATCCCGGTGCCCAAGCAGTGAACATAGTACCCCATAGGTAATTTTTCAAACCCTTTCCCCTCCCTCCTTCCCCGTTTTTGGGATTCCTAGCATTTATCGTTCCTATCTGTATGTCCATGAGTACCCAGTGTTTAGCTCTCGCTCATAAGTGGGAATATGAGTGGTTGGTTTTCTGTTTCTGTGTTAATTAGCTTAGCATAATGGTCTCCAGCTGCATCCATGCTGCTGGAAAGGACATGACTTTGTTCTTTTTTATGGCTGTGTAGTATTCCACATTTTCTTTATCCTGTCCACCACAGATGGACAACTGGGTTGATTCCATGTCTTTGCTATTATGAATAGACAATCTTATTAATTAATTTCCAGCAATATTACTGAACAGTTACTGTATATTCTGATACTGTGTCTCCCAATTATTAATTTTTTTTCCTCAGGACCTCTTTACACTCCTAGAATTATTGAGGACTCCAAAGAACTTTTATTTATATGAGTTATTTATTGATATTTACTGTATTAGAAATTAAAACAGAATGTTTTAAATGTATGTATTAATTCATTTAGAATAATATAAAAATCCATCCCATGATAATAAAAATCACACTTCAAAAATAACTATTTTCTAAGACAAAAAAATTGAGATGATTGTCATCATTTTACATTTTCACTCATCTCTTTAATATCAGATTTAATAGAAGGTTCGATTCTCATGTCTACTTCTGCATTCAGTCATTCCAAATACACTGTTCGGTTGTCTAACTGTAGGTATGAAAAACTCCAGCCTCACACAAATAATGCAGTTGGGAAAGGGAGGCCCTCATCGGTCCTGAAAAAGTCTCAGGGACCCCCGAGGTTCATGGGTCACAGCTTGAGAGCTGCCCCTTGACAAGCCTTCTTCTTTCTCAAAGTCTGAATTCCCTTTGTTTAAATGAGGGAGATGAAACCTTATAGCACCCTGTGCTCTTTCTACCCATCCACCTCACCCCACCAAGGGCATGGCCCGCTCTCCTGCCAATTCTAGGCTCTCCAGACCCTTAGTATTGGGACTTTCCAGTGTGCAGCTCATATATGTTTTAAAAGTATTTGAAGGCCGGGCGCAGTGGCTCACGCCTATAATCTCAGCACCTTGGGAGGCCGAGGCGGGTGGATCACGAGGTCAAGAAATCGCGACCATCCTGGTCAACAAGGTGAAACCCTGTCTCTACTAAAAATACAGAAATTAGCTGGGCATGGTGGCTCACGCCTGTAGTCCCAGCTACTCGGGAGGCTGAGGCAGGAGAATTGCTTGAACCCAGGAGGTGGAGGTTGCGGTGAGCTGAGATCGTGTCATTGCACTCCAGCCTGGGAAACAAGAGAAAAACTCCGTCACAAACTCCATAAAAAAAAAAAAAAGAAAAAAAAGTATTTGATGAATAAAGATGTTTTTCCAGGGTGAAATCTTAGCACAGGGTCTGGCACATAGGAGATGCTACATCAGTGACACCTATTTATTCCAGAGCTGAATGTAAAAAAAATTGCAAGAAACAAACGGTGGAGAGGGTGACAGACATAAAGGGCAAAATTGTCACAAATGGTACCAAGTGCATGAAGGAGGTAGATGGGATGCTGAGGCAGAGCACAGAGGGGAGGGGCTGGCTCTGGAGCTGGTCTCTAAGCTAAAAGAGAATAGGAGGCCCCAGCACGGGAAGAAGAGATGAAAGTGGACCCCAGAGAAAGAGGGCTGAGAGGGAAAAAGCCTGGTGAGACATGGTAGAAAGGGAAGAGCAGCATGGAGCGAGGCTGGGGTGGTAGGCAGGGGCCAGATCTGGGTGTGCTTTAGAACTTGGTGAGGCCACACCAGGGGGAGGAGAGAGAGAGAAAGAAAAAATTCTGACTTTTTAAAACTTTTATTGAGAAATGGCTGAGTTGAAAGGTGAGGAACAACAGAGCATGAATTTTGAGGAAATGTAATTATATGGTGAGGAGTGAACGCAGCAGAGGGGATTTCAGAGACAGAAGCACTTTCATCCTCAGATTCATAGCTCTTAGGACCAGAAGGGACCTTAAACCTTCATCTACGCTAACCTTTGCCTTTCGCTGATAATATAATAATAATAGTTGTTATGGTTTTTCTGTGTTCCCACCCAAATCTCGTCTTGGATGGTAGCTCCCATAATTTCCATGTGTTGTGGGACGGACCTGGTGGGAGATAATTGAATCATGGAGGCGGTTGCCTCTATACTGTTCTCATGGCAGTAAGTCTCATGAGATCCAATGGTTTGACGAGGGGTTTCCCCTTTCACCTGTCTCATTCTCTCCTGTCTGCCACCATAAGTTGTGCCTTTTACCTTCTGCCAAGATTGTGAGGCCTCCCCAGCCATGTGGAACTGAGTCCATTGGACCTCTTTTTCTTTGTAAGTTACCCAGTCTTGAGTGTGTCTTTATCAGCAGTGCGAAAACAAATCAGTGCAATAGCAATAGTAACATATAAAGCGGACAGTGTACATATTCTGCGGCTTGCACCTTGCTAAATGTTTTAATCCTCACCATTCCACACCATATTGTTATCGACCTTTTTACAGGAGAGGAAATAGAGTTTCAGCAGGACAAAGTTACTTGGCCAAGGCTACAGCAGTCAGGAAGTTCCAGAGCCTGGCTTTGAATTCTGGTGAACCTGGTCCCAGAAACCACTCTCCTGAGCACCAGACTTTACACATCACTACAAGTTGGGTATAAAATCAGATGCGTCCCAGAGTGGGCAGCTCATAGTGGAGACGGGAGCTCCCGTCACCTGACTTGCATGAGCAAAGTGTTTAAGACTAATAAAGTGTGTGCTGGAGCCAGACTGCCTGGGTTCAAATCACACCTCCACCACTTTCTACTTTTGATGTTGGACAAGTTACTTTCACAGTAAAAATAATAAGGTCTCTCTAATAGCGTTGTTGCAAAGAGTAGAAGCAATAATACATGCAAATAAAATGCGTTGTAAGCTCTCAGGAAATGTTAGCTATGATTACTTTCTCAGTTCAGCACAGCTGCCTCTGAAATTCCTCTGCCCAAGTTATGATCTTTCAAATCTCCTCTTAAAGAACTCCCCTGGCTCAGTAGTACGGCTAACTACCCCCATGGCTGCGATTAGTGCTGCGTTTTGAGACTGTAGCATGCATTTCAGACATGTAGAAATTGGAAAGCATCCTGGGGGAGAAGAATGACAGTGGTTAGAAGTCATCCTAGCTGGAATTTTTAAATCAGAGCCCAAGGCAAAGGATTTGGATACGCTTCTTCATTAAAGAGTACCATCCCAAGGCAGCCAGAGCAGGGAAAAAGCAGAATGAAGCAGGTCAGAGAAGGCAGCAGAGCCAATGGCAGGAGGCCTCACCAAGCTGATCTTTGCTTGGTATTAAGCACAACTGGTTGCTCCCTCTCTGGGGACTGTCCTGTAAGAAGCTGCGTTAACCAGGACGCAGGAGAGGTCAGCCAGGGAGAGCTCTTATCTGCCCGTTCCTGCCTCCCATTCAAAAGCTGGCCCCACATGGACCTAACTCCCAGATACTTCCAGGTTGCTCATTGAGGTTCCCATAATGTTCTCACCTCAACCTTCCACAGGGAAGCTCCCAGGGGGAGGAACAAGGCATGAGGCTGTAAGCACAAGGCACTGGAGCCCGAGGCTGCCCTGCTGGGTTCTGCACACTCAAGTCCACACAGGATGGCTGCCGTGGAGCCGGCCACTGTGGGGGCTGCTGGGTGGAGCAGGTGGCCAAAGGCAGGTGAAGATGAAGACAGGTTCAACCAAGAGGCTTTAACGTGACACATCCTTAGGTGCCATCTGACATAGAGGCCCATAAAATCAGCTAAGAAGTTCAGGTTATGACATACTGAAGGGTCATCGAATCAAATTCCTTTAGGACTTTAAATTACGTTGGACAAACTGCAGAATAAGAGAAAATATTTGCACAGTAAATATTTAACTTAATATTTAAGAAATAAGGCAAGAAAAAGGAGATTAGCAACCAAAGTATACGAGGAGCTCAAACAACTCAATAGGAAAAAAAAAATCTAATAATCCGTTTAAAAATGGGCAAAAGATCTGAATAGACATTCTTCGAAAGCAGACGTGCAAATGGCAAATGGAGATACGAAAAGGTGCTCAGCATCACTGAACATCAGAGAAACACAAATCCAAACTACAATGCGATATCAGCTCATCACAGCTAAAAATTGCATTTATCCAAAAGACAAGCAATAACAAATGCCGGAGAGCATGTGGAGAAAAGGGAACCCTCATACACTATTGGTGGGAATGTAAATTAGTACAACCACTGTGAAGAACAGTAGAGAGCTTCCTCCAAAAACTAAAAATGGAGCTACCATATAATCCAGCAATGCCACTGCTAGGTATATAACTCCCAATAAGGAAATCAGTATATCCAAGAGAAGCACTCTGTTTCTTGCAGCCAAGATTCAGAAGCAACCTAAATGTCCATCCGCAGATGAATGGATAAAGAGTTGATGGGCGTGTAAATTAGTTCAACCATTATGGAAGACTGTGGCAATTCCTCAAGGATCGAGAACCAAAAATACCATTTGACCCAGCAACCCCATCACTGGGTATATGCCCAAAGGATTATAAATCATTCTACTATAAAGACACATGCACATGTATGTTTATTGCAGCACTATTTACAATAGCAAAGACTTGGAACCAACTCAAATGCCCATCAATGATAGACTGGATAAAGAAAATATGGCACATATACACTATGCAATACTATACAGCCATTAAAAATAGAATGAGTTCTTGTCCTTCGCAGGGACATGGGTGAAGCTGGAAACCATCATTCTCAGCAAACTAACACAGGAACAGAAAACCAAACACCACATGTTGTCACTCATAAGTGGGAACTGAACAATGAGAACACGTGGACACAGGGAGGGAACAACACACACTGGGGCCTGTCAGGGGGTGGGGGCCAAGGGGAGGGAGAGCGTTAGGAGAAATACCTAATGCAGACGACAGGGTGATGGACACAGCAAACCACCTTGGCACATGTATACCTGTGTAACAAACCTGCGTGATCTGCACATGTACCCAGAACTTAAAGTATAATAATAAAATTTAAAACCAAAAAATTTAGTTTTAAATTGTATCATTACACTTTAAGATGATGGGTTGATAGGTACAGCAAACCACCATGGCACATGTATACCTACATAACAAACCTGCACGTTCTGCACATGTATCCCAGAACTTAAAGCAAAAGAAAAAGAAAAAAGAGACTGTGGCACCTATACACAATGGAGTACTGTTTGGCCATAAAAAAAGAATAAGAGCTTGTCATTTGCTATGACATGGATAAAACTGGAGGATATTATGTTAAGTGAAGTAAGGTGGGCACAAAAAGACAGACGTTGCATGTTCTCACTGATTTGTGGGAGCTAAAAATCTTAAAACAACTGAACTCATGGAAATGGAGAATAGGATGGTTACCAGAGGCTGAAAAGGGCAGTAGGCGAAGGGGAGGTGGGAATGGTTGTTGGATACAAAAATATAGTTATATAAACGAGATCTAGTGTTTGATAGCACAGCAGGGTGACTACAGTCAATAATAATTTATTGTACATGTTAAAATTACTAAGAGTATAACCGAGTTGTTTGTAACACAAAGGATAAATACCTGAGGTGCCGGATGCACTATTTTCCCTGATGTGATCACTTCACATTGTAAGCCCATATCAAAATAACTCACATACCCCGTAAATATTTACGCCTATTGTGTACCAACAAAATTAAAAATAAATACATGAATGTCAATAATAGTAATAAAAGCAGATCGGTCCAAATGCTAATACATGTGCCACTGACAAACCCTGAGGGGGCTGCCTCGTGCAGGGCCCACTTATTCATCACCACGTCTCCTTAATGTCCAAGTGCCTTGTTAACTAGTCATTGAGCTGAGAGATTGAACCAGGAGACACGGGCTCCAGAGACAGAAGGGCTAGGGGGCATTGTCTCCTCTAACAGATGATATGGAGGTAGGGGATGACTGAGCTGAATTCACAGCTCAAAGAAGCCATGGCTCCAATCAGATGCTCTGAGTCTTCGTCTATTCCATCACTATCACGAGATTCTGGACACTTCTCCCGGTATTAGTTCCCCACACAGGCTATGCAAAAACAGAGAGAAAAGGCACTGGGCAGAGAGTCTCTGGGCTCAGGGCAGTGCCTCTGAATCTGGACAGAGGATGATGGTGACTCCCAGCAGTCTTGCCGCTGACTCAGCTCTTTCTGAAGCCCCTGGCTTCCCCTTGTTTAGAGGCTTTCCTTGTCATTCTGCTTCTCACCATTCCTGTCCCTCTCCTCTCCCCTGACCTTGCCATCCTTTGAGCTAATCTCTCTCCTAGCAGAAAAACTAGTTCTGCAAGTCTGCATGGCAAAGGGACTTTAAAGTCTTCTGCTGAGCATCTTCTCATTTCCTGATGGGAGCATTTCCGACATTTGTTTCTGGTCCTTGCTCCAGCTGGGAACTATCCCTGGCTCTCTGGGGAGAAGCGTGGGGTACAAGTGGAAGCATTTGGATTTGGTGGGTCAGGGAGTAGAATCAACAATGAGCATTTGAAAAGACATTCCCTTATGCTGGGTTGAAAACTGGCCACCCACTGACTGGATCCAAGCTATGTTTTCTTTGACCCATATGGTATTTGTCTTTAACAGAACAAATATTTGAGATTTTTAGTTTTTCTTGAGTTAGTAAAATCAGAGTCCTGGTGACATTGCACCTGTGTTTCTGCATGATGGCAGCTGCTGGTGCCACTTTGGACCAGCACGTTCAGCCAGCAGGCTTTCTCCTAGGCCCAGCAGACTCCCACTCACAGAGCACACACAGGTACATGTAGAGCACCTGCCCATCCGTGCACTCACCTGTCAGGCCCTCCAGGTCTATGAACTTGTAACCCCCAGCCCTCTGTTCTAACATACCTAAATGAGAGAATTTGTGTATGTATCTGTTAGAAATTTGTACCATGCTAGATGCTATTGCGAGTAGAAAAATAAAGCAGACAAGGTGTTTGGCATCATGAAGCTTACGGCTGACAAACAAACCATCAACCAAAATCATAGCACCAGACGCTGCAGCCCTGGGAGGAGTTCAGGGAAGAAAGAGCTCGAATCTGGTGGGAGTGGTCCCTGAGGACTGTGGCATGTTGATTAGACCAAGAAGGGCAGGTGCCCAGCACTGAGGGTTTAACACCAAAAAAAACAGACAAAACACCTTGTCCTCCTGTGGCTTACATTCTATGGATAGAAAAAAAGATCATAACCAAAATATATAAGTAAATTATACAGGCTGTTACAAACTATTATTAATATAAATCCTATCTATAGCTCCAATAAAAACTCATACAGTTATAATAAAAGACTGTGCAATTAACATCATGAACACCTATGAAGAAGATATAAGGACAGAAATGGTCAGTATGTTGACTGAAAACTAAGAGAAAAAAAAACAAAACCTATTTGAATTGGTATGTAAGCTACAGAATTGTCCAGACATGTCCCAGTTTAATTTCGATTTTGTCACAGAGCGACAATGAGGTTATCAGATCATTTCCTGGCAGTACACGCCTGGGTGCCCTCCAGAACCTGCAACACCTGCTCCAGGCTCCTGGTTCTAAGATTTAAAAAGGAAACTTTGATCAGATTCCCCTTCCACACTGGCCATGACGACGGAGGGGCAAGAAGGAGTGAACCCCCAGAGCCACACAGCAATTTGGTTTGGCGCCTGCAGAGGGCACCCGAGGAACATGACACTATTCCCAGACTCATTCAAGTCCACCTTCGGAATATTTTGCACTTCTTTCGATTCTTATTGTGCTGGATAATGTAAAGTATCTCCAGTTTGTATTTAGCTAAACAATTTTGCAAATGGTTTTTCCATAACTCTGTGTGAAACGTTTCATTGTCTGCCCGCTGCACTTAAATTTCTTACCAGGGCCTAGCCTCCCTCCCTGACCTTATTTCCCACCATCTTTCCCCTCCCTCACCTTATTTCCCACCATCTTTCCCCTCCCTCACTGTGCTCCACTCCCTTGGGCCTCCATCCTGTGGATGCTACACACTCCCTCCAGCCTCAGGGCCTTTGCACTTGCTTTTCCTGCTGCCTACAATGCCTTTTTCCTATTGTTCACCCAGCTACCTTCTACCCATCCTCAAGACTCAGCGTCTATGTTACTCCATCTAGGAAGCTGCTATGATCTGAATGTATCCTCCAGAATTCACATGTTGAAATGTAATGGGCAACATGGTCAGATTATGAGGTGGGGGCCTTTTAAGTCTCAGGATAGAACCCTCAATAGTGGGGTTGGGTCCTTTCTAGAAGGGCTTGAGGGAATGGGTTTGTGCTAGTCCATTCTCCCACTGCTATAAAGAACTGCCCAAGTCTGGGTAATTTTAAAAAGAAATAGGTTTAATTGACTCACAGTTCTGTATGGCTGGGGAAACCTCAGGAAACTTACAATCATGACGGGAGGCAAAGGGAAAGCAAGGCACCTTCTTCACAGGGCAGCAAAGGGGAGAATGAATGCAGGAAGAACGACCCAACACTTATAAAGCCATCAGATCTCGTGAGAACTCACTATCACGACAACAGAGTAGGGGAAACCACCCCCATGATTCAGTTACCTCCACCTGGTTTTTCCCTTGACACATGGGGATTATGGGGATTACAATTCAAGATGAGATTTTGAGTGAGGACATAGCCCAACCGTATCAGGGTTCATTCTCTTCTGCTCTTCTACCATGTCAGGACGGCATTCTGCCCTACAGAGCACATAGCAACAAGGTGGCATCTTAGAAGGAGAAACTGGACCTCTCACCAGCCACCAAACCTACAGGTGCCTTGATCTTGGATTTCCCAGCCTCCAGAATTGTCAGGAATACATTTCTATTGTTTATAAATCATCCAGACCCAGGACTTCAGTTGTCACAGCATAGACGGACTGAGACGCAAGCTTTCCTTAAACACACCCATCTCGCAGACAAGAGCAGCATCCCCTACCCCCTAAAACAGCTTTCTACACCTCCCTGGTACATTCCCTTTTGCATTCTGTGTCCCTGTTCAACTGAGAGCACCAAGGGAAATAAACCATGCCTGTTTTCTTCATCTCTGCAGTTGCAGCACCAACGGGGAAGTATGTGTTTAACATATGTTAACTAATGAATAAATCAGTGCATGAATAAATGAGTGACTGTGTATTTAGAGATTAATACAGTAATATATAATACAACATAAGCTTTTGAGGAATTCGCTCCATTACAATGTACAAGAGTCCATAACTTATTGCATACTATTTGTTTGGTTTTGTTTTTTTGGCTAGGTCTAGTACCCACACACACTGTGATCATGGGGACTCACTGTCTGAGCGACCCTCCTTTCTTCGCCAGATGTCACTATGACTCCAGAATCTGGCATGTGATTTTTCTCTCTGAAACCCCTGAAGAATTGGCTACACGTTGCAAAGCAAGATGACATAAAACCCAGGAAACCACTCTCTTTGGGGCAAAATAGCATCATCTTTTGCTAGTTTGAATTCTTAATCGAATTTTTACCTGGCAAAAAACATAGCATTTTTAAAAGCCCTTCATTGTACACAGTGGTTTAGACCTTTATGAAACAAACCACTAGTTAACCTGTTTATTTCAAGGGTACCTGCTTATAACAACTTTGAGATTAAGAAAGGAGTCAGTGCTTGTTATAAGCAGCAGTTACAGAACGTTTGAATTAAAATATAAATTTCCTAGTGCGATCCACTCAACAAGGATTTATTCAGAACCCAGTAGGCACATTGCATTGAGCTAGGAAACCACTTCACATAGACGCTGCTTATAGAGGGGGCTGTTTTGCAGTAAAGAGGGCATCTTACATATTTGTGACCTTCAAATATCATTTGAATATTTTTCTTTATATTTATGGAAATGTCCAGGTCGTGAGTCTTGCCTCTCCATTCTAAAAATCAGAACTCAACTTCCCAGCATCTTTTAAGCTAGGATGCAGGCCTAGGTCAAGCCAATCAGATTCACCAGTGCTAGACTCCGATTTCTACGAGAATAATGGGGGAGAGAGGAAAGGAGCCATGGAGAATTCCTTCCTGGCCATGAGAGCAGCCTGCAGAGGGACCTGGAGCAGCAGAAAAGAGGGCCTCATGAAAACACCCTGGCCCCAGTGACGCACTTCCCCGTTGGTGCTGCAACTACAGAGATGAAGAAAACAGGCATGGTTTATTTCCCTTGGTGCTCTCAGCAGACCGGGGACACAGAATGCAAAAGGGAATGTACCAGGAAGGCGTAGAAAGCTGCTTTAGGGGATTGGGGATACTGCTCTTGTCTGGGAGATGGGTGTGTTTAAGGAAAGCTTGTGTCTCAGTCCATCACAAGCTTGGCCAGAGGTGCTGGGACCCTGGTCATCAGCAGGCCGGCAAGGTGATTTCAATGTTGTGCCGGGATGCTTTCCTTCACTGCAGATTCCTTCGCTCTCACGAAGAGTCTATGCACATTCCAACTCCCTTATCAATTCTGCTGCTGAATCTAGTTACAGGGTATATGTTGTTTGCCACAAAGAACCTGAAGATGTTTAGAGAAAACTTATTCCTTTGCCATTATAAATGTCAAGACAAGGGGAACAGAAAGGTAAAATACGGCAATGTACTTTAGGTTGGTGTGAGATGCTTCTAAACATAGATAGCTATAGAGATAAAACTCTCTAAATGAAAATGAAAAGCATCCTTACTATGTTTCCATGCACACACAAATTACAACTACGGATGTTGTGCTGATTTTCGGTGCTTTTTATTTTATAGATCACATGCTGAATTAACTTGCTGTGTGCATTTGTGAAAAACTGACACAGACCTTAATGAGGAGACAGGCTAAGGGTGCATCCAAAAACAAAGCCAACAACAACCCCCCTGAACCAACACAACCCACCACCAACACAACAACAAAATAATAACCAGCTCACACTACACATGTGAATGACAAAAAAAAAAAATAGCTGAGAGAAGCCATACTGTGAGCTCAGCCACTGCATTGATGCTTGTAAAAGTCTCAAAAGTCATCATGACTTATCTCTTTTTTGAAGATAAAAGATGAAATTGGGCCAGGTGCAGTGGCTCATGCCTGTAAGGCGAGAACTTTGGGAGGCCAAGGCAGATGGATCACCTGAGGTCAGGAGTTCAAGACCAGCCTGGCCAACATGGTGAAACCCCGCCTCTACTAAAAATACAAAAAATTAGCTGGATGTGGTGGCACGTGCCTGTAATCCGAGCTACTCAGGAGGCTGAGGCAGGAGAATCACTTGAGCCCAGGAGATTGAGGTTGCAGTGAGCCGAGATTGCACCACTGCACCCCAGCCTGGGTGACAGAGCAAGACTCCATCTCAAAAAAATAATAAATAAATAAATAAATAAAGATGAGATTGAAGACATCATGGCACCCATTGACAATGAACGACTTTTCAGGCCCTGAAGTTATAAGGAAGAGGATAAAAAGCAGCCCTGACTCTCAATGCTGACACACTGCCACTTGGAAAAGAGATTGATGCTTAGCAATGTTTAGAAAGTGGTTAATAAAATGAATAGAATTTTTATTGTTTTAAGAATAATAATATTTCTGGCCAGTTAGGCTGCAAAAGTAGACATAAAACCGGAAATAGCCTACTTACATGAGAGTGTTTATTGAAGCCGTGTTTATAAAAAGGAAGCCTTGGAACTCCTCTAAGAGTTTCAGAAAACAGACTAGGTTAAGGGGCATAAGATTCTCACAGTGATATGCGTTTATCACAATGCCAATTTTGAAAGTAATGGCATGGTGAAACATGCTAAAAAAAAGGTAGCGTATGAAATTACAATTTCAATTTTACTTTCAAAAACCCCTATCTATGTAAATATAGATATATTTGGAAAAACACAGAAATAAAATATGTAAAAATGTTAACATATAACAGTGTTTTTATATATAGGCGCCATAAATAAAAGGTGACTTTTTCTTCTATCTTTACAATTTTCCCTATTTTATAAACATGAATTTTATTATTCAAGTAGAAATCAGTATTAATTGTATATGTAATACTATAAAATATGATATATAATAAAAGTAAACTATAATATTTGTGCTTTGTGATTCTAACTTAAAATTTTAAATCTACCCATAGATAGAATACATAGAAAGAAACATACAAAACTCTCAGCATTTGTCACTGGGTGGTAGCATGAAGTCGATTTATTTTTTCCTATTTGTACTTTCTCAATTTTTAAATAACTGTATATTATTTTAATAATATTTGGAAAACTTACTTTTTATGAGATGATTGTGTTGTTATACTTCTAAATAAAGATAAGGAAAGTCAGAGAATTCTCACATTCTACCAATCACAGAGCCTAATCATCAAAAGCAAATAATTTAAATCTAAACAGGTTCTCTATGTTATTATTCTAAGTTTCAGAGGGGGAACCAGAAGCTGTCTGAGATACTAAACCATTAAATACCATTTTCTAAATTCCCACAAGTTTCATCTTTAATGTGATAAACACAAAGCTCATAAAACCCATGATTGCAATAAGAAATTATATTCACTCACTTAACCTATTAACATGTTTGTTATAAGAAATTATTTTTCCTCTTTAGCTGTAACTAAATATGAGCACTTTTTGATAATTAATACTACAGATATAGAATGTATATGAGATATATATTCTCTTGTTTGTAAGAAAGCTTTGTTTTCTCCTTTACACTTCTTAGACTAAGAGTTGCCTCTAGCAGATTCAAATCCAAACACACAGCAAAGCCTTATTCTTCTGAATACAAAAGTTGAGTTGCTATTTCATGTGTGCACGTGAAAATAAAAGCAGATTCATTCAAGCATTTTTGTACTCTCTTAAGTTAAAAGGAAGATAAGAGAAAGTGACAGCTAGAAAACTTGGAATTGGCTATAGCTAGAATGATTCCTGTCTTGATGAGGATTGGAAGAAAAACTTGAGAGCTATTACATTAGCGTCAACTAAGGAATTCAGCCGAAGGCAATAATGGAATTATGTAGGTGAAGTCAAACCATGGGGGGCTCGTATGCCATACGAACCAATATGCGCTTTATTATTCAGACAAAAGGGATAACTGAAAGTTCAGAATAATTGTCTTATTCCACCCCAAGCTTCAGATTTCGGTACTAGCTCAGAGGGTGAACCATGAGGTAGCGATGAAAGTATTCCCAACTTAGAGGGTCATGCTATTCACTTATCAGAATAATCAAGGTAAAGAGGGATTCTGTACCCCATCTTTACCTCTACCTTAACAAACAGAAACCAACTGCTGAGACAGATGGGTTATACGGAAACCCCAACCATCCAGAATACAGCTCAGCACCAAGGAAGACGTTATTTTCATTTCTTTCTTTCTTTTTTTGAGATGTAGTCTTGCTCTGTCGCCCAGTCTGGAGTACGGTGGCATGATCTTGGCTCACTGCAGCCTCCACCACCCGGGTTCATGCGATTCTCTTGTCTCAGCCTACGGAGTTGCTGGGACTACAGGCATGTGCCACCAAGCCTGGCTAATTTTTTTTGTATTTTTAGTAGAAATGGGGTTTCACCATGTTAGCCAGGATGGTCTTGATCTCCTGACCTCATGATGCGCCCGCCTCGGCCTCCTAAAGTGCTGGGATTACAGGATTGAGCCACGGCACCCAACCACATTATTTTCTTCTTTACTGCGAAAGACTGATTACTCATAACTTGCAAGAGGCAGTCAAGCTGACGGGGACTGTTACCATATATATAGCTAATTAGCAAATCTTTGGAATGAGAGACTAAAAGTGTTGAGCCAAGTTCAATAGGCATAGATGTAAAGCCTTGTGTTTAGACTTTGTAGGCTAACTCCAAAAATCCAGGAAAGGAGAGATTTGTGTAACAGCAGTTCATTTAACACAGAAATGAGAGTTTGAGCTATTTAGAACCTTGATTAGTCTAGAGTGTTAATACTGTCTCTCTGCAGTTATAGAAGCTATTCCCACCATGGTGGACATTAGTTAGACAACTGCTAAAATGTCCTTATCTCAGAAGGTGGCCAGATGGTGAAAACCATAGCATATAATCATTAGTTAGTAGCGATGTAAATATTTTCAGATAGTTGAAGGGCTGAAACATAAAAGAAGAATTAGTTATTTTGTATCATGGTAATGGGTTCAATCAGGACCTGGGTACAAGTTACTGGGAAGCAAACCAGTTTTGGTACAATACAAATCAACAACTTTCAAAGAATCAGAGTTTTTCAAAATTGGAATAGATGGTTCTGAGAGTTAGTGCCTTGTCACTGAAATTATTCAAGAATTGTAGGGTGATTCCATGATGGGAGTTTGGTCAATGTATTCTGCTGCTGAATTAGGAGTTTGATTAGATTATATCCAAGTCTCCTTGCAAATCTTTATATTCTAGAATTCTGTAACTCTTCTTGCAGTATATTTGGAGGCCCCAATTCTGTAGTCTGGAAATTGAAATTAAGCATCTCTTTGTTTTTAATATGCTTAGCTTACCAAACCCTAAATCCCATTGATTAAGCTATTGTAAAATAATATTTCTTATAAAGAAATTTCTAGGCATTCTGGAAGACTTGGAGTGTAATATATATTCCCTGGCTTATTATACACATCTTCTAAAAAGATTATTTTCAGCAGCTGTTTCCAGGTACTTTTAAGTTATATGCCATAATCTCTGTTCTATGATCATATCTTTGAGATATCAACATAGCTTAAATAAAAATCTTTATTGGGTTTTTTAAATGTTTTAATATAAAAAGGAAGTAAAACAGTAACCCATGCTGGGCTTTGATGGGGTGCAGATGGGAACCTTCTCTTCGCATGACCCCGGACCAGGCCCTCAAGCATGCTTGGATTCATCAGTCTAGGAACCTCAAGCCACAGCTCAGGCCCCAGACCCTGAGGAAATCCAGTTTCGTTTTCCCCTCTGAGACAAGGAAGATCAAGGTTCAAGGCCGTCATCACTCGAGCAAAAAAGATACAGCCTGTCAAATAGCCAGTCCTATTCCCATAGTCCAGGAAGCCTGCCATTTCTTACCTTTGGGATTTTCCTTTTTTGCTCCTTATTAGGATTTTCCATTATTCTCCTATAATCAATTTCCTTTCTCCTCCTCCCCTTTTCCTTAAGTGTGTCCACCCCTTTATGCCCTATAAGTATCTTTAGAATTTCTGTCAGTGCCAGATGATGGTATTATGCAAATTTTTATGTGCAATATAGCCTAGTGGTTAGGTACGTGGTCACAAGTCGGGTTACCTGGGATTAAATTCTGGCTCCACCAGTTATCAGGTATGGACTTAACCTCTCTATAGCTCAGTATCTCCATTTATGAGAATGAAAATAATGCCCATTCTCCTGGGTCGCTGAAATGGTCAGATGAATTAGTAAATGCAAAGTGCTTAGAATAATGCCTGGCACATTGAACGCGCTTTACAAATGAACTGTTTTTATATCATCCCAGTCATGGTTTCCACTAAGTGATTTACAGCCTAAAGGACAGTTCTCACATAGTCCCCATTTGAATGCTTGTTCCTTCTGTCTTCTCTCTCCTTCAGCAGATGAGATCACCAAAGAGACTACAGAAAAAACAAAAGATGGCCCCATGAGGCATATTCAGCATTCGGGTGATCAGGGGGACTCTCTCCAGCACACAGCTGACACTGTTCAGCTGCCTCAACTGGTAGAAGCTCCCCCGAAGTCAGAGGCAGCTGTTGGGGCAGAAGTCTCCATGACCTCCACAGGACAGAGCAAAAATTCCTCCCCAAAGAACACAAACATTTTACCCCCTATTGTATGACCTTTGCTGAGAGTGTGTCCTGCTCCTTTCCACCAGTGATTTGTATTAAGACAGCACTTATATTGGACAATACTTCAGACTGTTGCTTTTTAATACATAAAAGTTTATTTTAAAAAAACTCTTATTAATATGGCCAGTTGGCGTGATTTCTCTTATGAGGCATGGGGGAGGATGTCCTCACACTTAAATTCATTCCATATGTGTTTGTGTGTTGGTGTGGGAATAGTTTTTAACTATTAATGTTATAGAATCATTAATGGAACTCTAAACAAATACATTTTTTTTTTGTTCTTGCTCGTGACTGCCAACTTATGTCAGGATTTTATTTGAAAATGATAGAAGCTGAATTCAAAAGTAGCTTAAACAACAGAAGACATTTATTGACTTATATAATTGGGGAATCAGAAAGGGTAGATGTAGTTTCAGGCACAGCGGGATCCAGGAATTCAAATGAGGTTGTAGGGTTCAGACTTCCTCTTCATCTATTAACCTTGCTTCTCTCTATGGTTAACTCCATCCTGATGACAGGCTCTGCCCAGAAATTAACCACCAACATCCAGTCAAAAGATGCAGGCTTCTTTGCTGACAGGAAGTCTCCAAAATGATTGTGACACAGAAACTGTGCCTGGGAGACTGGGATGCTTGGCCAGTCAGGGCCCCAAGCCCACAGTGATGGTGAAGGTACTGTGACTGATGCTTCTCTAGACTAGAGCAAGGGATGGAAGTTTTCCCAAAGGAGGGGAACAAGCAGGACACATTCATTTATCTATCATACCGCAAATCTAAGTATGCCTTCTTACTTCCCTTTCTAATCCTTATCTACACAAATACATAACCTTTATGTGATTATAATAGGGCAGATAGAATTCTACGTGAAACAAGATTATAACATCAGAAACAATATAGAATATATAAAAATAGTTTTAGTTTTCTTTTTTACTTGCCATTTGGAATAACCTCCCCTCAATACACTTTTCATTTTAATTGTTGCATAACATTTTATGAACATTGACACCAAGTCATTAAAGCAATGGATTTGGATGCAATCTCCCAGGGAAGATTTGAGTTAGAATAGCAGAGGGTTGAAAGTAAGTCCTAGGAAAGATAAACATAAAAGGAGTTGACAGAGTTGAGGAGGTCCCCCAAGAGACCCAGAGATACAGGAAGAAAATTAGAAGCCAATGGAAAAGTTTCTAAAAGGAAAGAAGGGTCAAGAATATAAAATTCCACAGAAAATTCAGGATAAGAACAGAAAGTATTTCTTAAGTAGGGTGATATGTATATTAAGTCAGAGCAGTATTAGAACAGGTATCTTATCCCAGGTTCTATAGCCAGCCAGAAAGCAACAAAACCAGCAACAGAATTCAGATCCTTGGGAATATTCTTGACACGAACTTCAACCATGGATGAAGTCGGAGGCGGACATTGTCTGCAGCTCTACAGAGAAAGGGAAACCAAGTCTTCAACATTGTAATTGGGATGATTTTGATTGAATATTAGAAAGTATCTTCTGATTTTCATGGTTATAAAAGGCTAAAATGAATTATTGATAAACTGTGGTTTAGTTTAAGAGAATGAGGAAGCTGCAAATTGTGACAGAGACGGGGACAGGCTGAGTGACCTCCAGCAGGGCCCCTCAGTCCAGCTCTGCTGTACCTCTGGCATTCATCTAGTTATTTTTTCACTCCTGGGATTTCTCTACCTGATTGTTCCATTGGATCCCAAGAAAGCAAAACACGTGGAGTCATTTAGTTGTAATTTTTTAATTTTACGTCCTTGCACTCGTGGACAGGAAAATCTGCAAAATCCAGTGACTAGCATAAGATGACATGTCTTTGATGAGAGTGATATGAAGATAATGTTAGGGCTCTGTAAGGATATAGAGGGGGAGCTGTGGAAATGAGAAAGAAGGGTGGGGATAAGGGCCAGGCCCACTGCCGGAAGAGGGGAAAGCAGTGGGGTTGCTGATCACAGGTTCACCATCAGCCAGTCCAGCAGCTGCAGTGCCGTGACATTCCCCACTGCCTCATTCAGCTGGCGCTGCTTCTCATAGCATAGCACTGACTGCAGAACCTCACCCACGCTGCATCCTTTGTCCACAGCAGCAGCCGAGAGCTGAAGTAGCTGTGAAAGAAAAGAAAACACTAGTGGAGAGGCCCAGCATTCCATGGCAGGCCAGATGGAGCCTGCCAAGTCTAGAGCAGAGAGGCCAGGCAGACCTTGGGAAACTGCAACACAGACTTTAAAGTCTGCTGGCTTGTTTGCAAGAAGAACGTTGGTGACAACATTTTTAGTTTAAAGGAGAGATGTTAACACCCACTTGCCCATGATCTTGCTCTCTAAGAATTCTAAGGTTCTAAGTTCACCCTAATATCATAAAAATCTCTGTCATTGTCCTAAGACCAAAAGTGCATGACAGAAAATATCCAGTGAACAAATGTGGATGCTGCTTTCCCTGCCCCATAGACCACAGAACCCTAAAATGTTAGAGCAAAAGGGCACCTCGGAGATCAATTCAATCCTCATGAAGTGCTTCCCAGAGAAGTAAAGAGACTGTTAGTTGCACACAGTTGGGGGATGAAAACTGGGAAGTGTAAATAACTAAAAATAGCCTACAAAATTCTGGGGTAGAAAAATAAGGAGTTTCCAGTCCTATCAGATATTCAAAAATATTACAGAATTACAGTAAGTAAAACAGTGTGCTATTGGTACAAGAGTAGATGGACGATTCAATGGCACAGAGTAGAAAGTTTAGAAAAAGAATAGAAAATAATAAGAAATTGTAACCCTACTTCATACCTTACATAAAAATGAATTCAAAATGTATTAAAGTCTTAAATATATTTTAAAAATCATAAAAGTACAATCATGCACTGCATAATGATGTTTCAGTCAACCACAGACCATACATATGATGGTGGTTCCATAAGCTTATAATGGACCTGAAAAATTCCTATTTTCTAGTGATATCGTAGTCATCATAACATAGCACAACACATTACTCACTAGTTGGGGGTGATGCTGCTGTAAACAAACCTACTGTGCTGCCAGTTGTATAAAAGTCCAGCACACATTATTCCATATAGTGGATAGTACTTCATAATGATAATAAATGACTATGTTACTGATTCCTGTATTTACTGTACTATACTTTTAGTGTTATTTTAGTCTACTCCTGCTTACTAAAAAAACTGTAAAACAGCCTCAGGCAGGTCCTTTAGGACAAAGGCATTGTCATCATAGGACATAATACATAATAGCTTCATAAGCGTTACTTCCCCTGAAGACCTTCTAGTGGAAGAATGTGCAGAGGTGGAAAGCAGTAATATTGATGATCCTGACCCCATGTGGGCCTAGGCCAATGTGTGTGTCTGTGTCTTCATTTTTAATAACAAGTTAAAAAAATAGAAAAAAAGCTTATAAAAAGGAATATAAAGAAAAAATATTTGTGTATAACTGTACAATGTGTTTGTGTTTTAAGCTAAGTGTTATTTACAAGAGTCAAAAAGTTTAAAAAAATTAAAAGTTTAAAACATAAAAATGTTACAGTAAGTGGTCAATTTATTATTGAAGAAAAAATATTTTAAAATATATTTATTGTAGCCTAAATGTACTGTGTTTATAAAGTCTACAGTAGTGAACAGTAATGTCCTAGGCCTTCACATTCACTCACCACTCAGTCACTCACTCATCCAGAGCAACTTCCAGTCCTGTGAGCTCCATTCATGGTAAATGACCTACACAGATGTACAATGTTTTATCTTTTATGCCATATTTTTAGTGTACCTCTTCTATATTTCAATATGTTTAGATCCACACATACCATGGTGTTACAATTGCTTATAGTATTCAGTACAGTAACATGCTGTATATAGGTGTGTAGCCTAGGAGCAATAGAATACAATATTGTCCTATACAATACAATAAAAGCTAGATATATAGTAGGCTATACGAGCTAGGTTTGTGTAAGTACACTCTATGATGTTCACACAATGAGGAAATCACTTAACGACACATTTCTCAGAACATATCCTGTTATTAAGCAATGCATGATTGTATGAAAGAAAAATGGGAAAGTTTTGCTAATAACATAATTAGCTAGTATCATTTGTTTGCTAATATCATTTGTTTTCCAAAATAAAACATAAAACCCAGCAAAAATAAAAATGTCTCATATTTGACTACATTTGTGTGGCAGACACAATCTAAAACAAAACAAAACAAAACATCAATCAAAAGACCAATGACAAAGGAAACATTTGCATTTAATATCATAAAGGTTGATTCCTTGTAATATATAAAACCCTTATAGATCAATAAGGAAAAGGTCTACAATGCAAGAAAAAAAATGGTCAGAACACAAAAAGAATACCTAGGAATACAGCTAAACAAGGAGGTGAAAATCTCTACAATGAGAATTACAAAACACTGCTCAAAGAAATCAGAGATGACAAAAACAAATGAAAAAATATTCCATGCTTATGGATAGAAAAAGTCAATATTGTTAAAATGGTCATACTTCCCAAAGGAACTTATGGTTCAATGCTATTCCTATTAAATGACCAATGACATTCTTCATATAAACTATTTTAAAATTCACATGCAACCAGAAAAGAGCATACCAATAGCCAAGGCAATCCTAGGAAAAAGAACAAAGCTAAAGACATAACATTATATGACTTCAAAATATACTACAGAACCACAGTAACCAAAACGCATGATACTGGTACAAAAACAGACACATAGACCAATGAAACAGAATACAGAGCCCAGAAATACGGCCACACAGCTATAACCATCTGATCTTTGACAAAGCTGACAAAAACAAGCAATGGCAAAGGACTTGCTATTCAATAAATGGTGCTGGGATAACTGGCTAGCCATACGCAGAAGATTGAAATTGGACCCCTTCCTTACACCATATACAAAAATAAACTCAAGATTGATTAAAGACTTAAATGTAAGACTAAAAACTAAAAATCCTAAAAGACATCCTAGGCAATAACATTCTAGACATAGAAACTGGTAAAGATTTTATGATGAATACACCAAAAGCAACTGCAACGAGAGCAAAAATTGACAAATGGGACCTAATTAAATTTTAGAGATTCTGCACAGTAATAGAAACTATTAATAGATTAAACAGACAACCTACATAATGGGAGGAAATATCTGCAAACTATGTGTCTGACAAAGGTCTAATGTTCAGCACCTATAAGGAACTTAAAGTTACATTAAAAAAAAAAAAAACATTAAAAAGCAGGCAAAGGACACAAACAGACCCTTTTCAAAAGAAGACATGTGTGGTCAAGAAGCATATAAAAACAAGCTCAATATCACTGGTTACTAGATAAACACAAATAAAAACCATAATAAGATACCATCTCACACCAGTTAGAATGGCTGTTATTAAAAGTAAAAAATAATAGATGCCGGCAAGGTTGCAGAGAAAAGGGAACATTTATACACTGTTGGTGGGAATGTAAATTAGTTCAACCATTGTTAAAAGCAGTGTGGTGATTCCTCAAAGAGCTAAAATCAGAACTACCATTCAACTCAGCAATCCCATTACTGGGTGTATACACAAAGGAATATAAACTGTTTTACCGCAAAGACACATACACATGAATGTTCATTGCAACACTATTCACAGTAACAAAGATATGGAATTAACCTAAATACCCATCAATGGTAGATGGGATTAAAAAAATGTGATACAAATACACCATAGAATATTACACAGCCATAAAAAAGTACACAACCAAGGGATCCCAAGATGGTTGAATAAGAGGCAGCTCTGGAAAACAGCTCCCAGTGAGAGAGACACAGAAGCCGAGTGGTCTCCACAATTCCAAATGAGGTACCAGGTTCATTTGGTGGGTCTGGTTGGACAGTGGGTATAAACCAAATAGGGCAAGTTGAGGCAAGGTGGGGTAACGCCCCACCCAGGAGGTGCATGCAACCAACCAGAGGACCAGGGGATCTCCTCCTCTGAGACTTCGGTTTGGATACAGTGCTCCTCCCAAGCCCTCTACAACCCACAGAACAGGAGATCTTTGCCAGGCTGAAAAGCCTCAGTGAGCTGCCTGAACAGGGCAGAACAGCAACTTTGGCAGGCGCCGGGGCTGTCAGCATAGATCTAGGTAGAAGCACTGGCTGACTTGAAAGCCAGAAAGCTGGCTGGATGGAGCCACCGGCTCCCCAGAAAGAAGGGGAACTGCAAACAGGGAAACAGCCCATACGGCAGGATGGGTCCCCTGCACAAAGCCTAGAGGCTAGAAAACTCTCACTCCAGAGTTTTGCACCCAGAACATCAGTTAGAGAGTGACTAGGAATGATTGAGCTTGGCACAGGGAAGGGCAGCCACCATTGCAGAAGCCAGCCTTATGTTCCTGAGTAAATAAAAGATGCAGCAGCTCCACTGAATCTGTGGCAGGCCAGCAGCGCCTCTGCAGGCAGACAAAGGAAAGTCTGCCTCCCCAAGTAGCTACCTGAGATCAAAACTATATAAATCCAAGGAGATGGGAAGAAACCAGCGCAAGAAGAATGAAACCATCAAAAACGAGAACGCCTCTCCCCCACCACAAGATCACAACTCCTCACCAGCAAGGGAACAAAGCTGGATGGAGAATGAATTTGATGAATTGACAGAAGCAGGCTTCAGAAGGTAGGTAATAACAAACTTCTCTGAGTTAAAGGAACATGTTCTATCTCAATGCAAAGAAACTAAAAATCTTGAAAAACAGTTAGAAGAAGTGCTAACTAGAATACCAGCTTAGAGAAGAACATAAACAACTTGATGGAGCTGAAAAACAGCACAAGAACTTTGAGAAACATACACAAGTTTCAATAGCCGAATCAATCAAGCAGAAGAAAGGATATCAGAGATTGAAGATCAACTCAATAAAATAAAACGAGAAAGCAAGAAAAGACAACAAAGAGTGAAAAGAAATGAACAATGCCTTCAAGAAATATGGGATTATGTGAAAAGACCTAATCTACGTTTGATCGGTGTACCGGAAGATGATGGGAAGAATAAATCCAAGCTGGAAAACACTCTTTAGGATATTACCCAGGAGAACTTCCCCAACATAGCAAGGCAGGCCAACATTCAAATACAGGAAATACAGAGAACACCACAACGATACTCCTCTAGAAGTGCAACCCCAAGGCACATAATCGTCAGATTCACCAGGGTTGAAACGAAGGAAAAAAATACTAAGGGCAGCCAGAGAGAAAGGTTGGGTTACCCACAAAGAGAAGCCCATCAGACTCACAGCAGATCTCTTGGTAGAAACCCTCCAAGCCAGAAGATAGTGGGGGCCAAAATTCAACATCCTTTAAAAACTTTCAACCCAGAATTTCACATCCAGCCAAACTAAGCTTCATAAGTGATGGAGAAATAAAATCCTTATGGACAAGCAATTGCTGAGAGATTTTGTCACTACCAGACCTGCCCTAAAAGAGCTCCTGAAGGAGGCACTAAACACAGAAAGAAAAAGCAAGTACCAGCCACTGCAACAAAGAACCAAATGGGTAAAGACCAATGACACAATGAAGAAATTACACCAACGAAAGGGCAAAACAACCAACCAGAAATAAAATGGCAGGATCAAATTCACACATAACAATATTAACATTAAACGTAAATGGACTAAATGCCCCAATCAAAAGATACAGACTGGCAAATTGCCTAAAAAGCCAAGAACCATTGTTGTGCTGTATTCAGGAGACCCATCTCAAGTGCAAAGACATACATAGACTCAAAATAAAGGGATGGAAGATTTACCAAGGAAATGGAGAGCAACAAAAAGCAGGAGTGGCAAAACTAGTCTCTGATAAAACAAACTTTAAACCAACAAAAATCAAAAGAGATAAAGAGGGGCATTACATAATGGTAAAAGGATCAGTACAACAAGAAGAGCGAACTATTCTAAATATATACGCACCCAATACAGGAGCACCCAGATATATGAATCAAGTCCTTAACGACCTACAAAGAGACTTAGGCTGCTGCACAATAATAGTGGGATACTTTAACACTCCACCGTCAATATTAGACAGATCAACGAGACAGAAAATCAACAAGTAAGTATATCCAGGACTTGACCGTAGATCTGGATGAAGCAAACTTAACAGACGTTTACAGAACTCTCTATCCCAAATCCACAGAATATACATTCTTCTCTGCACCACGTCACACTTATTCTAAAATTGACTACATAATTGGAAGTAAATCACTCCTCAGCAAATGCAAAAGAATGGAAATCATGGCCAGGCGCGGTGGCTCACGCCTATAATCCCAGTACTTTGAGAGGCCGAGGCGGGTGGATCACGAGGTCAAGAGATCGAGACCATCCTGGTCAACACGGTGAAACCCCGTCTCTACTAAAATTACAAAAAATCAGCTGGGCATGGTGGTGCGTGCCTGTAATCCCAGCTACTCAGGAGTCTGAGGCAGGAGAATTGCCTGAACCCAGGAGGCGGAGGTTGCAGTGAGCCGAGATCGCGCCATTGCACTCCAGCCTGGGTAACGAGAGCGAAACTCCGTCTCAAAAAAAAAAAAAAAAGAATGGAAATCATAACAAACAGTCTCTCAGACCACAGTGCAATCAAATTAGAACTCAGAATTAAGAAACTAACTCAAAACTGCACAACTTCAAGGAAAATGAACAACTGGCTCTGGAATGTCAACTGGATAAACAATGAAATGAAGGCAGAAACAAAGATGTTCTTTGAAATCAATGAGAATGAAGACACAACATACCAGAATCTCTGGGACACATGTAAAGCAGTGTCTAGAGAGCAATTTATAGCAATAAATGCCCACCAGAGAAGCAAGGAAAGGTCTAAAATTGACACTCTATCATCAAAATTGAAAGAGTTAGAGGAGCAAAATTAAAAAACAAAAACTCAAAAGCTAGCAGAAGACAAGAAATAACTAAGATCAGAGCAGAACTGAAGGAGATAGAGACACAAAAAACCCTTCAAAAAATCAACAAATCCAGGAGCTGGTTTTTTGAAAAGATCAACAAAATAGATAGACTGCTAGCTAGACTAATAAAAGAGAGAATGAAATAGATGCAATATAAAATGATAAAGGGGACATCACCACCGATTCCACAGAAATACAAACTACCATCAGAGATTACTACAAACAACTCTATGCACACCAATCAGTAAATCTGGAAGAAATGGATAAATTCCTAGACACTTACACTCTTCCAAGACTAAACTAGGAAGAAGTTGAAACCCTGAACAGACCAATAACAAGGGCTGAAATTAATAGCCTACCAACTAAAAAAAAGCCCAGGTCCAGATGGGTTTACAGCCGAATTCTACCAGATGTACAAAGAGGAGCTGGTACCATTCCTTCTGAAACTTTTCCAAACAATACAAAAAGAGGGAATCCTCCCCAACTCATTTGATGAGACCAACATCATCCTAATTCCAAAGCTGGGCAGTGATGCAACAAGAAAAGAAAACTTCAGGCCAATATCCATGATGAACATCAACACAAAATTTTTTGATAAAACACTGGCAAACAGAATGCACATCAAAAAGCTTATTTATCATGATCAAGTAGGCTTCATCCTGGGGATGCAAGGCTGGCTCAACATGGGCAAGTCTATAAACGTAATCCATCACAAAAACAAAACCAAAGACAAAAACCACATGATTATCTCAATAGATGCAGAGAAGGCCTTCAACAAAATTCAACAGCCCTTTATGCTAAAAACCCTCAATAAACTAGGTATCGATGGAACATATCACAAAATAATAAAAGCTATTTATGACAAACCCACAGCCAATATCATACTGAATGGGCAAAAACTGGAGCATTCCCTTTGAAATCTGGCACAAGACAAGGATGCCCTCTCTCACAACTCCTATTCAATACAGTATTGGAAGTTCTAGCCAGAACAATCAGGCAAGGAAAAGAAAGAAAGGGTATTCAATTAGGAAAAGAAGAAGCCAAATTGTCTTTATTTGCAGATGACGTGATTGTATATTTAGAAGGCCCCATCGTCTCAGCCCAAAATCTCCTGAAACTGATAAGCAACTTCAGCAAAGTCTCAGGATATAAAATCAATGTGCAGAAATCACAAGCATTTCTATACACCAATAACAGACAAACAGAGAGCCAAATCAGAAGTGAACTCCCATTTACGATTGCTACAAAGAGAACAAAATATCTAGGAAAACAACTAACAAAGGATGTAAAGGACCTCTCCAAGGAGAACTACAAACCACTGCTCAATGAAATAAGAGAGGACACAAACAGATAGAAAAACATTCCATGCTCACGGTTGATAAGAATCAACATCTTGAAAATGGCCATACTGCCCAAAGTAATTTATAGATTCAACACTATCCAATCAAGCAACCAATGACCTTCTTCACAGAACTGGAAAAAAAACACTTCAAATTTCATATGGAACCAAAAGAGAACCTGCATAGCCAAAACAATCCTAAGCAAAAAGAACAAAGATGTAGGCATCATGCTGCCTGACTTCAAACTATACTACAAGCCACAATAATCAAAACAACATGGTACTGGTACCAAAACAGAGACATAGACCAATGGAACAGAACAGAGGCCTCAGAAGCAACACCACACATCTACAATCATCTGATCTTTGACAAACCTGAGAAAAACAAGCAATTTTTATTTTATTAAGAGGATTTTAATATTAATAAAATTTTATTTTATTAAAAGTATTTAAAAAGGAATTTTAATTTTATTAAAAGGATTCCGTGTTTAATAAATGGTGTTGGGAAAACTGGCTAGCAATGTGCAATGTGCAGAAAGCAGAAATTGGACTGCTTCCTGACACTTTACACTAAAATTAACTCCAGATGGATTAAAGATCTAAACATAAGACCTAACACCATAAAAACCCTGGAAAAAAACGTAGGCAAAACCATTCAGGACATAGGCATAGGCAAGGACTTCATGACTAAAACACCAAAAGCAATGGCAACAAAAGCCAAGATAGACAAATGGGATCTAATTAAACTCCAGAGCTTCTGTACAGCAAAGGAAACAATCATTAGAGCAAACTGACAAGCAACAGAATGGGAAAAAATTTTTGCAATCTACCCATCTGACAAAGGGCTAAAACCAGAATCTACAAAGAACTAAAACAGATTTACAAGAAACAAACAAACAAACCCATTCAAAAGTGGGCAAAGGATATGAACAGACACTTTTCAAAAGAAGACATATATGAGCCCAACAAACATATGAAAAAATGCTCATCATCACTGGTCATTAGAGAAATGCAAATCAAAACCACATGGAGATACCATCTCACACCAGTTAGAATGGTGTGATCATTAAAATATCTGGAGACAACAGATGCTAGAGAGGATGTGGAGAAATAGGAATGCATTTACACTGTTGGTGGGAGTGCAAATTAATGCAATCATTGTGGAAGACAGTGTGGCATTTCCTCAAGGACCTAGAAACAGAAATACCATTTGACCCGGCAATCCCATTACTGAGTATATATCCAAATAATTATAAACTGTTCTATTATAAAGACACATGCACACATATGTTCATTGCAGCACTGTTTACAATATTAAAGACCTGGAACCAACCAAATGTCCACTAACTATAGGCTGGATAATGAAAATGTGGCACATATACACCATGGAATACTACACAGTCATTAAAAATGATGAGTTCGTGTCCTTCATAGGGACATGGATGAATCTGGAAACCATCTATCTCAGCAAACTGACACAAGAACAGAAAACCAAACACCACATGTTATCACTCATAGGCGGATGTTGAACAATTAGAACACATGGACACAGGGAGGGGAACATCACACACTGTGGTCAGTTGGTGGGAGCTAGGGGAGGGACAATGGAGGGTAGGGAGGGTGGGGAGGGATAATGAGGGGAGAAATGTCAGATATAGGTGATGGGGTGATGAAGGCAGCAAACCACCTTGCCATTTATGTACCTATGCAATAATCCTGCATGATCTGCACAGAATCTAAAGTACAATTAAAAAAAAAAAAAAAAAAAAGAACACAACCATTTCCTTTGCAGGAACATGGATGCAGCTGGAGGCCACTGCCCTTGGCAAACTAACTCAGGAACAGAAAACCAAATAACCTCATGTTATCAGTAGTGGGAGTTAAATGATAAGAACACATGGAAACAAAGAGGGAAACCACAGACACTTGAGAGTGGAGGGTGGGAGGAAGAAGACGATCAGATAAAAATAACTATTGGGTTGGTATTAGGCTTACCTGGTACCTGGGAGACAAAATAATCTGTACAACAAACCCCTGTAACACAAGTTTACCTATATAACAAACCAGCACATGTACCTCTGAACCTAAAAGTTAAAAAAAAGTGGGCAGAAGTTATGACCAATTTATCCACAGAAGAGAAAATTCAAATGGCCTTATATATATGCAAAGATGCTCACCCTCACTCCTAATAAGACAAAAAAGTAAAGCAACTTGGCAAATTAAAAATTTTAGCATGCACTGCTGGTTAAAGCGTAGGGAAATAGTTCTCTTATACTGTTTAAATGGGTGTGTAAGGACAGGCGCGGTGGCTTACGTCTGTAATCCCAGCACTTTGGGAGGCCAAGGCAGGAGGATCACCTAAGGTCAGGAGTTCAAGACCTGGCCAAAATGATGAAACCCATCTCTACTACAAATACAAAAATTAGCCAGGCATGATAACACATGCCTGTAATCCCAGCTACTAGGGAGACTGAAGCAGGAGAATCACTTGAACCCAGGAGGTGGAAGTTGCAGTGAGCCAATATCCAAACTGGGGTATCACAGACAGACTCTGACTCAAAAAAAAAAAAAAAAAGGTATGTAAATTGGCACAAGCTCTCTCTGGAAGGTGATTTGGAAACATGCATCAAATCATACAAATAATATTCTCAGTAACCTTGAAATTCCTTTCCTAGGTATATAGCACATATGAATACATTTGAACCTGTAAATTTGAATATACAAAGTTATGTATATTCAAGGATATTCAGTATATTATTGCTTACAGTCCAAAATAGTGGCAAAGAAATATCCATTCATAGGGGAGTGGTTAAATATATGAAACATATATAAAACATATATATGAAATGGTTTCATATATTATAAAATATATAAAGCCATTAAAAAGAATGTGGCAGCTCTATATGTTACAGAAGTGGATATATACATATTTATTTATAATAATTTGTGACCTTGTGTGTGTGTGTATGTGTGTGTGTATTTCTGGAAGGATAAATAAGAAATTGATCCAAATGTTTTTTTTCTCCAGGGAAGGCAATGGGATGGGCATACAAGTGAGGAAACAACCCTTAATTTTCACTGCGCATCCTTTTGTACTTTTGAATTTTGAATTAAGCACACATATTATTTATTCAAAAATAAATACAAATGTATTTCAAGACACTGGGCTCGTAGACACCCCAGTGACAGAAGGTTCAATCACCTGAATCAGTATGAGAATGTATGCATATATTAATCTCTCTGTTCTTAAAAATATACTGATATTCAGTGCGTCTATTCATTAGTTGAAGTTTGAATATGCTGCTTCTTGTTCCTTCTACTATTAAAGGCAGTCAATAAAATAGATATCTTTATTTTTAGAGCGGACAAAGGTGTGTGTGTGTGTGTGTGTGTGTGTGTGTGTGTGTGTGTGTGGACTGCAAGTCTATTGTCCTATTTTAGATACACGTTTCAATTTAAAATAATCTAAAACAAGACATTCCAAGTCAAAAAAGTCTAAAACCAGAGTGTATTATGTACATTTTGTATGATGGGTTTGATTTCAAAGACGGCTACAAAACAAAAGGCTTTATCACACATTATACACCTGAAGGCTATGCTTATTTGTAGATTTTTTTCATCAGTTTAAATTTTCTTCAGAATATAGCCTCCCACTCCCCATCTCTGCTAATTGCCATATACTATAAAATAGTTGTCTGTTTTATAGATTGGAAACCCTGCATGGAGACAGGGCTTGCCAAGGACCCTTAGGAATATATCTAATATTGGAAGTTCACATTGTCTTCTAGCCTGAACTTGAATGTGAACATAACTCACCTGGATATTTTGCTAAAACAAAGATTCTGATTCAGTAGGTCTGGAGGGAAGTGTGAGATTCCGTACTTCTAAAAAACTCCCAGGTAATGCCAATGTTGTGGGTCCACAGACTACACTTCGAGTAGCAAGACCAAAGTCAAAGACCATACAGTTTCATGTTTAGGCTTGGTATAGCCTAATCTGAATGCTCTGTAATTGTGCATCTTCCCAGTTATCAGATAAATGTAATGACTCAGTTGCAAGCATTGGTAATACCACTTAACTAAGCAGAGAAAGCCTCTTTTTCTATATCTTCTGATTTCTATCATGATGAATTTTTCTGAATAATTGTAGCCTCCTTTGCCACCGTTTGCTACTTAATGATTAACAGCAGTTGTTCCACTTTTCTCAGTCAAGAGGAGATAATCAAAAGCATTGAGAAAGAGAAAATGAGAGAGAGAGAGAAGGAAGAAAGAGAGAGAAGAGAAGGTTGTTGGGATGGTCTGTTTAATTTCTCCACTTCAGTATGAAGCAGCAGCATCTTGGGTAATTGTGCATGTTCTCCAGACTCAAACCCTCCCTTTAATGAGCAGTTCTGATGCTTATCGGTCACCTTGGGTGGAGGACAAGAACTTATCGGGCATGTTTACCTTTAGCAGTAATAACAGTGATAGGTTGATTTCCCATCTGCCTTATGCTTTAGTCTTATTTCTCAATGGATTCAGAATTTAGGGTAGGGGGAAGAGGGGTGTTATCAACTGAATCCTTGCAAATCCCCTATGCCACCTAGACAACCAGCTAAGACAGTAATGACACGTTTGAAAAGGTCATAAGTTCAGACTCTTGCCTCTTCCCTAACACATTCCAGAGCTTTCCAGCTTCATCTCATCCTTTGAGCAATGCTGTCCTATCCAAAACTCAGCCCAAAGCCCAGACCTTAATCTGATTCTTTCACTAGGTCTCTTGGAGGTTCCTCATCTGTACACTCCTACTCCTAAATGAAAAAAAAAAAAAAAAAAAAAAAAAAGAAAGAAAAAAAAGAAAAAAATCACTTATCCCCTTTTCCCTCTTTGATATGCCTTGTATTGGGCAAAATCTAATTTTACTTTATCAATTATCTCTGCCAGGAGGCATGATCTTCAAATCCTGCAGTTCCCATTTTACCTTCCCGGTGGCTATCTTCCTATTCAAAAGGAAACCAGAACTTAAAGACCTTGTTAGATCTTAATAAGGCTTCCAAATTTCTCTGCCTGTTTCTTACCTTCTCCTGGATTCCTTCGTCATCACCAGCAAAATACAAAATAGGGACATTGAGCTCGGAGGCAGCTACCCATTGAAGGACGGCTTGGAGTTGCTTATTCTGAACTGTATCTATTAGGTTGTGATTGCTGACAATCACCTTGGGTGCTGCACACCCTTCAGGGGACTGTCCTGATATACCTCTCAGTTCATTATGGATAGCTTGATAGGCATTCTGCAGAAGAGTTTCTGCTGTCCCTGTGCCCTTGACTGGCAAACACTCATATAAACTATCTGGGAAGGCTGATGTTAGCCTGCTGGCATCTCCAGACTTGTCATCTTCCAGCTCTGTCAAAGAAGTATCACAGGACTTGGCAATGATAAGACACAGCTTCATCACTGAGTCCATCAGATGTTCTACCATCTGCCCATTCACGTTGCCATCTAGCTGACTGATAACCATCTTGGTCAGCCCAGAAACGGCACCAGGGGTCTCATCATGTTCACATGGTTTGGGGGGTGAAGAGGTTAAAGGTCTTTCACACAAGTTTATATCTTCCGTAACTAGTTGTTCCGGCACCTTGGGTTCAGAGCAATGGCCACGCTTGAAAATGGTTTCACCAAGTAAGTTCCGGATGAAATTGAAGAAAACGCTCATTAGGTCCTTCTTTTCTGCTTGTTCTTGGTCATCTACATTGTGAGCAGTCTTCAGGCAGGATTCATCAGGAACTACAGGAGATTTGTTGGCAGGAAAGTTGGGAGTTCCAGCAGCTTCAAGGAAGCTCTGTGCATCCCTTCTTCCTCCCTGGGCCAGGTGATATTGAATCAGAAGTAGGGCAGATATGATCAGGTCCTTGGCCCAGGAGTCTGAATTAAACACAAAATTCTCAGGTTTCTCTGGAGGATATTGAGGAGGGCTGAGACTGCAAATATCTTCAGGGAAATCAAAGGAAATGTCTGGTGCAGGCTTACACTGTGCGTCGGGAGCTTCAAAGGCTGCATGCTGGAAACCTGGAGATTTACATTCTTTCTGATTTTTATGCCACAAAGTCAGCCCCTCTTTGATAATGTGTTCACCCAGAGTTTCGGCACAAGTCTTCTCCTTCTCTGATTTGGCTTCAGAATACATTTCTTCTCTGAATTTAGCTTCAGATCTCATGGCAAAGTTCACATTTCGTTTTCTAGGATCACCCATTCCTTTCATGGAAAGGAGGGAATAACTCTCAGCCTTGTCTTTGGCTTTCCTGATATGCTCAGAGACTTTCTCCGCAAACATCACATTGTACAGCTTCCCTAGCATGGCATCCATGATATCTGTGGCTTTTTGGCTTCCATGAGAGAAAACAGTTCTTTTCACAGCCGAGACAAAGTCTGTGTTAGTCATGAGGGTCCCTGTGACGTTGTGGAGGTTCCTCATGAAGGAGTCGATGAGATCTGAGACCACCTCTTTTGCATGCTTGAGCAGAACCTTCTTCAGCAGGACGGTGGCGATGGTTGTGTCTTTCACTTGGATCTTCAGTGTCTTCATGATGGAGACCATCATATCAGATACCACACTGTTAGCATAGGTCATAATCCCTTCACTAACTGAAGTTGCAAAGTCATCAGCCCTTTCCTGCCCTCGAAACATCTTTCTCTCCCAAGGAAGGAACCTTCCACCCTCTCTGGCATAATGCGCATTACGAGATTCAAACACTTCCTTATAGAAGAAAGACTTCTTAGAATCAGGCTTGTCCTCTGGACCCTGTCTTTCCTTGGTGCTCTCCTTCTTCTTCAAAACGGACTTGTATTTCAAATTTGGGGGCTTTTGTGATGATTCTGATGCTCTGTCTCCAGAGCTGGGAGCCTTGTCTGGGGCAGCATTCCTGGAACATGCAGAGACAGTCTCATTCACCAGCTCTGATGCTACCTTACTGAGACTTTTGGTGGGGGTGGGTTCATTCCCTATGTACAATGACTGATGGACACATTTGTTTTCAGAGCCATCAATTGTCTCATTGATCTCTTTGCGGGCCATGGCTATGACTAGATTCGTGAGGCGGTTAGCATAGAAGGAAACTTCATCTACCGAACTCTCGTTGCCAAGTTGGGCCCTGGGGCCCTGGAAAGGATTCTCTTTGTGAGTTATCTCCAAATGCAATCTCCCTGGAGTGCCCTTGGCGGTGGTGTTGTAATAGTCTACAGAGAAACCTTTATGTGGGTCTCCTGAGTTGGACGTTTCCCCACCAAACGATGATTCTCCGGGCTTGAACCTAACATCTTGGAACTCTGCTGTACTTTTCTCCAGGTCTCTGCGGAGCCAGCTGAGCACTCTGACAGGATCCGTGGAGGTGTCCTTGAAAATAGACAAGCATTCATCTGACTATAACAAAGTAAAGACATGGGATATTCAAGACAACCTCAAAGTTCAGTTACAAATGTCGTCAGCCCTCTCAAGCTTGCTCCATCTTGGCAATAAAAGTAACTATTTATCGAGTTCTCACTGTGTATCAGGCATTGTTCCAAGTATTTTAAGACTATTATCTATAATAAGCCTGAGATTTAACTCTCTGATTATCCTCATTTTACAGAGGAGAAAATTGAAGAACTGAGAGGTTAAGTTTGTGATTTATTTGAAATAATATAGCTAACCATTGATGGAGCAGAAATTCCAGTCTTGGCAGTCTGACTCCACAGCCTGTGCTCTCAGCTAGTACACTATCTTGCTTCTAATGACATACATCTTTAAGATCTGATAGTCTGCTAAGGATAATGGCCTCCAGCTTCATCCATGTCCCTGTAAAGGACATGATATCATTCTTTTTTATGGCTGCATAGTATTCCATGGTGTATATGTACCACATTTTATTTATCCAATCTATCATTGATGGGCATTTAGGTTGATTCATGAACAGAAAACCAAATACCACATGTTCTTACTTATAAGTGGGAGATAAATAATGAGAACACATGAACACATAGAGGGGAACAACACACATTGGGGCCTTTTGGAGAGTGGAAGTAGGGAAAAGGGAGAGGACAAGGAAATGTGACTAATGGGTACTAAGCTTAATACCTGGATGATTAAATAATCTGGACAACAGACCCCTGTAACACAAGTTTACCTTCGTAACAAACCTGCACATGTACCCTGAACTTAAAGTTGAAAAAAAGATCTGATAATTACCGGCTACATAGAAGAGTTAGGATTTGAACTGAATCAGATTTTTTCTTGTTTTAATATTAATTGTTATTTTCTATGATTTACCTGTTACTTTCTGATCTATAATTCAGTAGTTAATATGTATGGGCAATTTATTAGTTTTGTGTGAATACAGTTTCTTTGATGGACAGTAGCTGTGATGAGCACATGGACATGTTTATATGTTTATAAATTGTACAATCTGCATATGGGAAAAACTCTTAAACATAGGATAAAATAGTATATATGAAAGTATCTTATTTATTATCAAATGCAAAGGATCACTGTAATTATTGGAGTTCATATGTCTGTCTGGGAATGACCACAAATATTGCCCATCTTTAAAGAACAATTTTGCATTTTTATTACCAAGTGTCAAATAGTTACTAGTTATTATTTGTGAAGTATTCATAAGGTTTGCCAGGCACTGTGCTAAATGTTTTACATGCGCTATTTTGCTTACTCCTCATATTCACCTGGTGAGATAGATTTTACTCTTCCAGTTTCACAGGTAAGAAGGCAGAGGCTTAGAGAAGCAAATAGTTTTCCAGGCATCTCACAGCTAGTCCATGGTGGGGTTTCATATTCAAATCCAATTCTGGCTCTAAAATCTGGGCTCTCTACCCCTACAATATCCTGCTATGTCTTGATTACTTGGAAAGAAAAGCAGTTGTGCTAGTTGTCTGCAGAACTGGTTTAAGTGGCTTGTTACCATGTTGGAGTTAAGGGCCATTGTGCTTGGTTTAAAACCCTCACAAATGGTTCTCCTAATAATAGCTATTATATGGGGTATTTTGTGCTTTAGTGGAAAACTACGCATCATCTATAGCATACCCCTCCACATTATTTGATTCTCCTTCTCCTGGAGCTATTTTACAACTCTGTTAACTGTAGATAACTGACAGCAATGCAGTATAACTCTTGTCTAGACACCGATAAGGGGAGGGTCGACTGACTGCGTCTCCCACTGTAGAGAAGGTCAGCTCTGCCTCCATGGGCACATTCACTTCAGTATTTCCAAGCTATATCTGTCTTTTGAACCTCATCTGTTCCTTGTTAATGAGTTAAATAAAATCTTTAACACATATTCATTTTTATATATGTATGAGAGTCATTATTTTACACTTCTTTGAAAATTATCTTTTAATGGTTTTGGAAGTCTTCCACCAAGATGCCCAATAGATCCACCTAATGGAGATAAATGTCCTCATGAGACAAGTGCACCAGGTGTGTCTTTTCTCATCCCTCAGAGTGGCAATAGAAGTTTGCAGACATTCTGTTTTTCTAGTTTTTTTTTTTTTTTTTTGAGACGGAGTCTTGCTCTTGTTGCCCAGGCTGGAGTGCAATGGCACAATCTTGGCTCACTGAAACCTCCTCCTCCTGGGTTCAAGTGACTCTCCTGCCTCAGCCTCCTGAGTAGCTGGGATTACAGGGGTGTGCCACCACACCTGGCTAATTTTTGTATTTTTAATACAGATGGGGTTTCACCATGTCGGTCAAGCTGTTCTCGAACCCTGACCTCGTGATTCACGTGCATCAGCCTTCCAAAGCGCTGGGATTACAAGCGTGAGCCATCATGCCTGGCCTGTTTTTCTAGTTTTAATTTTCCCCGCTCCACTAATTTTCATTTTGGTTCTCACTTTGGTTTGTTTATGGTCAGTTGGTGGCAATGATGATTGGGAATTTGATTTTATTGTCTGACCATTGGTAATTCCTTTTATGGATTAATGATTTATAGAGATCTATCTTCTGTTGGATGCAAAGCAACAGAAAATTTGTTTTGACAGTATTTTTTTGTCTATCTTAAGCTCAAATAAATTAAGGTGTTTGTGCTCACTTGGAAGGAGAAGAGCTCTTTGATATCTGGACAGGTGAGTTTTATGTTTCTGGTTGATTTTTGACACAAAGTTTGGCTGAAGGTTTAGAACTGAAGCCATAAACTGTCTATCAGTGACACATCGCTACATGTCTGTAATTCAGAAAATGTTAGGTGTAAGCAGCAATATCTTCCTCCAGATAGTATCAATACGTAATATTATGAAGTCTCCTAAATTAAAGGATGTTTATTCAGATCAGCGCGTGCACACACATACACACGCAAACACACACACGCTTAGGTAAATTAAATATTTTTGATATCCCTAGAAAATAAGGAACTTAAGCTTCTAATATTTAAAATATTCAAAGGGAATGCTAAAAGAAAAGAAAGAAAAGGAAAAAAAAAGTGTTTTTATGGAACCTAACTCAGGAACATTTTAGAAACCCAAACTGACATAAATTAGGTAAATCTTTGGCAAACAGTACTAGTTTAATAATTTTGGTTTAATAAAAACGGCTATATCTTTTCTTATTTATCAATGTTAAGTATAATACAATAGTATGCTTTTATTTTACTTTGATACGCTTTTCATAAACTTACACAGGTTATACAGATCCAAAAAAGCCAGCATTACTTCTACTTAATGTTTAAGGATTATGAAAAATGTAAATTTGTGTTTAACCAAGTTCAATAATCATTCTGACATCTTTATTTCAATAGTTATTATGTTTTATATGTCAGCCTAATGATAAGTTTCCAACATCTTTGTATAACTTAAAATATTGGAGTGGTATTACATTGAGTTAATGCATGTTCACTGGATATGTAGATCATTTCTAAGTAAGATGGAACACAGAGACATTGATGGCTAAGCATAAAGTTTATATGCTTTTGCTTGTTATTTTTATCACTTATAGAGAGGCTATATATTTAAATCTGTTAATGAGTGTGTTCATCTTCTCCACTTAGAGAGGCAGTACAAAGGGTGTCTGCGGCTGTAGCAAGTCTTCTTCAGGTGTATTCATGAGTTCTACTCATCTGAATTTCAGCTGGTGTGTGACGTTCTCAATTATATACCCCTCACCGCCAGGTTTTTTTTGTTTTTTGTTTTTTGTTTTGTGAAATAGAAAGAACAGAAAGTACTTTGGTTAACAGCTATGATTAGTACTAATGGTTGAGACTACAATTAGGAACAATAGTTTCGGAGAAGTCTAGATGTATACCTGCTTGCTTTCTTAGGGACTGCAGGTGAAACCTGGTAGAGTTTCTTAGGCTTGACTTCCTAATCTCGGGCCTCTAAAAGTTCAATCTGAGATTCCTTATGAAGACTCCTGGTAAAGCAGACTTAAGAAAGCCTATCCAGTTGCTGCATCTATGTAAACAATCAGGCCAAGTCTGATGAGACTAGCCTCATTTTGTGTTCAAGAATAATCTTACTGTGAGATTATTTTAATTTTTATCAAAATGAGGGAGACTACAGGGAAAAAATTGTGCTTAAATAGAAAACTAAACATTGTCTATAGCCTATACACTAAGCATTGTCTTCAATCTTCCACATGATCTGATTCTCAGTCTGTGAGAGCTATTTTACAATTCTGCAAGCTATAGATAATTGATAGCAATACAAAATAACTCTTGGTTACAGATGTGAAAATTCTATCTAGTGGAAATTTGGTTGATTTGTCTCCCCCGTTGTGGAGCAGGCCAGTTTTGCTTTTATTTGCACATTTATTTAAATATACCTGATATATAAGTATATCTTTTAAAAATTCTCCTTTGAACTGGTTGTAATACCTACCAATTTTCTCACCTGTGAGGTAGATACAATCTTTCGTATATATTTATTTTTCTACCTGTATCAAAGTGATAATTTTACCTCTCTTTTTGGAAAATGATAATGCATTACTACCTAGTCATTTACGAATAAACACAATAACCTGCAAATAGGTGTGTTTCCATAATAGGTCTGTAACAGTACAGGAAATCCTTACTATAGTGCAGCTGTGGAGTTTATTCTTTTACCCTTTTAAATAAAAAAAAAAAAAAAAAAAACCAGCTGGGTGTGGTGACTCACGGCTGCAGTCCCATCATTTTGGGAGGTGGAAGTGGGCAGATCGCTTGAGCTCAGGAGTTTGGGACCAGCCTGGGCAACATAGCGAAACCCTGTCTCTACAAAAATATATTTTTAAAGATAAATAAAATTTAAAATAAAAATAAAAAACCAAACCTACAGCATAGCACAGAGCTTTACAATGGAGTCCACAGAACTGTGTTAAGTTGCTGTGTTTATGGGTTTTTAATGTCTGTATATTTTTAAACCTAAAATGTGTTTACCCTATGTCTATTATTCCACTCCATCCACAAGGATTTTGCAAAAGGGGTTGATCAAACCATAGTGACTGAAAGACTAAGTACCCACGTTTCCTTTCTTATCAATGCAGTCTACAACCAAACATCCATCTCTTCAAACCCCCTTGCCCTCTTGCAGCCTTTCCTCTTCTTACACAAGAGTATTCTGAGCAACTGGGGAAGGAAGATGCCAAATTATCTCAGTATTTCTGAAGCCTGGGGCAAATTTTCATGTCCATGAAGGAGAATATAAAAAGGGTTAATGGGTTTTATTTTCTCTGCTCACCATCTTTTCCTTCGGTAGCTTAGTTTTAAGTCAGCTATATACCTCTCTGTCCTATTTCGCTTCTCCACCTTTGTCTCAAACATACTTTATAAAATTTTCTCTGACCATCTCCCATTTTGAGATGACCCATTCTTTAAACACCTATAGCAATTATTATCTAGAAAATACATGTGACAAATAATCATGAACTGCTTTTCATTAGTCCAACAGTTATTCAGAGCTTTCAAGTGACCTTTCTACATTTTTTTTTTTTTGCTTTTTATACCGCTTTATTCCAACATGAGCACCTCAATATAAAACTAAACCCTGGTGAACCGTTTTCCTAATTCTGCATTATTGTAAATGTACAAGTTCTCCTAGCAGACCAACACGTACATAGATTAAATCATCTCTGACACGTGGTAGCTCTCATATAATGAAAATACCTAAAATAATTAGTACAATATACTGAACTGATCAAAATAATTGAATGTTGGAAAATAAGGCTGCAAGTCTGTTACTAACATATTGCCATGCTTTATATTACAAATTATGGGCACATTGTTTGTTAACGTCCTTGCCACAGAGGAACAACTGAAGCCCCTTCCTGTCAGAGGGGGAAGAGAGATAATTAGCTGTTTTAGTAACTGTATATTTTGTATACTTTTAAGCAACTCTTAAATATTACAGGAAAGTAATATATATATACAGAGACTACAATGCAGTATCCTGTTGTACAGCTAAAGATTGAATTTAAAATAATCAAGTTTAAATACATGTAATTGTTGGTGCATTGACTACATTGTGTGAAAAGTGAATGAAAATCTCCCTGCACCAAACAACAAAACTCATGTAATGGCCAGCAGTGACTAATTAGAAATCACAGATACCTGGTTTATTTCATTTTTGTTAAATGACTTACGTTTGAAAGGAACACTATCCATTAAGATGCATTTACTAGTTCTCAAATTCCTAACACAAGATGGGGTTACATTTCATTTTTTTTTTTACCCCATTAAAAAAAAAAAAAAGGACTGGCTATAATTTAGATGCCATTAATGCTCTTTCCACCCCCCCACCTTGTATATGTGGGATTATTTTCTTGTGGTTAATTTATTAAAATGTGAAATGTACATTTTAAATACAGATACCGGGAGAAATGAACATTTGCCTGAATACTATGGCTAAGCATAAATAACAAGGATGTTTTTGAAAAACCCAAATTAGTAAATTCTAAATTTTTTTCACAGTTAACTACTGTGCCAGTGTGGAGAAATGGGCTGGTTAACTGTATGGGTCCAGTCAGTCATTTGTCTATGTTCCTAGTGATGAGAAATTAGGGGGAATAATGAAAAGAACTATGTACACACAGTTCTCATTTTTCCCTATTGCTGAAACATTAGTGAGAGGGACCCATGCATGTTACCAAAAATTAAGTTCAAAACACTTAAAATAATTCTGTATTAGAAACTTGACTCTATTATCACAAGTCTCTTCTTTTGGAAGTCACACTGGGCTGGATAAATGCTCCAATTCCATCATTATTAACAGTTAAGAAGCAGAAGGCTATTCCATCTAGTTCAAACTGGAGGTTTAGTTACTGCAACACTGACTCCTGCTTGGTTGTGTGATTTCAGTAAGGTTTACTCCTCTTCCTCTGGAAGAATTTGCTCCTGGATTTTGTGACTCCTTTGGTAATTTTTTAGCTATTGCCATGAATATCTCATTTGCATTCATTGATGTTTTAGCTGCTGTCTCCATGAATAATAAACTATTGTCATCTGCATAGGACTGTGCTTCCTGGAAATCTATTACTCTTTCCTTTGCTAGGTCAGCCTTGTTTCCTGATAAAACTACTACAATGTTAGAACTTGCTTGCCTCTGAAGTTCTTTAACCCAGTTTTTTGCTCTTGCAGAGGACTCCGCATTTGTGTTATCATATACAACCATGGCTGCTTGTGTTCTCTGCAGTACATCGGTGCTAGGCTACGGTATTATTCTTGACCAGCTATATCCCATCTTTCAAACTATACTGTAGTGTCATCAAGACACACAGTTTGGGTTAGAAAAGCAGCTGAATCTGTAAAACCACTTTAATATATCCAAAACGTCTATTTTCTGGCTAAGAACCATCACTTAGATCTCTTCATTTTCTCTTCATTCCCATCACCAGCACTAGCAGTTGGTTTTCTTTTCGGGCCCATATTTCACAAAGAAACAGCTTCTGTCACTTCAAGAGTTACCTCAATGGTACTCTCTTAAAATTCATTGGCCTTTCACAAAATGAAGCACTAGACTTGATTTGCCAATAGCAGGCTCTCTCAGAAGCACTAGTTTGAACTGGCATATTTCATTTCCAGCATTTGGCCCACTGGGTCTTGCTGCACCTCAATTAGCCATGTCTAAATTTGAAGGTCTAAGTAAGACCCTAATTTCAGACTCTTCAACGAACTTCCCGAATTCAAGGGGTCAATTTTCTTCTTTCTGGAGGTAAAGAAACCTGAGACGCAGCACGCGGAGCTGCCAGCCGAAGCTTCTGGCAGCAAGGCCCAGGTGTGGCCCGTAGAACCAGTGTCTAGAGAGTGTGTGTGTGGTAGTGGTGGTGGAGGCCGCAGCGTCTGCTCTTCACGCCGCTCCCCTGGCTGACATGTCTATTTTCATGTGTGTATTTTCCCAAATGAATAAGGTTCAGTAATTGTTACATTCTTTTTTGTATCCCTCACAGTTTCTCATTTAGTCAAAAATCACTAAATTAATTTGATTTATTGAAACTGATCTGCCTTTTGTTTCTCCAAATGAAAGGGCAGAGGTAAATCAAAGATTCAGTAGAAGCAGTTTTGGCTGGCCCTTTATAGTAATTGAATATTTATTATCTTTATGTCTTAATGTCTCATGTAGATTTGTTAGTGTTTCTCTTTAAGGCTATATATAGATTGACCAGATTTGGACAAATAGAAGAAGATGGGTCATTTGCATTTGATAACATGCAAATAAATGTTTAATAAGTGTTATTTATTTTTTTAATTTTGAGATAGGGTCTCACTGTTGCCCAGGCTGGAGTGCAGTGGCAAGATCATAGCTCACTGTGACCTCAAAGTCCTGGGCTCAAGTGATTCTCCTGCCTCAGACTCTCAAATTGCTGGAACTACAGGTGTGTGCCACCACATCTGACTAATTTTTTTTTTCAGTAGAGACAGAGTTTCGCCATGTTGTCCAGGCTGTTCTCCAACTCCTGGGCTCAAGCAATTCTCCTGCCTTGACCTCCCAAAGTGTTGGAATTACAGGTGTGAGCCACTGTGCCTGGCGATATATGTTGTTAATAGTCTATTCATAATAGTGATTCCACTAGATTATGAGATCCTTAAAAGGAGAGAATTCCACTTTATTTTTATGTCTCTGACTCTGACACTCAGGACAGTGTCTGGGCCAGTTATTGACTTACTATCTCTCACTCCAAATCCACTCTTCTTTGCCTTTCTTTGTGACACCAGAGCTGAACTCTAAACATTTCTCCTTTGCAGCTGGCTTTGTCAATAGAGGGTATGGGGGGGACACTGCATGGTCAGGGCAGGAGGAAAGGGCTTCCCTCTGGCAAGTTCCCTGTGGCAGCCATATTCTTTCCAAAGAGATGGGAAGCGGCTTTGGTTGAGGGAGGGGAGCTCTTATATTTATTTAGCTTTTTCCTTGTATATGCAATCTCAGCCTGGGGGTAGCAGCTGCTTTCTGCATTTGTAATTTCTGGAATTCCTAGAGTCCTCTTTTATGCCTTTTAGTAGTTAACTACATTTTATTACTAAATAATTTTTAAATATTAAGTTACTTGCATGGTTTTTATCTTCTGACTAGACTCTGACTGATACATTGCCTGATATTAAGTATTTAATAAATGTTTGTTGAATAGTAAAGGCAGGATGACAATGCGGCTTAGATGAGAGTTTATAGTTCTGAAAACTTTAAGGCATCCTACATTTTAGAAAATATTTTCTATAAGCCTTGGAGACATTTATCTCCAATTCCTCTCCGTTGGAAAATTAAAATTTACAGCTACAATATACACATGACATATATATATATATATTTACATATACATGATATATACAAACACAATATATGTTATACAGCTTATATGTACATACATATTTCATTAATTATAGCATATTAAATACCATATGATGGGAATTTTTTTCCAGAAAACTATAAATGGGAATGTTTTGTTCTATAGGGGCTCATTTCCTATCCACCTCAAGAATCCCACCGTGAAAAATAAGAGGTTGGTGGTATGGTGGAGAGAATAAGGCTACTGTTAATGACAGCCCCATATTCTTAACCTAGTGTTTATCAAGAGGCTGACCCTTACCATTTTCCAGTCCTGGGCTTGGCTGTCTCCAGGAGAATAGACATCAACTTTGCATACTCCATTTTGACTTTGTAACCAGTCAACCTTATCTGACATCTGGAAGAAGGAAAAATAAAAATAAAAAAGAATCATCAAAAGGGCAGATTATATAAAAGTGAGAAGAAACATGGTGATCACGGCTAAGGCATGGGAAATATGAACAATGCCTTCAATAGAGACCTTCCCCAACAGCCACTTTGGACCCACTCCACTCTGTATATCTTCATCCTCAGCTCTCAATGGAAGGAAGATTTCTTAAACATATTTGCACCTCTAATGAAGCTAGTGCCTGGTATCTGCTACAGGTGCTTAACACATCTTTGTTAAATGAATGAACCTAGCAGGCATGTCCCACCCCTTTGTGTCCTTGCTAGATGACCCTCCCCCTGCACCGACTGGATTTTCAGTAGACATTCAAAACTCAATGTGACCAAAATAGAATTAATTTACTGCTCCCTTGTTGGTAGTTCTTGCCCTACCAACTTAGCTTTTAAGTAAAAGATGTTTTATGTTTAACTAATTTCTAAAGCTGTAACTTACTATACTAGCAGTAAGTCTGGTGTCTCTCTTACTAAAGATCAAACCCTCCTCATTAGCCAAGGATCCTGGGGGAATTCTCAGCCTCTATGGTTCAGTGGAATTTCTGAATATCAGTCAGGACAAAAGAGACGTCATGTGTGCCATCCAACGGGCCCTTGTCCATGGATGCAGTGATTTCCTTGCTGAAGTGAATTCGTTCACAGCCTTCCCAATACTTTGCTCCATTCCCTAATCTCGGTAATAGCACCACCATTTACCTGGTCTTCTAAACCAGAAAACTGAGATCCATTTTAATTGTCTTATTCCACCCCAAGCTTCCCTCTTGCTACTATTTCTCTCTTTTTACATTTGCAGTCATTTTTCTTAAACGAATTGCTTATACCTGCTGCTTTCATTGATCGATACAGTACCTATTCTATGCACTCCTTACTTGGTAGTCTTTGAAAACATGGCCAACTATCATGACTTAGAGTTATCTACTGAGCATCTAAAATTATGAGAATCTTGCCCTCTTTTTCTATGCCAGACTTCCATTCCCAGGCTTTCACATTGAAGTTTTCCTTCTTATATTAAAAACTTTGCTCAGCTTATCCCTCCTTCCCTCTTCATCCCCTAGGCTCAGTTGCCATTAAAAAATTTAAAAACAAAAAAATTCTGCTCAGGCCTATGCTTCTCGATTATCAAGGTAGAATAGCTACACCATTTCTCCTCCCCAATGCCTCAAACATCTTTACAAAACAGAAAATCTCTGTATTTTAATTCCAACAAAATACTGGTTTAAAATACTGTTGTAATCAAGCCCAACAGCTTATCCTAATTTTTTATAGTACAACTGTGTTTTATGAAGAATTGCTTGAAATAAATGAAGCAATATTAAGGCATGAACATCTGGTTAACTGGAAATATTTGTTTTAAATGACTTCAGACTGTGTTGAGGATAGACATCCTCCCTCAAAATAAAACCAGCACAGATCAATGAAAGATTAAATACATGATTGAAACTTATATAAGTGGATATGTCATTTTTGTTATACAGGATATTTCAGATAATCATTACAAAGAAAATACAAGATCTTTTAAGAGCTACTTATTCTTTGCTCTCACAATAATTTGCACCTGTTTTCACACAGAAATCACTACCTCAGATTACTGAGCTAAGGAAGCAGTTTATTTTAATCTTCCAGGTATCCAAATACAATGGATTCCTTAGGTAAACAGTGGATCCTCCACTCTAATTAGACATGAGAATCACCAAGAGAACTGTGTAAAGATACTGAATCCAAGTTACCATCCCCCTGAAAATCTTATTTCAATGGTTTTAGTTGGGGACACTTAGGCATTCTTAAAATTCTTAAATGCTCCCTGGGTGATTCTAATATACATCAAGAATTGAGAATTTCTACACCAGGGCTTATCTGGAGAGACTCTGTGAGAAACACTGGCTATGTCCAGAAAATTATTTACCCATTTCTTTCAGATTTTCTACCTTTCTTTTATTTTTTGAGACAAAGTCCCACTCTGTTGCCCAGGTTGGACAGCACTGGTGCGATCTTGGCTCACTGAAACATTTGCCTCCCAGGTTGCTCACCACAACCTCCGCCTCCCAAGGGAATATCTAATTCCTTTAGATATTCCAGCACTGCTAACATCCTGGAAGCTGTGAAATTTTCCCATGGCCAATAGAAGGATCGGGTTAAAATGTTCCTCAAAAATGTCAATGTGATAATTACCTGCCTCAGCCTCCCAAGTAGCTGGGACTACACCAGGCACACCACACTTGGCTAGTTTTTGTATTTTTAGTAGGGATAGTGTTTCACCATGCTGGCCACACTGGTCTTGAACTCCTGGCCTCAAGTGATCTACCTGCCTTGGCCTCCCAAAGTGCTGGGATTGCAGGTGTGGGCCACCCTGCCCAGCCCCATTTCTAATTTTTCTTGGTATCTTATTTTAATGTTTTGTTACCTTAACAAGGAAGTTGTTAATGTCTATGAGGTTAAACCCTGTAACGTCCTCTGCATAAACATATATACATATAAATATTTTTAGGCTTATATCACTATTACATATACTTACATATAAATATTCTTATGCTGGCATCATTACTATAAAGAAAATAATGAATGGTATTATGATTTGGCCAAAGAATTGGAAGACTCGGAAGCAGGCTGTTCTAGATTATTGATGTACTAGTGAGAGCCAGAAACACAATCTCTTAATCTTCATTTTATATTTCATCCAAATGAGTTACTTCTAACAGAAAAGTGTGACAAAATCAATAGGATACATTTCCTTATTTAAGCTATATACAATTATAATGCTGAAAATTGTGCACAAAAAGTATGGAAATTATGCGATCACTTACTCTTACTCACGATAGGTTCTGAGATATGAGGAAAACTCTTGATTAATTTATTGATGTTTTCAGCATCCCTCAGTTTATCCCCCCTCCTGCCATGTAATATAAGGAATCTGCAATGGAAAGACACAGATAAAAATGACAAGTTTTACAGATGAAACTTATTGCTCTTATTACCAAATAATGATTTTGACCTATTTAGTATTTTTCACATGTGCATTTAAGTAATGAGCTCAAAATGACGCTCAAATTTCATGAGTGCACATCTTATTCTTGGTGCATTCTAGCAGTTCCCAGATGACAAAAACGGTTCCACTTTTGGACCAATGACTTCTTAAATGACTATTGCTATTCCTCACTTTCAAATCATTGACATACAGTCTTTTTAAACAATTAAGACACTAAACATTTTCAGCTTAATTTTAAACTTGCTTGAATAAGAAGCTGGAAGAAAAATAGCTGGAATGAATAGGTACCCTAAATTTATGGAACTCAAAACATTTCACAAGCATCTTTGAGGACTACAAATACACACTTTCAAGTTATGAGGGGGAATTCATAGATATCTTTCAGATTAATTAACTTCCTTGTTCTAATTCTACTAAGACATTTCAGTGGAAGACATTAGAGCACTGTACTCTCTTGCTGAATATCCACCCAGCACCCCAGAAATGGCTCTCTAAATTTACCCTTACTTTTTAGCCCAGGTCAAGCAAGGGCTACCCTATCCATGAAATATTTTCTAGATACCTAGTGAATGTGATTGCTCCCTCATTGAGGTTTCTATCATATGTTTTTTCAACATGTACATTCTATCTTGTATTTTAATTGCTCCCATATATTTCATCTTCTTTACTGGGTGACTTCATAAGGGGAGAGACATTTTCCTCTTCATCTTGGTATCCCTCATAGTAGCTAGTATCTTAAAATTGGAGCGTAATAATTATCTGCTGGAAGAATGAATATGCACAATCTGCCCATTTTCAGATAGCTCATTTTTTCTTTCGAATTGGAGAATCCAAGAACAAAAAAGAGATGGCTTGCTCAAATTTACTATGGTGGTAATTCATATATTCAAGACTTCTTGAAGCTCAACTCCTTTGGGAGATACATTCACTCCAGAGACTTAGTCATGATTTACTAACAGACCTTCCTATTCCACTAGTACAAATAAATCAACATCTCAAAAGTGCTTTTGTATTTTTTTCACAGAAAGAGAACCTACTAGTCAAATATATTCAGCAAACACTTCACTTACTTATGTTCTAACATCTTTTATTCTATTTTCTAGGTCCTATGTGTGTATTTATCTGCATTGTGAAGCTTGTTTTGGACTTTTAAAACTTCCTAATTGTCTTTACAGATGATAGCATCTATAAAGAGGTACTTTAATACTTATTAATGGTAACGACATTCAGATTTCTAAATCAATGTTTCTCATAATGAAGTGGAAAAAAAGGAAGAGCTAAAGAGTTTAATGAAGTCAGTGAATGGATTCATAAATTACTGTAAGTTAAAAAAATGATAAATAACATCCTGGAGTTAAAGAAAATGATACTTTGTGTTATCTATCAAATTAATGATAAATGGACCATAGAAGCCATGTTTTCTAACACTCTCATCTTATAGATTAGGATATTGAGGCTCAGAAAGGAAATGCTAGAATATTTCTTTAGATATTCCAGCCCTGCTTACATTCTGGCAGCAGTTAAATTTTCCCATGGGCAATAGAAAGATTGGACTAAAATGTTCCTCAAAAATGTCAACGTGATGATTACTTCAAGTTGAGGAGTGCAAATCTGAATGCCTGTCAGGAAGGGCATAAGCAACATAGGGGCTTGGTCATGGTGGTTGTATCCTAGACAGCTCTATCTAAGGCATTTTTCTCCTGTATCCATTTTAAGCGAGAAGTTCCTGTTTACCCAAGGTTCCTAAACTCATGGAAAAATTCAGATTGCAGAAAGTATAAGTAAAGTTCTTGCAGGGTTGCTACATACTTGATCAAGTTTGAGGTTTATTCAACCAGGTTTGATTACTAGTTTTGAGAGGGAAGAATATGTTTCTTATATCCATCCTATTTTACTGCCTTCTTTCTGTAAGTACCTGCTACATCATAGAAGCTCAATAAACCTGGTTGCTGATTAAATCAGTTTCAATCGATTGTTTAAATAAAGATTAGGGTGAATGCGTGTATGCGTGTGTGTGTCTCAATGGCACCACTCATTGTTAAGCTTTCCAGTGGAACTTCTTTATTTTCGCATTCCCTAAGTAGTATCTTCTTTCTCTAGCCCCTGTTAGTACAGATATACTTTCACTACACAGCTATACATATCCTGACCTTTCCCAGTTCTCTGTTGTCTAACCAAGGCTTCAAGTGCATGAGAATTAGAATCAGGGCTATACCAATTCTCTTTTGCTCTTGGGGCACTGGAAAGAAAATAACTTTAGGAATGGCCACATGATGAATAGGAAAAGTCAGTATGTAGCCAAGCTTCTACTCTATCAAATGGGGAAGCAGGAAGTAAGACCCCTCATGTCTCCAAAAGGATGGCTGAGGAGATCTTGTCCAATCTATAAAAAGATCACAATGTCAGCAGCAAAGATGGTACGTTTGACTTTAAGGCTGCTGAAGGAGAGGTTTATTTATTTCCAGAGTAAGATTAGAATTGTCTGAGCATGCTAGGCACGGTGGCTCACACCTATAATTCTGGTACTTTGGGAGGCTGAGTTGGGCAGATCACTTAAGGTCAGGAGTTCGAGATCAGCCTACTCAACATGGCGAAACACTGTCTCTATTAAAAATACAAAAAATGGCCAGGTGCAGTGGCTCACGCCTGTAATCCCAGCACTTTGGGAGGCTGAGGCGGGCGGATCACGAGGTCAAGAGATGGAGACCATCCTGGCCAACATGGTGAAGCCCCGTCCCTACTAAAAATACACAAAAAAATAGCTGGGCGTGGTGGCACACACCTGTAGTCCCAGCTACTGGGGAGGCTGAGGCAGGAGAATTGCTTGAACCCGGGAGGCGGAGGTTGCAGTGAGCTGAGGTCGCGCCATTGCACTCCAGCCTGGCACCTGGTGACAGAGTGAGACTCTGTCTCAAAAAAAAAAAAAAGCCAGGTGACAAGGTGACATAGTGTATGCCTGTAATCCCAGCTACTTGGGAGTCTAAGGCAGGAAAATCACTTGAACCCAGGAGGTGGAAGTTGCAGTGAGCCAAGATTGCGCCACTGCACTCCAGCCTGGGCAACAGAGCAAGACTCCATCTCAAAAAAAAAACCAAAAAAACAAAAAAACAAAATTGGATTGACAGAAGAACAAGGGTGGGTTGAACATAAAAAGTTGCCTATCACTTGTCACTGAATTCTTCCTTCCAACCACAGAGGATCAGAAAATAGGCTGTTTTATCAGTCCAGTAAGATTTCCTACCTCTGTAGCACTTGAATAGTGAACCACAGAAGACTCCAGAATATACTTTTAAAGTCAGTGAAGATGCTGGGATGTTCTTGCTCAGCTCAAGATCTTGTTTCCTTCTGTGGCCTTACATGTACCTCCCCCTTGCTGGGACTGGAGAGTGACATCAGAATCACAATTGGTGCTATCACTGTTTCTATAGCAACAGTGGTGAGGCTACCAGAAAATGAGTGGTCAAAAAGACAAAGAGGAGGGGTGAAGACATGCTCCAAGGTGCTCATGTTTAGTTTGGAAGGACTGGGCTTTATTCTGATTAATTATCTTTTTAGAGCAGTGGTCCCCAAACTTTTTCACACTAGGGACCAGTGTTATGGAAGACAATTTTTCCACGGATGGGAGCGGGGTGGGAGAATGGTTTCTGGATGATTCAAGCACATTACATCTGCTGTGCACTTTATTTCTATCATTATGCCATGATGTAGAATCTGTGGGAGCTCTGATTTCCTGCAACTAGATGGTCTCATCTGGGGGTGATGGGAGACACTGACAGATCCTCAGGCACTAGATTCTCATAAGGAGTGCACAACCTGCACTTTCACAATAGGGTTCAAGCTCCTACGAGAATCTAATGGCAGAAGGTGGACCTCAGCTTTGCTCACTTGCCCACCACTCACCTGCTGTGTGGCCAGGTTCCTAGCAGATCACCGGTCCATGGCCTGGGGTTTGGGGACCCCTGCTTTAGAGTGTTTAATATAGGCAGGAGAAATACAGGAGGGGGACATTTTGCCAATGGATTCCACTTAAAACAGCAGAATAATTATCACATATTAACAAATGTAGAGCACCACAGGGGAGAATCAGAAATAAAAGAATTGAGAGTCTAAATTTTATGCAAATCCCACGGAATCACTTTATTTTGTCAAATCCAACCAGGACTCTTCTTATTTATAAGCATCTTGCCTTTTGTTAATATATATATATATATATATATATATTTTTTTTTTTAGGATATTTTGCCTAAACTGACCACTCTGGGTTATAATTTGTCTTAGGTGCTCAGAGATACAATGAACTAATTTATCTTTTGCAATGCCTGACCTGAGAAGCTGTAGTAGGAAAAATCAGACCATGAGGCAATTGGTTAGCTACTCTTTCTTTGCTTGGGGTGGAGTGGGATGAGGGTGGTCTTTATTACTACATTCTCTGTGGAAATGTTACCTCAGCTATTCTGTAACTAATAATGAAACACAGGACTAATATGTAGTTTCCATGAAGCAAAAAGAACTTCCAAGCAAGGCCACAAGATAATGATGAAAACTGCAAGAGATTCAAAAGTGGCTGGTTTATCACAGGCTTCCTTCAAAAAGGTTATTTATTGCCCGTTCCAGTGGTTTACGTCTGTAATTCCAGCACTTTGAGAAGCAGAAGCGGGCGGATCACTAGAGGTCAGGAGTCCAAGACCAGCCTGGCCAACAAGGCAAAACCTTGTCTCTACTAAAAATGCAAAAAATTAGTCAGGCATGGTGGTAAATGCTTGTAATCCCAGCTACTTGGGAGACTAAGGCAGGAGAATCACTTGAACCCAGGTGGCAGAAGTTGCAGTGAGCAGAGATCACGCCATTGCACTCTAGCCTGGGCGACAGAGTGAGACTTTAAAAAAAAAAAGTTATTTATCCATTGATGATCTTTTATATTAGGTCTCAAAAGAGCTCTTGTATTCTTTTCACATAAAGTGCACCTACTAATCAAATATATTGGTTAATATATCTCATTTTCTTTCTTTTTCTTTGAAATGGAGTCTCAACTCTGTCACCCAGGCTGGAGTACAGTGGCAAGATCTTGGCTCACTGCAACCTCCGTCTCCCAGGTTCAAGTGATTCTCGTGCCTCAGCCTCCCAAGTAGCTGGGATTACAGGTACCCGCCACCACACCCAGCTAATTTTTGTATTTTCAGTAGAGGCCGGGTTTCATCACGTTGGTCAGGCTGGTCTCAAACTCCTGACCTCAAGTGATCCACCAGCCTCAGCCTCTCAAAGCGCTGGGATTACAGGCATGATCCACTGTGCCCGGCCTCTTCATCTTTAAAATAAACAAATGGGGCTTGCTGAGCTCCTAAGATCTCTTCCAGCTTAACATCCTATGATTTTGATTCTTCAGTGGTATTTGAATAGCACTGCATGGACCTACATACAGTACTTTGCAGATGACAAAGCGTCTTTGCATCCATTATGTCACCCAATTCTCGTAGTAACCTTTTGAGGTACCAGGTAGGTTTTATCTACCCTGTTAGACAGGTGTAGGAGCTTGTCCAGGTCACAGCTAATAGCTGATAAAACTGGGAATGGAATCTAGTATTCTGGGTGTTAAAAATCAGTGTTCTTTCAGCTGGGCACAGTGACTGATGACTGTAATCCCAGCAATTTTGGAGGCCAAGGTGAGAGGAGGTCTTGAGCCCAGGAATTTGAGAGCAGCCTGGGCAATAGTTAGACCTCGTCTCTTAAAAAAAAAAAAAAAAATCAGTGTTCTTTCATTTACACCGTGCAACCTTGAAACTAAAATTGAGAATATGAGGCAGTGTTTAACTTAGAGATTTTAAATAACATAATTGGCAATGTTATACAGGAGTTCCAAGGTTGCTGGTAACCGTCAGGGTCTGTCAATCCCAACCCGGAAAGTATGTTACTATCCGTATTGGTCCCAGAATCAAGTATTAGCAAACTGTGTTAAATGAACATAGGATGAAGCCAAGAAATACGACAGAGTAGCATTATTAAGCTTCTCTGGTGAAATTCAAAGATTTCTCTTGTCTTGAAATTCAATTTGGTAGGTGACACTTCAGTAAACGGTAGGGTTAAGAAAGAGAGGAAACAGCCAAGATTTCAAGCCTAGTAATAAAGCAACTCCTACATCCCTACGAACCTCAGGCCTTTTTGTCTATCCCAGAAACACATACTTTTCATGAAAAAACAAGGCACTAGAAGGATTACCAACTAGAAAGAACCCGCCCTCCCCAAACCAGGTGGTTTTTCTGATAAGCCCAAGGTGTGTTTCACAGGATCACTGGTTGCTGTCTCTTACCCAGGAATCTGGAGAGGTTGACCATAATAAAGTATTTTAAAATCCAAGTACTTAGTCTAACCTGGAATATCCTCAGTCTCCAGATGGCTCTTTGTAGAACAATGCAGATTCTCAAAGGTGTCCATAGTTAAAGAAAAAATTACAAAGACTCCGCTAGGGAGAGCCATCTGCAGGTTCCCCTTAGACAGATGGTCAGATGGCACACACGGTCACTAAATTTTACATAACATTTCAGGAAGTTCACAGATTTCCTGAAGCCCACTCATGAATCACACTCCCGGTTAAGAACTCCTGGATTCATATGCCAGGGGGTGATAAGTGCTTTGGTATATAAACTTAGACCAAAAATTGGTGGAATGATTACCACCTTGGATAGGATGGTCAGAGTTGTTTTCTCCGAAGAGGTCACTTTTGAGCAGAGACTTGAGCTGGTGCAGATACCTGAGCGAGCATTCCAGGAAACGCCATCAGCAAGCGCAAAGGCCCCTAGGAGAGAATGTGCTTGGCGGGCTCGACGTACATTTATTCACTTGGGACACACCCTCATTTCGGTTTCTCCTCTCCACTTTTCCCCTCGTCCTTGTCTCCCTTTTTCTCTCTTCTGGGCCCTGGACCTCCCGAGCGCAGGGGGCTACGCCTCCTTCTTCCCCCGGCCTCACCAGAGCGGCCTTAGCGGACATTTTCAAGGAACAGGAAACTGAGAGTCAGGAAAGCGGAGGTCTTCTACCGGGGTCTTGCCATTTTGCATGTTCCGAGTCAGTCACTGGTTAACTCTGAACTTCAGGTTCCTCGGTAATTAGAGATTATAAACAAAGGGACATCTTTACAGCCTATTCCAGATCTGAGACTCCAACAGCCAAATTCTTTTCGCTTTCTTTCTTCCCCCTCTCCTTCTTCTTCTGTCCCCTCTCTTCTCCCAGCTGTCTTCTTAACCACCAGGCTACCCGAAACTCTTTTCCTCCTGGTTAGCGTCTGCGCAAACAGGCGTGGAAGATAAATTTTGACCCAGCTTAGCAGCCGTAGTCAGTCAGGCGTGCCGGCGCGGGGAATTGTGGGAGAAGATGGCAGCCGCTGCGCAATCCCGGGTTGTCCGGCGTCTGCCAATGTCACGTAAGTGTCCCCGGGAACGGCGACCCCTGATCGGGATTCCGAGACGGGGATCTAAGGTTTTGGGAGTGGCGCCGTGCTGCAGCGGTCACGCCGACTTCCTAGGCACTCTGGTTTTTCTAGGTCTGGAACTGCCTCTGGTTTCTCCTTTTGCTTTCCACTTCCCCGGCTTACATACTCAATTGTACATCTTGGGAGGGGACAAAAGATCTTGAGCAGTGGGAAGCGAAGAGAAGAAAGCAGGGGGTACGTAAGGGATCGAGAGAATCAGAGTTCTGATATGGTTGTAAGGGTTTAGGGTTCTGAGAAATATTTGTATGGGTCAGGGGGAGGAATCTGTAAGGTAGCGAAAAAAGGGTACTGACGAGAGGTTTTCTTGGATTGAGTTTATGACCTTGTGCAAACCCTTAATAGGTCTCAATTCAGATTCTTCATGGCACGATGGAAATGATAATATTACAATACCAGGGAGGCTCTGATAAGATTAAATAAGCTAATGTTTATAAAAGCATCCTTTTAACCAAAAGCGTCTCTACGGATGTAGAATGTGTTGGGCCGAGTGCCTTGGGGTCTGGGGAGAGAAGGATGTTTGAGAAGAGAAGAATCAGGAGCTTGGTGGAAAGGAAAGTGAAGAATAATGAAGGCTATCATAGAATTTGTTAGCATTGTTTGTTTTCTGTCTAATCTGATTGGATCTGCTCCCAGTCCTCAAATTGGAAACATACATTTGCCCTTCCACTCGCTAAAAAGCCAGGCAATTAGAAATACGGTTATACTTTATTATTATTCTTTCACTCTCTACTCTTCCACAAATATATTCCAATCAAACTCCAAAAGTTGTATTTGTTTCTTAGTGTATTTTAATCTTACAGAACATCATTTGCTTTCAGAATTGGCTCATGTCAGAATCACTCGTAGAGCTTTATAAAAAATAGAAATTAAGACTGATTGTAGAACGATTGAATCAGAATTTGTGAGATTAGCTTCTTGCACCTTAAATTTTTAAAAGCATCACAGATAGGTTTGATGTTCAGTCTAAGGCAAGGATTAGGAGTTTAGAGGATCCTCTTTTTTTTTTTTTTTTTTTCCATCGTGGTTAGAACTCCTGCATACCACTGGGAAGGTGGTGGTGCACATCACTTAACAGTGGATAGTTTCGTAGTCACAATGTCTTTGCAAAAGCATTTGCTGGTTCTTGTTAAACTATTACATTTGTATGAAATAATGTAGATTGTGAATAGTAATCACTGTTTATTGAGTACCTGCTATCTGCCATATCCAGTTCTAGGTATTTTAATTAATTTTCTCTTTTAACCTACTTTCCTCTGACACCATAGCTTGTGTTCTTAACCACTCTCTGTTATTATGTGGTAAAGTAGGTTTTTGAGTAAATTCTGGAGAGGCAAGTCTAGTATGTAAAATAATCCACACACTATAGGACAGAACTGTGTAAGACAACTGTATATAGTTAAGCATGGCAAGACTATTATATATCACAGGAAATCATAAAAGGGGAAGATTATCATTTCAGGTACTGAAGGAAGATTGGAAGATGAGTGGAGAATTGTAGTGCTCCCATTGATCTCTTTAGGGCTGTTATGATCTGGAAAGTCTTCTGGGAAAGACAAGTGAGTGAGACTGGAGTCATGAGGTATTCAAGAGACAGTGAAATGACTACCTGTATATCTGGGTTAGTGGAAAAGGAGGGTGAATGTGTTAGATGGGATCAGACAGTGGAGACCTTTCAAAGCCAAGCAGAGTTTAGACCGGTAGTCTCCAAAGGGAGTTGTGCAAGAGGACCTAATAAGTTATGGAAATATAATATTAGAACTTCTAAAAACTCTTTTCTATAGTAACAGTAGCTAACACTTATGTAGTTTAAACTGTATGCCAGACACTATTCTAAGTAATACATGATTTACAATGTGTATATCATATTTCTACTATGTAGAGCATGCATATAATTTTTTAAATAAATACTTAAAAAAATTAATGCACTGTGCAAGCAAATATGTTGCAGTAGGAAACCAATGTAGGTTTTTAAGCAGAGAAATATAATGAATATATTGTTCTTCTAACAGTAGTCATAATAAATGGAAGAATGAGATGCTGGAACCAAAGAGAATAATAATTTATATTTATTGAGCACCTACTATTTGCAAGGCACTGTGACAGCTGCTTGCCCATATATTATTAATTCTCATCAACCCTTTAAATTGTCAGCTTCATGAAGCCAGGGTTTTGTATTTTACTGTGATAGTCACAGTTTCTAGAATAATACTTGGCCCATAATTATTAAAAAAAAAAACAAAAACAAAAACAAATAGCCATGTGAGGTTAGTGTGACATTACCTTCTGAGAAATTTCAAAGTAATAAAAGTAAAAGCAACTATTATTCATGGAATGCTTAATATGCTCTGGGTAATGTACTAAATGCTTTTTGTCTAATCTAATCTTGCGTCCAAGATTTACATCTAATCTTCTTAACAGTCCTTTGACATATTAATTCCTTAACTCTAGTAATTCTTCCCAGTTCATTGACTCTGCCATCTTTTCCCTGTCTTATCCTATGTCCTCACTTCCTTATTCTAATCATTCCCTTTTATGCATTCTTAACTCCCCAGCCCAACTCCCACTGTCATAAAAAACACTGACCCTGATTAAACAAAACTTTCCACATAGTTTGCTGCCTGCCACTAAGCAATGGAGAACGGGGCTAGGGAAAACTCCAAACTAACTGGCCTTATGTTAAATTCATGCATACAAATCTCAAGTAGATTTTCCTACATTGTTATAGGAAATCAGATGAGAACAGTCATTTTCCCACCATAAACTCTAATAGTTGATATGTGATCATTCTTTGCCTTTTCTCTTATTACAGTGGGTAAGCTCCTTCTGCTCTCTTCTGTGGCCAGTTCCTTCACTTTGCATTTGATCTCATCCTCTCTCAACTATTCATTCCCTTTCCGGAATCAGGTATTTTCCCCCCTCTACCGTGGAAATCCTGTCATTTCCGTCAGCACAAAAATGTTAACAGATATTTAAAACAAACAAACAAACCTGTCCTTGTCCTTGTGTTTCTCTAGTCCAATTTCTCGTTCCTCAGAAGGATTATCCATACTCCTCACCTGCTTACTTCCTTGCCTCACAGCCACTCTTTTGTTTACTCCAGTCTGGCTTTCAGTCCCACAAATCCAATAAAATTGCTCTTATTTATGCCACCTACATCCACATCCTCCAGATTCTGTGGTCCTCTGTTCTCTTTCTACTTCACTTTCAGCATTTGGTAAAGTTAACTATGCTCTTCTTGAAACACTTTCTTTTTTGATTTTTAGATTCTGTTTCCTTCTGCGTTTTTTTCCTACCTCACAGGACTGCCTTTTAATCTTTACTGGCACTTTGGGCTAGTTACCAACCTTATCTATAAGGTGGTGATAAAGGTAGCATTAAAAAAAGATAATACCTATGAAGCACTTAGAATAATGCTGGACACCTGCTAAGAGCTATTTAAAGTTAGCTGTTAATATGATGTTATTATTTCGTTATTATTATGTGTGTGTTCTATGATGTTTACTTTTAATTTCTGTCACTATTAGTGAGCTAGGCTATTTCTCCAATTCCATACTTTTGGATAGGGAAGAAAAATGGCTTTTGGGCAGAATACCACTGGAAAGTCATCCTTAGAAAACAAACACAGATTTTCTAAAGGAAGCCCTGTTTGTCTCTTTCAGATCTCCTCAAGTGTACAAATGCTAAACTCCAAAGTTTCTTGATTGGAGCAGAAGTGTGTTAGCACTGTAAACCTTTTTGTTTTTACTTACATGAAAGTCGAGGAGCTAACTCTAAAATTCTACTCCAAAAAGTTAGAAGAGACTTGAAAACTGGAGTGTATCCAAAAGAGAGTCACATTCCTACCATATGAAGAATATTTGACAGGACAGGAAATGTTTAACCTGGAGAAGAAAATATTTAGTGGGGATATAATTGCTACACTTAATTGTAGAAGAGAGATTAGACTTGTTCTTTGTCATTCTGGAGGAGCACAGGACTAAAAACTTCTGGGAAGCAGTCACTGATTCCCGTTGTGGTAGAACTTTCGTTCTGTTACGGCTCAAAGCAGAATGGACCGCTACGGGAAGTAGTGAGTTTCCAACTCTGCAGGTGTTCAGGCAAAAGCCAGATGGTTCCTTTGCACACATGCTATAGAGAAGATACAATCATTGGTGAACGAACTTTGAGGGTCCATTCTAGTACCAAGAACCTCAGTCTATGAAAAAGAAGTGGGATATTTGACAAAATTCTTGCTGTTAAGCTTTCTAAAAGGCAGAACATCTTTCCTCAAGCACTTCACTCCGTTTATCATTATTTGCGATGTTATTCAGTGGTTTTTGTTATAAGTCTCAACTATTGAACTGCATTCTTTTTTTTTAATGTTCTGTATTAATAATCCTCTGCTTCCAGCCGATATCATCAACTTTGTTTTTCATTAGTCACCAGTGTCAGATTCTGTTCCAGGAGAGTCTTTTGTGTTGCCCTGTGCTAGGCTTATACATTATACCTCTGCATTGTTATGTGTTTCTCATGGAATTCTGTCCTTTCTTTTTTTCCTCTTTAAGACCTTTCTCAAAACATTTTATCCAGGAATCCTTCCTCATGGTAATGTGATTTAGTGCTCCTTTATTACGTATTCTCAGTTCCTTTCACCATATAGGCTTGTACTTTCCTACTTTGTGACTGTTTAATGTGTTTTTTAAACAATGTGACTTATCTTTTTAGGTAAGTTACATTGTATAGAGTAGGGAATATATTTCCTCATGTCCTGTGGATTCTGTTGTAGTATTTTGTGTTTATTATTGCTTTTGATAGTTAAATTACTAAAGTACTGATAGAAAAATAGTGTTACAAGTTTTTAGGGAAAGGAGCTATTTGTGTTCACAGTTTTAAAAATATTAATATTTGCCATTGTTATATACTTTGGGGTTTTGTTTAAGGTTCTGCCATTACTGCAGTAGCCACATCAGTGTGTCATGGCCCACCGCATCGCCAGCTTCATCATGCCATCATACCTCATGGGAAAGGTGGACGTTCCTCATTCAGTGGGGTCGTGGCCACTGTGTTTGGAGCAACAGGATTCCTGGGCCGATACGTTGTCAACCACCTTGGTAAGTAAAGTTCCTTGAGTTCATATGCTCCATTGCCACCGATTAGGATTGCCTGATGAGAAGCTATGAGCTATGTTTCTCTTCATTTTAACAGCATTATTAATTACTCCTATCTTGGATGTATGTAATTTTTATTTGTTGTGACATTAAGAGCACACTCATGCTCCTATATAGGAATTATTAAGATGGGAATAAGGGACTCTGAAAAGCTATGGCATCCTTAGCATGGCAAAATATTCCTTTTGTCAAATATAATATCAATTCACATACTATATTAGAATTTAAATATTTACCAAATCACAATTGTATAATATATCCACGTTATGTTAGTGTTGATCCTTTTTTAATTGATTCTTTTAGGACGCATGGGGTCGCAGGTGGTTATACCTTATCGGTGTGATAAATATGACATCATGCACCTTCGTCCCATGGGTGACCTGGGCCAGCTTCTGTTTATGGTAAGGGCCTTTATGGCTGATTGAAGTTGACAAATATACATTGCTAAGATCATTTTTAGGAGTAAGAGGGCTGATTGATTGAAATTGACAAATATAAATTACTAAGATCATTTTTAGGAGTAAGAAGCAGATAAAGCAGTAATTTCATCCTAAAAATGAACCAGAGGCACTCTCTATTCACAGGTCATTCTTTCAGGTGGGTTCCCACATCTTCTTTGTCATGCAAGCTCTAGACTGGCAGTTGGCAAACTTTTTCTGTGAAGGGCCAGAGAGTAGATATTTCTGGCTTTGCAGGTCATAGTCTTTGTCATAATTACTCAGCTCTGCCTTTGTACCTGGAAGTAGCCATAGACAATATGTACACAAATGGGCATGACTGCATTTCAATAAAGTTGTATTTACAAAATTAGGCTGCAGGCCAGATTTGGCCTATGGACTATAGTTTGCCGATCCCTGGTCTAGACATGTGCTGTCTAGTGTGGTAGCCACTGGCTACATGTGGCTCCTGAGCACGGGAAATGTGGCTGGTCTGAATTGAAATACGTTGTGTGTATAAAATATGCACAGATTTCAAAGACTCAGTATGAAGGAAAGAATATCCAATATATCATTAATAGTTTTTGTATTTGTTACATATTAAAATAAAATTTTGGATATATTAGGTTAAATAAAATATATCATTAAAATGAATTTCACTTGTTTCTTTTTCACTCACGTGCCTCATGTTATATTTCTGTTGGATAGTGCTCTATAGACATTAAAAAATCACAAATAGGGTGTTTTATAATTTGATTATTTAGCATAGATTTAACTTAGAACAGTCCTTTCTGAGCATTCCCTTTGTCATTCTGTAATCTACGGGTTCTTCCTTTAGGCCAATAGTTGCCAGTGGGGTGAGGCAGGGGAAAGAGCATAGAGGAAAGCCATGAAGGGAGTGATTAATGGAATTCTTTGGTTATCACAGTGATTGGGGAGCCATCCTGGTTATTAGGTACATGCCAGGGATGCTAAATGTCCTACAGAGCACAGGACAGTCCCTTTCCACAAAGAGTTGTGCAGCCCCAAATGCCTGCAGCCAAGCTATTGATTGCTATACTCTCTGGCCTTGATGCTTAAGTCTACTGGATCTTATAGCTGACGTTCTACTTGTATTATCCTGTAAGGAATGGAGCTTTTCCAGTTACACATTTTCCCTTTTAAAAGATATGTGCTAAACATCCTTACTATCTCTGGTAATATTCATACAAATTATTTGTAATCCCTTTAAATTTTAACTTACTTTCACTTCATTTTCACATTTTTATTTATTCTTTATCCAGTGTTCACAAGCTAAGTATAATATTATAAATTTCTTATTTCTAAAATGTTTTCTTCTCCAAAATCTTACTATTGAATATCTTCTTGGTATTAAAGTTACGGAACCTTAGCTTATTCCTAGTTCCTTGTGCCTTAAGTTTATTGGTCATCTTGTCAGAGCCTCAAAATTGAAGTATTTAAAAAGTGATAGGTGAAAACTTTTGAACCATTGGAATTAACCAAATGACATCTATTCTATTTTTTCTAGAGAGATTTATTTTCTGAATTTCTGGCATTGACCTGTGCTCTGAGCATGTCTGGATGAGCACGACCACAGGGAACTCAGAGGCTTATATGTTTACTGTTTGTTTATGGGTTTATTTTCGAGAAGGACTATTTGGGGTGTGAGGTACTGATTCCTTCGCTTTAGTCTTTGTTTGCAACTCTTGTGTGAATGGCCACTTGTTTTACCTACCTGACTGCGCCCTTGGCCTTATTCCTGAGAATTTGGTTTTCTTCTAATATGTCACTCACTGCTGTAGATTTTATGTATATTTCACCTAATCCTCATAATAACCTCATGAGGTAAGTTGTGTTTTCTAATTTTACATGGGGCTTGAAGAGATAATTTATAGAAAGTTAGTACATGGCAAACTGAGATTTGCATTCCTGTCTGTTTGACTCCAGAGGCCACTGTTCTAAACTGTGCCTTTTAGCCCACTTTCTATAATCAGCCGTAACTGGTTCTTTCTGCTGGGGCTTCATCTTTTTGTTCTTGAATCTCATTTTATAGTTTGTTTTTTCTAAGTTAAACAGCGGTTTAGTTCTCTCTCTGTCTCTCTTTCTCTCATCCCTGCTTTCTTTCTCTTTTCTCATCTTGCCCCATCTCCCTCCCATTGCACTGACCCATGTATGTGCACTTACTATTTGGTGCTAAGAAATTCTTATTATTCGTTATCTTCCATTGAAATGCTTATAGAAACCAGCCCTTGGCTCACCCTGAAGTTTTAGGTAGTTATTTTAGACTCTTGTTTTCATGTTGTTAATGTAGAAATGACTAGATCTGGGGTTATAAAACAGGAAAGAATTAAAATGAAATAAGAAAATAGTAATGAATGGCCCCAATTAATACTAACCTTTAAAAGACACTCCCTATCTTCAGTCTGTAAGTGGTTGCTGTCAATAAGGGAAGGTCTCTGTCTCCCAAATGATCCTCGGTTCTTTGGCTATGTTTCAAGAGAGGAGACTTGGTTTACTGGGTTTTTTTTTTTTCAAACTTAGTGGGCAGTAGTTCAGTGGACAAAAACAAATATGCTCCGTTAAAAGTCAATAGCCTCCTTTCTAGCTCTGTCATTTGATTACCTGAGTAAAATGTACTTTTACATGTTTGTCTCCAAAAGAGTGAGAGAATCAGCAGGAAGTTTGAGATGTCCTGTCTGTTCTAATAGGTGGAGCTTGTATGAAATGGCACCATATTATGACTACAGCACATGACCTATTTTGAAACTTGCATCGAGGAGGCTACAGAAGTGTTGAATGCCGAGGTATACCCTGCTATGTTTTCATCTGATTGCCTTCTGCTATTATAGGAATGGGACTCGAGAGATAAAGATTCTATCAGGCGAGCAGTGCAACACAGCAATGTGGTCATCAATCTTATTGGACGAGACTGGGAAACCAAGTAAGTCTTTGACTCTCGTTTCTTCTTTGCTAAAGTCTTTCTTAGGGTTAATAGACCTTTATTGGGCACCTTCTATGTGCCACCTGTCACAGTGACATTTTCAATTAGTTAATAAGGGTTGGTTGAACAATCACTTGCATACCCAGTAACACCCCTTAGGAGATGTAGCTGGCATTAAGTCTGGTATAAGTCAGCAGTGTGATGTACTGCCCATAAAAAGCCAGTAGGTAGTATTGATGTGGCTGATGTTGGTCCTGTGCTTGGATTAGTCCCTATGGGATGGGGTTAGGAAATAGGATTTTGCCTGTTCTGTTGCTTAGCAAGCTGAACATTGGTTTCCCTCGTGTAGACAGTGTTCTAGGTGTCTTTTCTGCATTGTTAATTGGAGATGGCATGAGGACTAATTTGAACAGTTCTTTGTGTGGGTTGATTATTAGCAAATGTTGTTTTAATTCTATGGTCCACAACATTTTGTTGATACCTCATTTTTTAGCGTTAATTAAAGTCTGACTTAGTTTTTAATATACGTCTTTCTTATCAAATACTTTATAAACTCTTTGATGACTTGGAGGTCTTATTCAACTTTTTATCCCACCTAATGATTAACAAAGTGTATTTCACAGAGTAAACATTTAGTTAATGTTACTGAATGAAATTGTTGACTGGGTATTTTCAATTTCTTCCTTTTACCTTGAGGGAAACAAAGTCCCAGGGGTACAAAGTGATTCCCAACACTTCCCTCCTCCCCAGCAACCAGTATAGCTAGGTTTCTTTAACGGGCCTCAGTGTCAAGATTCCTTGATAATGCAGAATATGATGTATACTGGATTTATTATAACTTAGAGTAGGCCCTAAATTGTGTAAAGTAATGACAGCGCTCAGACCTATAAACTTTTTTTTAAAAAAAATTGTGGCTTAAACACTTTTCTTTTTTAAGATATTTTTTTAGAAATTGAGACAGGGTTTTATCATGTTGCCCAGGCTCGTCTTGAACTCCTGGGCACTAGTGATTCACCCGCCTTGGCCTCCCAAAGTGCTGGGATTACAGGCATGAGTCACTACACCTGGCCAATTTTAGCTTTAAGTTAAGTTATTGCTGTTTAAAAGTTTAAGTAGCATGAATCTCAGTACTGTTATGAAAACCAGCTTTGAGATCCTGCGTCTGGAGTTCTTAACCAGTCCTTTTATTTTTTTTTTTCTTCCAGATACTTTGATTTTGCGGATGTTTATGTGAAGATTCCTCAAGCAATTGCTCAAGTGTCCAAGGAAGCTGGAGTTGGAAAATTCATCCATGTTTCGCATTTGAATGCAGATGTGAAAAGTTCCTCCAAATATTTGAGAAATAAGGTAAGTAACAAATTGATTTGGGAAGTGGTTCACAGAGCCGGAGTTTCTTGGCCCATTTGAAACATGATTTCAGTGAGAAGGGTTTATCATCGACATATCTAGAATTAAAAGGTTTTCTGATTCCCTGCACCCAGAACTAGGTGTGTATATGTGATGTTTTGACATTTTGGTTGAGTGCCTTCTGTTTGCAGGAAACTGTGCTAAGGGGCTTCAGAGTTGGCTAGACCATGTTACTAATGGAATTCAGATACTTAAAGTTTCTTTGAGGCATCACTGAATTGCACAGAAACCATCACAGAAGGCAGAATATCATTTCTGCCGAAGGAATCATACTTGTGTCATCTACCATGGTTAAAGGACCATCTGTCTTTCTCACCCCTTGCATTGTAATGGTTTTATGCCACTCTTAAAGGGGCGATGTGAAGGCTCAGAATGATAGGGATTAATATTTGCCAGGGAAGATGCCTATTCAGATAGTACTTACACTCCTTTTACTCCCAGAAATGCCATACCTCGAGGCTGACCACTCTAGTGTGGAGTCAGTCTGTAACCTGAGTGAACCGTCTTCATTATTAGGGACCCAGAGGGATATCAGTGTCTGTCAGTGCCCTTAACATTTGGGTTCTGCCATATGGAAACCAGTTTTGAGTCATGCTAATAAAGACAACAGAGTTCCTTCATAATGGTTCCAAGTTCTTGACTCACCACATTAATTTACTGGATAAAGTATTCATGAAGCACCTACTATGTATCATATATTGTGTTAAGCACTGTGGATACAGTAGTAAATACAATAGACTTGGTCCTAGCCCATATGAAGTTTCTAGTCCAAATTAAGTTTCCACTCCACATTTTGCTACTTTGCAACATTTGGTACAACTGGAATTATTTTTTAATTAAATATTTATTTATTTAAATATTTAAATATTTTTAATTAGAAAATAATTCCAGATGTACCAAATGTTGCAAAGTAGCAAACTGTGCCAAAGGGGCATATAATGGGGGAAAGAGGGCATTTTATCAGTTAGGAGCATTTAATTATTAGCATCAGAAAATCCAATATAAACTGGCTTAAAAAGGGGGAGTTTATAGGCCCATGTATCTATAAATAATAAAACAAATAAAATAATTAAAAAATAAATAAAAAATTTTAAAAAATAATTTTAAAAATCTAGCAATAGGGAGCCTTAGCCACAGATTGTGCCAGGGTTTGTTAGGGCTCCTTGTTTCTCTGACTCTCAGCTTTGACTTTCTCTTTGTGTGGCTTTGTTTCTCATAGTCACAGAGCTAATATAGCACATCCAGGTCTCACATTTTCATGGTATGCTGAAGAAAGAGAGAAAATAAGAGACTGGATACTTGTGCCTGCCTCTGCTGAAACATTCATAAAATCATCTGAATTTCATGACTGTTTGGAAGGGAATGGGAGGTGTCAGCGGTGAGGAAGAGAGAAGAGTGGGAGATGTCCAGCCCTCTGGCTGAAGCCATTGGGTGGATGATAGTACTGTTGAGTAAGATGGAAAATATTTGAGAGGGACTAGGCTGTAGGGCAGTGACTCTTGGCCTTAGTTTCACATTTGAACCACTGAAGGAGTTTTTAAAAACTGATACCTAGGCTGTTCTTCAGACCAATTAAAACAATCTCGGGGATTGCAACGTTGGCACCAGTATTTTTTAACTCTCTCTAGGTAATTCCGAGTGTAGCAAAGATTGAGGAGCACTATTTTACTTGAGAGAATGGAAGATAATTGAGTTTTGGACTCGTGTTTCAGGTGTATTTCAGATGTGTGTCAATCTTCCAGGTAACTGGTACGTAGGGTTTCTGATCCTGGAGGTCAGAAGAGAGGACTGGGTTGGAGACAGAAATGTAGTTACCAGCATGGTTGTTAATTGAAGTAATGGGAGGGGATAAGATGGCTGGAGATTGAGAAGAGAGTTTTGGATTGGGCCCAGAACATACCAATGGTTAATGATCTGGTAGAGGAGGAGATATCTGCAGAAACCCAAACCAATCAAAGGCTAAGCAGGACATAAGGCAGAAGGGAAACCAGGAGAGTACAATGCTAGGGAAGCCAAGGCAAAGCAGTCTCACAGGAGGAAGTGAATACTTATGAATGCCATTGAGAAGTCATACAAGATGATGACTGTACAGTCACCTTGAATCTATTGACATGGAGGTCATTGGTGATCTTATCAAGAATAGATTTAGTGCAAAGGTTGAAGCAGAATCCAGAGTGCAGGTGAATGAAGAGTGAGTTGGAACTGAGGCAGTGGGAATGGCAAGGGTAGGTACATTTTCAGGTAGCCTAACTGGCAAGAGAAAGATGAAAGACTGAGAGAATAGAAGCTAGAGAAGGATGTGGAGTTGGAATTTTTTTTTTTTAAGGTAAACGATCTACGTTGTTTAAATGCCGGTAGGGAGATGCTGGTAAAAAGAGTGAGGCTGAAGATGTGGAAGAAAGAATAAATTGGACAGGGTCCTGAGAAAGTGAAAGGACATGAGCTCTAAAGCATTGGCAGTGACGCCATTCCTCCCTTCAGGTAAGAGAGGAGGAGAAAATTGTGCTTTATATACCTGAGTTTGTAGATTTAGTGGTGAGAACTTGAGGTGGTTTTTCTCTACTGTCTTATACTTTCTCTTTTATTAGAAGGTGAAGTCATTTACTGGAAGGAAAAGAGAAGAAAGGGATGTCTGAAATTTGGATAGAATAGAAAATGTTTCAAATTGTCTCATGGGAAAGTAAATTAATTAGAGGAAAACACTATTTTTGGGACATGTTGAGGGCCCAGTTAAAATTGTTGGCATGAATTTATAGTGGTACCCATTCGTGATTTTGACTTATTTCTTTTCCTGCCAGCTGCTCAAGGCAGTGGGAGTGCGTGGCCCAAGGAAGGCAAATGGATTTCTAGGATTAGAATTTTGAATGGTGGCTAGAATAAAGGACAAAGGGACAAGGTAGTTTACAATTTTGGCAAGAGAATGTTGAGAAGATGGCCTATGGACCCTAATCTGGAATTCAGAAGGGAGAACAGGAACAGTCAGCAGGGTTGATACAGGGGAAGCAGAATCGGTGCACTAGGATTCTTGAGAAGGCTGAGAAACAGGTATCCCAGGAGCAGATGGACAAAGAACAGGCAGGCTAGAAATGGTAGGAAATTGTCATCCGAGAGTAGGATGCCTTCATTTAATACCTCTGAAAAAGAGCAATTCCAGTTGTTGATATGGTATATGGTGTAACTGAATTAAGAGTGTTAGAAGTGGAACGAAGAGGAGGTCGTTGGAGTTGAGCAGCTCAAGAACCTGAGAAGTCCCAGCCCACTTGGACATTTATGTCACCCCCAGTGGTAGTGAAAGTAGAAAGGAAGACTGAATTAGGTGCCGATATCTTCATCAAACAAGAAGACTTTCCTAGGAGGCTGGTAGATGATAACAAGTAAGGATGGTACAGCAGTTGAGATTAGGAAAATTGACTCTATCCGCAACGTCCTCTGGATATATCCATACTGCCGCCACTTCCATTATTTTAGCCCACTGCCACCATACTCTCCTTTCTCAAACAGACTGCTAGATTGTTGACACAAACCAGAGAATCTGTAAATAGAAGGAAAAATGGAGGCTGAAAAAATTCTACTTTGATTTTTTTCCTTCAATGTAAGCTTCCCTTAAAATAAAAAATGGGAAGAAACCCAACCAAAGCTATAAGGTGCAGGACATGTTTGTGGATTATATGTTTTAAAAGCTCTGCGTAACTGAGTTTTATGAATCACATGATGACCTTTATCTGGAGGAAAATATCACCTTTGAAATACAAGTCATGTCTTAATGGCGGTAAGAATGGAAGCTTTATTCACTTGTCTCAAAACTCAAAACAGGTTTATTGGTTGTTGTTTAGGCTGTTGGAGAAACAGTAGTGAGAGAAGCATTTCCGGAAGCCGTTATCATAAAGCCGTCAGACATCTTTGGAAGAGAGGATAGATTCCTTAATCATTTTTCAAGTACGTATTCTTTCTTAATGATAGAAGAGATGGATACTGATTAACCACGTTGAAGTTGAACAAGCTAACAGCTTTCTCTGATTGACGGACTAAGGATATATGTTTTCTGCCTCAGTTGCCTTTTTCTCCCCTAAGGTTATATTTTCATAGTCTTTTGTATTCCATATCAAAAGAAGCAACTTAGATTAATGAAAAGAGCATGAACTTGGGAGTCAAAGACTTGAGTTTAAGTCTTGGCTCAACTAACTCTGTGACCTCGACAAACATTAGAAGATCACAGGGTATAGTTTCTCCATCCTAAGATCCTCTGTGTTACACATATTTATTCTTACCCTCCTACCCACTCCCACTCCAGACAACCACTGATCTTTTTATTATCTCTATACTTTTGCCTTTTCCAGGATATTATATATATGGTTAGAATCATACACAGTATATAGCCTTTTTAGGTGTACTTCTTTCACTTAGCAATATGCATTTAAGATTCTTTCATTTCTTTTCATAGCTTTATAGCTCATTTTTTTATATAGCTGATAGTAGTCCATTGTGTGGATTCCATTGTATTGGATGTTTGTTTATCCAATTTAGATGTTTCTATCTTGTTTTTCCCCCTGTTGGCTTGTGTCCACGTAACATCTGTAATAATTTCTACTTTAAAAGTTTTGTGGTAAAATATACATAATATAAAATTTGCCATCTGCTATGGGCTGAATTGTTCCACCTCATAATTTGTATGTTGAAGCCCCAACACCATTGTGAATTTATTTGGAGTTAGGGTTTTTCGAGGTAGTTAGGGTTAAATGAGGCCGTAATGGTGAGGTCCTAATTCAGTAGGATTGGTGACCTTATAAGAGGAAAAAAGGGAGATCTGTCTCTCACTGTGTGCACTTACTGAGGAAGGACCCTGTGAGGACACAGCAAGAAATCAGCTGTCTCCAAGCCAGAAAAAGAGCCCTCACCGGGAACCAAACTGGCTGGCACTTTGATTTTGGATTTGCTAGCCTCCAGAACTGTGAGAAAATACATTTTTATTGCTTAAGCCACCCAGTCTATGTATTTTGTATGGTAGCCTGAGCAGACTAAAATAGATTTTGGTACCAAGAAGAGGGGTGCTGCTGTAACAAATACCTAAAAATATGAATGGGCCTTTGGAACTGGGTTACAGGTAGGGGCTAGAAGAGTTTTGAGGGACACAGTAGAAATATGGATGTTAAGGGTGATTTTCGTAAGGTCTCAGATGGAAATGAGTAATATGTCATTGGAAACTGGAGGAAAGGTGATCCATATTATACAGTGGCGAAGACATTGGCTGAACTGTGTTCTAGTGGAAGGTAGAATCTGTGAATGCTGAAATTGTTTATTCAGCTAAGATATCTAAGTACGAAGTGTTGAAGAAATGCCTTGGTTTCTCCTGTTTATAATAAAGTACAAAAAGAGAGAAAGATGAAGAAGGACTTGTTAGGCAAAAAGGAACCAGAACCTGAAGATTTGGAAAATTTTCAGCTTATCCATACTGCAAAAAATGAGAAAGCTTGTTTTAAAGAGAACACTAAGAGTGTGGCTGAACAACCATTTGAGGAAGAGATTGTGGACGTGACTAGCAAACTAATAAGCCATCTCAGGAGAAGCCAGGAACAGAGATGAGATTATATCAGCAAAGTCACCAGCAGTTTGAACTAGAAGGGACAGAATGAAAGAAGCCTGTCTGACTTCTTATGTCCGACAGGACCAGACCATAGAGCTATTTGGCCATGAATGTGAGCTGTTTTTCAAGAAAAGGGAAGAGTGACTCCAAAAATGGTTCAGAGATGTTCAGAACTACCTCTTTGGTTTCAAAGGATGGGGCCATTGCCTCAGTTTAAACAGACCACATGGTCTTTGTCAGAGGGCTTGGAGGTAGGATCACCCAGAGTCTTGGCGGTAGAGCTGCTTGGTCCTTGAGGCTAGAGCCTCCTGGAACCTTTGAGGTGTGACCCTCTGCTCAGCAGAGCTGCTGCGGTGGGACTGCTGCCCCAGTGGGTCCTGGAAGTTAGGACCACTGTTTCAGTGTCTTCTGAAGGTGAGACCACCATCTCTGTGAATCTAGAAGGCAAGGTGTCTAGGCAAAGAGGATTATTCTTGAGCCTTATAATCTAATAGAATTTACCTTGCCAGGTTTTGGACTTGTTTGGGACTTGTCACCCTTTCTTCTTTCTTATGTCTTTTAGAATCGGAATGTCTATCTTATGCCTGTCTCACCACTCTATTTTGGAAGCACATAACTAGTCTGGTTTCACATGTTCATAGTTAGGAATTTCGCCTCAGGATGACCCGCACCTTGAGGCTTATCTATATCTGATTTAGATGATATTTGGATGAGACTTTGGAGTTTAGAGTCTTAAGAGTAAGACCGTTTTAACTATTTACCAGAGTAGAGTTCAATAGGATTAAGAGATTTACATTGTTGTACTACCAATCCCCAGAACTTTTTCATCTTGTGAAACTGAAATTCTGTACCCTTTAAACAACTCCCTGTTCCCTGTTTCCCCCCAGCCCCTGGCAACTACCATTCTTCTTTTGGTTTCTATGAATTTGACTACCTCATATAAGTGGAATCATACAGTATTTGTCTTTTTGTAGCTGGCTTATTTGACTTAGCATAATAACGCTCAAGGTTCATCCATGTTGTACCGTGTGATGTGATTTCCTTCCTATGGAAGGCTGAATAATATTCTGTTGTATGTGTATACCACATTTTGTTTAATAAGCCATCCATCAGTGGTTACCCGGGTTGCTTCCCGTTCCCACTTTTGGCTTTTGTGAATAATGCTGCAGTGACTATGGATGTACGAAGTATCCCTGATTTCAGTTATTCAGGGTATGTACTGAGAAGTGGAATTCTGTATCATATGGTAGGTATATCTGTTTTTACTTTTTGGATGAGCCACCATAGTGTATTCCATAGTGGCTGCACCATTTTACATCGCCACCAACAGTGCCCAAGGTTTCCAGTTTTTCCAGATCTTTGTCAACATTTGTTATTTTCTATTTTTTTTGATAGTAGCCATCCTAATGGTTGTAAGGTAGTATTTCATTATGTGTGTTTTTTGTTTTTGTTTTTTTGAGATGGAGCCTTGCTCTATCACCTAGGCAGTGGTACGATTGCAGCTCACTGAAGCCTCAAACTCCTGGGCTCAGGGGATCCTCTTGCCTCAGCTTCTTACATAGGTGGGACTACAGGTGTGTACCTGGCTAAATAGAGAGAGAGAGAGAAAGAGATTTTTTGTAGAGATAAAGTCTTGCTGTCTTGCCCAGGCTGGACTCAAACACCTGGCTTCAAGCAGTCATTTTGTCCCAGCCTCCCAAAGTGCTGGGATTATGGGCATGGGCTACCTTGCCTGGCCTCACTGTGGTTTTGATTTAGATTTTCCTAACGATTAGGGTGTTGAGCATCTTTTTATCTGCTTGTTGGCTGCTTTATTAATTGGAGAAATGTCTATTTGTGTCCTTGTCCTATTTTTTTTAATTGGGTTGTTTAGTTTTTGTTGTTGAGTTGTAGGAATTTTTTTATTTATTCAGAATATTAAATGCTTATCAGAGATATGATTTGTAAAATTTTCTCAGATTTTTTAGTTTGCCTCTTCACTCTGTTGTGTTCTTTGATTCACGGAAGTTTTTAATTTTGATATAGTCCAGTTTGTCTGTTTTTACTTTTGTTGCCTGAGCTTTTAGCATTATATCTAAGGAGTCGTTGCCAAGTCTAATGCCATGAAGCTTTCTACTTTTGTTTTTGTCTAAGAGTTTTAGAGTTTTAGCTCTTAGGTTTAGGTCTTTGATTCATTTTGAGTTACTTTTTATATACGGTATGAGATAAAGATCCAATTTTATTCTTTTGCATGTGGATATCCAATATGTTAAGAAGACTATCTTTCTCCATTGAATGGCCTTGGTGCTTTTGCCAGAAATCATTTGACCATATATGCAAGAGTTATTTCTGTCTATTCCATTGGTCTGTATGTTTGTCTTTATTGCCACTGTTTTGATCACTGTACACTGTTTTGATTACTGTGCTTTTGTAATAAGTTTTGAAATCAGAAAGTGTGAGACTTCCAAAAATTTGTTCTTTTTCAAGATTGTTTTTGATTGATTATTTTCAAGATTTGATTTTTAGATTTAGAAGAAATCCCTTTAAATTCCATATTATGAATTCTAGGATGGCGTTTTCTATATTTCTGCAAATATAAATAGACATTGGGATTTTGATAGGGATTGCATTAAATCTGTAGATTGCTTTGGGTAGAACTGATGTATGTCTTAGTCCATTTTGTGCTACAACAAACATTGAGTAATTTATAAAGAAGAGAAATTTATTTCTAACAGTTCTGGAGGCTGGGAAGCTCAAGATCCAGGTGCTGGGATCTGGTGGGGGCCTTCTTGCTGTGTGCTCACCTGTCGCCCAGGCTGGAGTGCTGTGGTGCGATCTTGGCTCACTGCAACCTCTGCCTCCTGGGTTCAAGCGATTCTCCTGCCTCAGTATCCTGAGCAGCTGGGATTACAGGCGTGCACCACCACGCCCAGCTAATTTTTTGTATCTTTTTTGTAGAGACAGGTTTCACCATGTTGGTCAGGCTGGTCTCGAACCCCTGACTTCATGATCCACCCATCTCGGCCTCCCAAAGTGTTGGGATTACAGGCATGAGCCACCATGGCTCGCCATTTCTACTCTTAAATGCTTAAAAAAAAATTTTTTTTAACCTAATATTTAAACCACTTGGGATTTGTTTTAGTTTATGGTAAAAACTAAAACATTATCTCACATTTTTTTTCAAATAGCAGAATAATTATGCCAGCACCATATATCAACTAACACTTCGTCAGGGCCTTTTACTGGGTTACCTGTTCTGTATCACTCGTCTGTTGATACAGCAACAGAACTCATCTAGATATCAACTAGATAGACAACTCATCTGTCCTGTTGCTGTATCAACAGACGAGTGATACAGCATGAGAATCATAAGGAGGAACAGCTCTGTGTTCCTCCTTAGAATGGGTGCAGCTAGAGTCCAGTCTTGGACATGGTGTTGCACTTAGCATTATAGAGCAGACTAGTTGTCAAGCCTTTTGACCTCTTTGTTCTTCATGTTTTTAAATGTTCGGCCTTTTTACTTTCCATGTTCGTTATCTGAAAAGCTAATGACTGCCTTTTGTAAGTGCATTCAGTTCCTCAGAGTCAGCTACATTCACTATATTATTTCTATCATGCACAATAATTAATGTTAATCTTAAGATCGGTGGGTCTTATAGCAACTTAAGCCTTCTCAGTATAGCTCTCATTCTTTCTTCCGCTAGATATACGTCGCTTTGTTGGTATACCCCTTGTTTCCTTGGGCTGGAAGACTGTTAAACAACCAGTATATGTAAGTACTTGGATGAAGAGGCTCAGAAAGGGGTTTTTGATGAATTCGGATTTGGGTGTCAGGTTTCTGGTTTTGTCCTAATTTAGTAATTCTGTCATTTTCTTTGTCAATTTGTGTCAGCTAGCTGCCTCTCAGTTTACTTAAGAGGTATATGCCTTCTCTGTATCTTCATTTGTTGATTCATTTAAGAAAAATTTATTGAACCCATAATGTGCTAGACACACCATACATGTCACATGTCACTAGGGAAATAAAGATATTAACTAGATAGACACAAATTGCTGTTCTCAAATTGCTTTCAGTCTGAGGCAGATAAATAAAGCAGTTACCGTTCAACGTGCTATGGTAAGGAAAGGGTTTTATGTAATTACATCAGAAGGGTGCCAAATCTAGACTTGAGTCTCTCAGAATGAAGGGCATTTAGGGTAAAACCTTAAAGATGACTAAAGGTAAGTCTGATGCAGGGAGTTGGGGAAGAGTATTGCATGCAGAAGGAACAGTAGGTCCAGGGGCCCAGAGGTGAAAGAGCGTGTTGGATTCCATGTTCGGTTGAACCAATTTTTCTCAGTAGTGGCAGTATTGACATTTTGAGCTAGATAATTCTTCGTTATGGGGGCTGTTGAAGGATGTTTGGCAGCATTCCTGGCCTCTAGCCACTAGATGCCATTCATACCACCCTCCAGTTGTGACAACTGAAAATATCTCCAGACGGTTGTCAAATGTCCCCCGGGGGCCAAAATCACTGTTACTACTACCGTTTTTGAAAATCGAAATGGTAGCATATTAGCAATTCCATATGATACAGCTTAATAGTTTGTGATGGTTAATCAGAGAGTTGGGAGGAGTGGTAAGAGATGAGCTTGGCAAGCTGTGGGCAAAGGCAAGTCAGAAAAGCCTCAAGCTATCTGAAGGTAAGTACATTCCTACTGTGGAAAATACTTGGATAGCAGGGATTATTTGAGCTCTTGAGAAGGCTCATTCTTCAAGAAGCTTTCTGTGAATAGATAATGCCATTATTTTAACTTTGTCACATTTTCTTTGTTGAGATCACTGTGGCCTTCTGCCTTTCTCCCTCCTTCCTTCCTTTTTCCCTTCTTTCCTTTCTTCCTGTCTCTCTGTCTCTCATTCTATCTCTTTTTCAACTATTACTTCAACATACATTATAATTTCTTATAGGTCTCAGATGTATCCAAAGGAATTATTAATGCAGTTAAGGATCCTCATGTCAGCGGGAAGACCTTTGTTTTCGTTGGGTAAGTGCTTAGAGTTTTAATTTAAAATTGTGCTACTATAATGAAGAAATCAATATCTAACTTAGTTACTAACAGATTTATTTGTTGCACTTTTACAATATCAGAATCTTCCCATTGCTTGCATTAATTCAGAATTTGAGGGAACCTGAAATCTACTTTAATGAATGATTCTTCTGTTACCAAAGTCTGAGAACCATTGCCCGAGACTATTACATATACTTAGTCCAGTGACCCTTAGGGATGGTTTTGTACAACTCCAGTGATGTTTTTAATATATAAAAGAATATTGCTGTAAATTCTAAAACACAAACAAAACACTTTAAGGGAGTGAGTATGGTTATAAAACCACATTAATTTTGATGGAGTATCGCAATGCCCCCAGAAGCTGAAAATGGGTGCTTTATAGCACAATTACTAGTGCTGTGCAAGATTGATTATTTCTTTTGTGCTCTTTGCTAAAATTTGCTCTCAGAAAAAAATAGGTACAGTTAGGCTGTGTGACTTACCTGAAATTAGTAAATCATGTCACAGCTAGGCTTAGGACTTTTTTTACTGAATTATCTAAAAGTCACAAACTAAGACTTCATCTGCCAAGTTGAGAGGTATCAGATTCACCTAGTAAGTGGTTCAGAATCTTGTCATTCTGTGAAGCAACCTAATGACACTTGGCATTCTATGAAAGGTAAGGATCTGGCTCAGTATTTAAGGGATAGCCTAATTCCTAAGAAATATTTGCCTCTAGAGGGAAATGATACTCTTCTCTTTAAGCCAAGAGGCATAGTATGTATTCCCAGAATTATAAATCTATACATTGTTGTGTTCTACTATTGTTCTTTGGTAAACAGTTTTTTTTCAGTGCAAAAAGCTCTTAGTTTTTCATGTCAACTAGCAGCTGCAAAATATATGTCTTCCTTTCAGTTTCCAGTTTGGCGCATTAGCATGCAGTCAGTTATATAGTCTAGGGAAGAATACAAAAAAAAATGTATTCAACACAAGTTTCATAAAATACTAAACACAAAAGACATTAGTTCCAATGAAGAGGTACATGGACTAGAATTTCAGGGAATAAATGAACAGAAATGGCTTGTGAATTTTACTTGCTGCAGCTCTGGATGAGTTGAACATTTTCCTCTTTACCTTTGCCTAGTCACTCTCATCTTGTCTGGGCTCCAGTAAGTTATTCTTCTTTGGCATAGTGATGGAAAAAATAATACTAGACATTGCAGGGTAGATATTTTTCCTTGTGAAATAGTAGATACGCATCAACACATTTCTTGTCTCTTCAGCCCCAGGAAAAAAACTCCCTGATATTTTGAGGCTAAGGCAGAGATATAAGACTGTAATTTTGCTCCTAGGTTTTTTGTAGTTATTAATTATATTATCTTGGTCCATTCTATTTGTCATTCATTCATAAAATACCTATTGATACACACTCATACCCACAACTGTGATAATGAATAAACACATTCAGCAAAATCATGATGTATAAGATCAGCATAGAAAAATCAATTTCTATATACTAGCAAATGAGCAATTTGAAAATAAAATTAAAATAATTTTATTCACAGTAGCATCAAAAATAATAGAATATTTAAGTATAAATTTACCAATTAAATTTATTATACTTAATAAGTAATAAGACATCCCATGTTCATGGATTGGATGAGTCAGTATGATTAAAATGATAATTTCCTTCAAATTAATCAACAAATTTAACTTAATTCTATCAAAATTCCAAAGGACTTCTTTGCAGAAATTGACAAATTGATTCCAAATTTATATGGTAATGGAAAGACCCACAATAGACAAAACCATTATGTCTCATAGTTTCAAAACTTAATAGCTATGATTCTCAGGATAGTGCGGTACTGACGTAAGAATAGATATATAGATGAATTAACCAGAATTGATAGTTCAGAAATAACTATGGACAACTGCTTTTTGAAAAAGGTGCTATGGCATTTCAAAGGGGAAAGGATAGTCTTTTCAACAAATGGTTTTGGAATATCCACATTAAAAAAAAAGATGAACTCCTATCTTGCACTGTGCATGAAAAAATTAAAATAATTCAGAGACTTCAGTGTAAGAGTTATTAAACTATAAAAATTTTGGATGAAAAATAGAAAATCTTGTAGACCTTGGGTGCTATGGTGTCAAAAGCATAATTCATAAAATTTAAAAAAATGGATACATTAGGCTTCACCAAAATTAAAACTCCAGTGTTTCAAAACACATCATTAAGAAAATGAAAAATCAAGTCACAGATGAGGGGTGGGAAATATTTGTTAATTGCGTATCTGATAAAGGACTACTATCCAGAATATACAAAGAACTATGAGAACTCAATGAGAAGACAACCTAGTTTTTAATATGAGCAAAAGACACGAATAGGCACATCACCACAGGAGATATATTTAATGGCTGAAAAGCACATGAAAAGATGCTCCATATTACTAGTGAAAATGCAGATCAAAACTATAATGAGATACCAGTTCACAGAGAGAAAATAACAAATGTAGATGAAGACATAGAGTAATAGGAACCTTATACTAAGATTGCTGGTAGTGGTGTAAAATTGTACAGCAACTTTAGAAAACAGTTTAGTATCTTCTTAAAAAGTTAAGCATAAATTTACCACATGGCTTATTAATTTTATTTCTAGATATTTAACCAAAAGAAATGAAAATGTGTCTACACAAAGATTTGCACATGAATGTCCATAGGAGCATTATCATAAATGCTAAAAATTGAAACCATCCCACATACTCATCAACTGATGAAAGGAGAAATAAAACATAGTAGCATTCCCATATAATTGAAGTTCAACAATAAAAAGGAATGAAATATTGACACGTTACATGTATGAACCTCAAAAACGTAAATGAAAGAAGCCCAATACAGAAGAGATCACATGTTGTATGATTCCATTTATATGAAATGTCTATAAAAGGCAACTGTAAGTAGATTTGTGATTGCCTGAGCCTGGGAGTAAAATCCAGGATTAAATGGCTGTGGAGGATCTTATGAGTAAGGAAAAATATTCTAAAACTGGATTATGGTAATGATTGCACAACTTGGTAAATGTGTGAAAAAAATCATTGCATTATATGATTAAAATGGATGAATTTTAATGTATATAAATTATACCACAATAGTGAATAGCACAGGTAAGATTTCTGCCTTTGTGGAGCTTATAGATTAATGATGAGACACGTAAGTAATAATTAAGCAAAATAATTAAAATAAATGACCAAAAAGGAAAGTCCAGTATTATTGGAAAGAAAATCAGAAGGAGGGAGTTGATAACTATATTGAGTGCAGCCAAGAGGTTGAGTGGGTGGCAGCATGGAGATTCATGGTCACCTTAGTGACCTTAATAACCTCATTTGAACATTGGGCAAAGGGCAATTGGATTGCAGTGAGATTCGAATGGCAGGATAGGAAGTGGAGGCAACAGTTAGGTAACTATTTAGAGAAATTTGTAAAAGGGAGCAAAGGAAAGGGGTAAAGAGAAGGCTGTGAAACATGAGTGTCTTGTCAAGGGAGGTACCACCTGGATTTGGAAGATTGTACATCTTGTTTATAAATTGCTAAGAATGGCCCAGGAAAGAGATAAGAGCTGATGACTCAGGAGATGGGGGCAACAAAAAAGAAGCAGAGTCCTTTAAGAATTGAGAGGAGTTGGATACAGAGTGCAAATGAGGGTTTGACCTTTGCAAAAGACAAAAATTCCTTCAATTTTAACGAGGAAAATAATTCAAGGATATATGCAGATGCAGGTAGGTTTGGATGTGAGAATTTAAGGGAGTATCTTTTCCTGTTGCAATTTGAGGTTAACTAAAAGGCAGGATGGAGTGGGTTAAAAAAAATGTGTGGAAAATCTGAGGACAGAGAAGATAGAAAGCATCCCCTGGGAGAATAGGAAAGAGCTTTTCCTAGGAGAACACGTAGGATTGCCAAGCAGAACTGAGTGTTCCGTTTGAAATTACTGAGGAAAACTATATGGTGAAGTCAATTCACTCAATTACAGTTTTTCTATAGTCTTGTCCCTCTGGGGTTTCAGGCTCAGAGAAGGCAGATGTTTGGGTTAACCAGAGTAAGTGTTTTGCTTGGCAAATATAGCGGTTACGGGCCTGGGAGACAAGGTTTTGCTGAGGATATTTGCAGAGGAATAACCGTAATGCTGAGCCATGAAATCTAAGCTGGGAGAGATGCAGGCTTCAATGTACCTTTCTCTGTGAGCAAGGGCACTTAAACTGGTCTTCTAGTTGCGCTTTATGGAACACAAAGTGCTTCAGAACAGCTGAAGAGGAAATCTATTACGTAGAAGTAGTTTACCCATGATACCAGTTTTGTTAGTCATCGTAAAAATTCAAGTTGTTCTTGGCGTAGCATGTATTATATGTCCTGTAATGATCCTTACAAATCTTTCTGGAATTTGAAGAAATCTACTTTAAAACCTTTGTCTGATATTTCCCCTAGCTGACAGTTTCTTGTTTTTTAGTAAAGTATGTCAGGATAATGAGGTCCTCACTGAATTAATGTCACTCAGCTCTTGGTTGTCATAGATTTTCTGTCATGAAACATGCAAATGAATTAGGAAATGGGTGAAGAAATATTAAAATGTATTATAAGCAATGACACTTATTAATGCTAGGTTAAAATCGTACAGAACTATTCAGATTAATGAAATAGAGCAGAAAGTCCAGAAACAATCCCATTGTATGTAAGGATATAGTATGTGATAAGGGTGACATTTTGGTGTAGGGAAAGAATCAGTACAGTAAATGATTCTGTAAATAGCATTGAAGCAATTGGCTTACATCTTGGGAAAAATATAATTACATGTTTATATAATATCATGTACAAAAATATGTCACAGAAGGAACTTACTTTATAGTAAAACAAAATCTTTTTTATAAGCTTTAGATAAAATATATGGAAATTTATGTCACTGCAGAGGAATTTTCTAAATATGAAACCAAGCCATAAAGAAAATCAGTAGTTTTGGTTAAACTGTTAAAATTTTATGTGCACAAAACACTGTAAATAACACCAAAAGGTAAAATACAATCGATAAAAGGTATTTCCAACAATATCACTAAAATATAGAGAATTCTTACAAATTATTTTTATAGACAGGGACTCCAGGAGGAAAGAAAAGATAAATACATAAATGACCAAAAATTCATGAAGAAATAACCTCTCGTATTAAAAACATAACAATTAAAACATGATACCTTTTTTAATGTAGCCGATTGGCAAAATTTTGTTTTATTATGACAACTCATTTTGGGTGGAGGGGGCATTTTTACTAACATTTTATATACATCGATAGAACCATTTAGAAAAGCAGTTTGGAAGTATTCCATAAAAGCCTTAAAATTTCAAAGTCTACATTGAGCCAGTTCCACTTCTACAAATATATTCTAAATGCATAATCATGGCTAAGTATAAATATTTATTACAAGAATGTTCATTAAAGCATTATTTTATAAAAGAAAAATATTTTTAATAGCAAATATCTCAAAACTGGCAATTGATAAAATAATTGTGATTACATGGATTGTAATATGTGCAATCATGAAACATGTAATAAAATATTTAATGATGTGGAAAGACAGTTGTGATATGTTAAATGAAAAGACGTTACAGTTGTGATATAATGTTAAATGAAAAGACGTTACAGCATAGAATGGATTATGTGTTTATAAAAACAAAAATAATGTGTACATGCAAGGGGACAAGAAGGGTATAGGTGAAATGTAATTGTCTTCCATAATGGGATTATGGGTGATTCTCCTTTGTGCTAATCCGTATTTACTACATAAATATATGTTTCCTTTTTTATGAGAAAAATGCTATTTTGTTAAAAAGGAAAATTTGTGAGAAGCATGGAACTGAAAGAACTGTGTATTGTCTTTTTGTAGGCCAAATCGGTACCTCCTCTTTGACCTGGTAAAGTACGTCTACGCTGTGACTCACAGATTATTCCTACCATACCCCATACCACGTTTTGCCTATCGGTAAGTAGAACGCTCCTTTTGTGCGACTTCTGAAAAAGCTAACTCCACACCCTTGTTCTTAATGTTCTCCCTTAGGGTTATAGGGTGTGTGAATGACTAGTCTCCAACTCTCCTAGCATTATGACATTAGTGAGGAAGAAGCAGAACTAGACTAGTGCCAGTAAGAAAAATGTGTTGGGAGATTAAATCTGCAGTCCTTCACTTTCTCCAATTTAAAACCATTGAGTTTAATTTTGGAGAAATAACTTGCTTGGCATATACATAAGAGGCAGTCAGGTTCCCCTGTGTTTCATGTTGCTCATTATTAAATCAACCTGATCATGCTACTGGGGAAAGGAGTCAGGCTAATTCAGACTTGGATTTGTGCTTGCCTTCTTTCCTTGCTTCTTAGTTCACTTCTTCCCTTTGTGGGTTAAATATCTTTGACCTGGCTGGGAGTGGTGGCCTATGCCTGTAATCCCAGCACTTTGGGAGGCCAAGGTGGGTCGATTGAGCTCAGGAGTTCGAGACCACCCTGGGCAATATAGCGAAACCCCATCTCCGCAAAAAATACCAAATTAGCTGGATGTGGTGGCATCTGCCTATAGTCCCAGCTACTGGGGTGGAGTGGGGGATGCAAGAGGATTGCTTGAGCTTGGGAGTTCAAGGCTGCAGCGAGCTGAGATTGTGCCACTGCATTCCAGCCTAGGTGACAGAGCAAAACCCTATCTCAAATAAAATAAAATCTTATACTCATCATGTCACACCCTAGTTGTCTGGTTAAGGACTGTCACATCCATTGTGTCACAAACTGATCTTCATTTGAATTTTCATTCATTCATTCAACAAATATTTATTGAATGCCTACTATATCTTAATGTGCTAGGTACTCAGAATGTTACAATAAACACTCAGAAATCTTATGGTCTAACAGGGGTACCAGAAAAATAGACCATTAGAATGCAGCATAACAGTATTTATTGAGTGTTGTACCTTTCAGCCTATTTACTTTGTCTCCTTTACTACTTACAGCTATCTATAAAGTAAGTAAGGAGAGTATGTGGAGTGAGTGGAAGAGGATGCCACAGAGTAAGAAACTTACAAGAAGCCTGAAAAAAAGTGATCAGCCTTTTAAGTGGGAAATGAGAGTTTGAAATTCTAGGCACCAAAGGGAAGGGAGTGCTTTAAGGAGGGAATCAATGTTTTAAGAAGGGGAACATTGCTGTTCATTCACATGTATCTCAAGCCCCTAGAACAATGCCTGGTACACAGTAGACACTGTTAATACTGGTAGAATGAAGTCTTGCAGAAATCAGATAAGATAAAGGACCCAAAAAGGTCTGCAAATGACCGTTTGTGACCGCGGCTTCAGAGCCGTAAAAGGGATATAAGCCAGATTGCAATGAGGTGCTTTCATGGTTGTACATACAATTGAGTTAGATTTGGCGTATGTATGCCCATGACTTGGTCTCCTGAGGACACTAGAATAGAGACCTGAAGTGATCTGTTAGTGTAGAACGAGGGCACAGAGAGTTATAGATTTGTAAGGAGTGTTTTTATTAAGCTACGTTAGCCTAGTAAATTCTTTCTCTGCCATTGGGGAATCTGAAGCTTATATGTTACTAGAGAAATTCCAGCCAGCTTCTTTATTCATTTATTTATACTATGCATTAGAATGATGTTTTTCTAGCTTTTAAACAGTTGTGGAACCTTGTGTTCACTGAATTTTTACATCAAGGCCTGCTGGGTAAATCCAATAGAAGAACTGGTCTGGTTTCAGTGATGGCTAATACTCAGCACATAAACTCTCAAACTCTTGGCCCCAGGACTCCATGGGGCACCAGCAAATTCCTAGCATCCTTTAGATGCTAGTTTAAAACTAACTGCTACTGGGCACAGTGGTGCACACCTGTAGTCCTAGCTACTAGGGAGGCTGAGGTGGGAGGATCACTTGAATCCAGGAGTTTGAATCCAGCCTGGACACATAGTGAGACCCTGTCTCTGGAACAAAAAAAAAAAGGAAAGAAAAGAAAAACCCACTGGCCTGAGGTAACTGATGATGGGAGCTCAAGTAGGATTTAAGGAGCCCTTCAGTTTTCATTAGCAGTGAAGAGATGGTAGTAATCAAGATAGGTGGCCTTTCTTGTCCTGGGTTTATATTGTCATCCTGATTTGAACCATAGATTTTTGGTTTCTCCTTGCTTTGGGATTTTTTTTTCCCACAAAGGCCCCAGCTTTTAGGGATGACATTTTATATTTTACACACCACTTAGCTTACCCTGTGTCTGTAAAGGCAGCATATTTGAATATATGAGGTTTAGATTAGATTGAATTTCACAGTTTGGTTGAATATTGGAGTTTCTCTGTTTGCTTTGTTGTTTCTTGGTTTTATTTCATTTTAAGTTTAAGATCTGTTGTTTCTTTGGAGGAGAACAAGGTGTGCTAGCAGTTACAGCAGCCACCTGGGTTGGCCTGAGAGGAGACGGCCTGAAAAGCAGAGGTAGCCTCACAGGTCAAGGTGCCAGGATGTTGGTTATTTTCTTAAAAACAAACCAACCAACCAAAAACCACAATTCAGACTGTTCTACAGCAGTCTGTCTTCCTGTGGTTCTTATAGGCTAGCTTAAATCTTGGGTAGAGAGATGCTTATCACATGTGCTATATATCTTTCTTTTTCCAGAGGGATAGCAAGAATATTTGAAATAAGTCCATTTGAGCCCTGGACAACAAGGGATAAAGTGGAGCGGGTGAGTGTATGTGTGGAAAGCATCTGCCTGGGCAGACAAGAAGTCGGACTTACTTTGGTCTGCCTGCTTGCTTGTTTCCCTGCCCTTGTCTGTTTGCTGTTCTTGCCGTTTGTGGTCAGCCCCTCTGCTAGCACTGAAACTCATCCAGCTGCCCTACTCCAGGGGGTGGCTCCTCCATACCTGCCCGTCATTATCAATGTTTCTTTCTCTGCTGGATCATTCCCATCAACACACAAAAATGCCTAATAGCTCCCCTGCCAAAGCCTCTCTTCCTCCCGTCACTCTTCTAGCTACTTTGCTGTTGTGTGCCTTCACGTCGTAACACCTCCTCACATCCTGACGAAACTGTTGCCAGTTTTTTCATCCTTTCCTTAACCTATTCCAACCAGGCTTTTATTCCTATTTCTCCCCTAAACCTCTTTTCAAGGCGCCCACAGTCTCCGTGCTGCCAAATGCAGGAGTCAGTTCTCAGACCTCATGTCATGTGCCTGTGCATTTGCTGCTAGGGAGGATGCAAAATAAAGTAAGAATACTATACCGTATCTACCTTTGAAGACCTAGGGACCATATATTGACAAGAAGCAGCCAGATTGTCCCCTGAATGCTACCTAAAAGCTCAGGTGTAGAGAATATGAGAAAACAGTGCTTAGGGAACATGTGGAAGTCAGCAGCTCTCATACTGGCTGCGTCTGGAGAGCCGAGGCCATTTCTGTGATGTCCCTTCTGTGTTTATGAAATATCAGTCAGGATAACTGGTGGCCGGACACTTCAGTTTATCTTACACCAAAGTGTCTCTTACATTTATAATTGAGAATGTGCTGATAGAGTGGCAAGAGTGGGTTTTGAATTTGGTTTGCCAGCTAGCTTACAGCACTCTGGTGAAAGAATTGCAGACTTTCAGGTGGGTAGGATGAGGGATTGATGCTGCTCTAGGTGCAGATGGATTCCATTATGTGCTTTTGAATAATCTGAGATCTTTGCAAACTTTACAGCTCATTGCCTTTCCCTAAAAACAAGATGGGTTTAGTTTTCTCGCTCTGCACTGAACATTAGTCAACCCAGGTTGAGTATAGCTGGAGCAAAAAGAGGTCATTGGCTTTTGTTTTTAATGGGCGAGGAACAAATGCTGTTATCTCCTAAATTCAAAGTTAAAACTGAGTCAGAATGCCCATGCTTACAAAATAGGGACATGAGACAACTGAGGAATGGACTGGCTCTGCTTTAGCCCTGATTTTATTCCTAAACCCTCCTGTTAAGCCTCCCCTGGCAAGTGTGATGACTTGCGCTTCCCTGCCCTAGATTTATTTCTGTGGAAATCTGTATATAGAATGGCTCATGTAGTAAACATCCTGTGCTCGTGACTACCACTGGGGACCTCGATCTGAAACTTGGTGATCTTGCCCTTTTTTTGTCTTAAGCCCTCATTCTGTGTTCTACATTTATAGTGATTTGCATGAATCGAAAATTGCCCCATATTCTTTGAAAGCAATTAAGTCTCAATAACAGGACTCATGCCCGCTTGAATGTTTAAATGCATGCTAGGATAGCACTTTGTTCTTGGCCAGTTTTCAGCATTGTCTACGGTCCTTTGTTTATTCAAAGATTCACATCACAGACATGAAATTTCCTAAGCTGCCCGGCTTAGAAGACCTCGGTATTCAGCCAACACCACTGGAACTCAAGGCCATTGAGGTGCTGCGGATACATCGCGCTTACCGCTGGCTGACTGCTGAAATTGAGGATGCGAAGCCGGCCAAGACCGTCAACTTTTAGTGCCCCTCAAGCAGCTCTTGGTTTTGATGTCTTTTGGGTCAGCCAGTGTGGTTGAGCACCCAGCCAGGTGGTCTCTTTAGAGAATCCTGTACACAGTCAATAAGGTCGTACTATTAAAACATTTGAGGTTGAATTCTGCGGTATTTTCTTTCTTGATTTATAAACTGAGAAATGCAGTCATTTTGAACTTGAGCATAGTTTTTTGTTAAACATACATATTTAATAATGACATATATATTATTTATTCTCTGAAATGCCAGAGAGCTTGAATTTTCCTTTGACAAGCCACTTCTAGCATATGTTCTGGAAGACAAGGACCCTTTTTAATGTTAAAATACCGTAAAGACCCCAAGTGATATATGATTGTTTTTAAATCTTTATTAAATTAGAGAATATACAATATCCTTTAACCCAAATGTGTTTACACTAAAGGTGTTTTAAAAATTTATTTTAATAATGTCCATATACCTTCTAAAAATAGTAGTACATATATGGAAAAGCATTGTGTATAGGTTCTTAAAGCCCTTGCTGTAATTCTACAGTCTTCTTGGATCTGAGCTGTCTGAAGCTAGCCCCATGCCCGTAGTACCACATCTGGATTCTTTCAGACATACAGGTTTAGATAGATTCTCTTCCCATGCAAAGGAGATGCTTCAGCCTCTATGCAAGTAGTGCCGGCACTTAGGAATTAGGACTTTCTAATTAAGTCCTTAAAATTGCAGCCGAGATCCAGATGAACAGTTGGTTTAGTGTTAGCATATCCCCCCAGTACAGTATGATTTAAAACTCCCAGAATTTGTGGTGAAGCCAATATGGTGATCCCAGGGTTAGTCACTGAGTTTCACTGGATTTCAGCCTTTTGATCTACGTTTGGGACAGGAATGTCGGTAAAAACCCAGTTTGATTATGGTAATGCCCATCTCCTCCTTATAGAGAAAGGTATATCAGTGTTGAAGGTAAGTTCTCCACCTGCCCTTTTTGCATGCATCAGAATATTTTTGTCCCAAAACAGGCAACAGTGTGCTACTCCAAGTGTGGTCCATAGATCTCCAGCATTGGCATCACCTTGGGACTTGTTAGAAATGCAGAATCCAGACTGGGCACCGTGGCTTACACCTGTAACCCCAATGCTTTGAGTTGCTGTGGTGGGAGGGTCGCTTGAGGCCAGGAGTTGGCAATATGGAAAGACCTTGTCTCTACAAAAAAAATTTCAAAAAGTTAATAGGGCATGGTGGCACGTACCTGTAGTCTCAGTTGCTCGGGAGGCTAAGGTGTGAGCATTGCTTGAGCCTGGGAGTTTGAGGTTACAGTGAGCTATGGTAGTGGCACTGCACCTCAGCCTGGGAGAGAGTGAGATCCTGTCAAAAAAAAAAAAAGGCAGAATCCTAGGCCATGTCCTGTCCCAGGCCTGTTGAATCAGAATATGCATTTTAGCAAGGTCTCCAGGAGACTTGTATGCACATTAGGTTATGAGAAGCACCGCCATACACAAGAGCTATATCGGAGTTCAGTGTGACTCCTGTTTTTAATCCAGCTTGCTGACCACTGCCCCAGACCTACTGAACCAGACTCTCAGGATGGAGGGCCCAGGAATTTTAGTTTTATTAAACATTCCAGTTTATTCTGTACACTAGTATGTCAGAATCAGTATACTAGGGAAAAGAACGCAACTCCAACTTCACGTTTTTTCTTCAGATATCACCTGTTATTTTGGATTACACCCCTGCTGGCAATAAGTCAGCCAGTAGGCACAGAAATGGGTGGATTTAATTTGAAAAGAAACTATAGTCCTATAATGCACATTGTCCTCACTTGTAATATCTGTATTTCTTTCCTTTTTTTGATTCTTTAAAAAAATTTTTTATTGATGCATAATAGATGTAAATATTGTCAGGGTATATGTAGTAATTTGATATATTCCTATAACCAAGTCAGTGTAATTGGGATATCCATCACCTTACATATTTACCTTTATGCGGGTAGCATTTGAATTACTCTCATCTAGCTCTTTTGAAATGTACAGTAGATTAGTATTAACTTTAGTTACCCTGCTGATCTCTTGAACACCAGGTCTTATTTCTTAAAATTTTAACTGTAATTGTCTACATTTTCTAGCAATGCTGTTTCTCATCTCTAACTTGTATCAGAACTCAGGATGCTACATACTTCTAAAGCTATAATTGAACCAGGATAGATTTTGCTTCCTGTTCACACCCAGCCCCGGCTTTTGTAACAAATAGTTTGTAATAGTTTTTATTATCCTGATATGGAAGTCATAGTTACTATAACCTGTCTATATTTGTAATCAAAATACAACTAATGCCTTATGTAAACAAGAAGTGAAAGGAAAGTAATACACAGTAAGATGTATATACAGCACGCCAACACTGAAGGCATGATGAAGTCGTCCATTGCTTGCATCCATATGGGCAATCACCATGACTGTGATAACAAATGCAGACTGGTCTGATGCAGGGGCAGGTCACAGTCTCCACTTCAATACCATCAGCAGCATTGCTATTATGTCAACTTCTGAAATAGTGAACGACTTCCAGTAAAGTTCAAAACAAAATCGAATAGAATCTTCCCTAAATTTATATGATTCTTGCATTCCTAGAAAATTCAGTATATATTAAACCCATAATAAAGGTCCTGTTTATGTAACCTAGATATAAATCCAACGAAATACATAGACGATGTATATGAGGGAAACTACAACCTCTGATGAAACAAATCAAAGAAGAACTACATAAATGGAGAGAGATTTTAAGTTCATGGATAGGAAGATTCAGGACTGTCAAAATTTGCATCTTTCCAACTTGATCTATAGATTTAATGCAATTCCAATAAAAATCCCAGCAATTTATTTTGTGGATATCAAGAAATTAATTCTAAAGTTTATATGCAGAGGCAAAAGATCCAGACTAGCTAACATAATACTTAAGGAGAAGAAAAATGGAAGAACGCAGACTACCTGAATTCCAGACTTTTTTTTTTTGTTTTTTTGAGACAGAGTTTGGTTCTGTCACCCAGGCTGGTAGTGCAGTGGCGTGATCTCAGCTCACTGCGACCTCTGCATCCTGAGTTCAAGATATTCTCCTGCCTCAGCCTCCCCAGTAACTAGGATTACAGGCGTGTGCCACCACACCCAGCTATTTTTTTTTTTTTTTGTATTGTTTAAAGTAGAGACAAGGTTTTGCTCTGTTGGCCAGGCTGGTATTGAACTCCTAACCTCAAGTGATCTGCCCGTCTCAGACTCCCAAAGTGTTGGGATTACAGGCATGAGCCACTGTGCCCGGCCTCCAGACTTCCTATAAAGCCACAATGATGAAGGCAGTGTGGTATTGACAAAAGAAGGGACACATAGGTAAACAGAACATAATAGAAAGACCTTTCTTTTACTTGGCTGAAATTCCAAAGTACCTTTTCCTAAGTGCTTCTTCCAATATTTGTATAAACTGATAGTTCTACCTTTGAATTATTTAAAGTCTCAGTAGAATGCCTAAATGAAATGGAAACTGAGCTGTTGGCTGGCAGGTGGCAGCTGGTAGGTAAGGCAGTGCTTCAAATCATTATCCATCAGATAACATGCAAAGAACTGAGGGTCACGAAAGTGAATTACGTGGACACATATGGGCTGTATAAAAATTGTTTCTATTCTAAAGTAGTTCTGATGCTAGTGGCCAAGTCTTCCTTGCTAGGTCACTAATGAAACTCTTAACCAGGCATGGGAAATAACAACAGCAACAGCAAGACAAATAAACCAGACCCCATATTTTAGTTCTGGTCCCAGTGCTCCTCTTCTTTTGTTACCTTGTTCTGCAATCTATATTGGTCTATTTTTCAGGATAATCTTATTCCTTGGATCAATTCTCTTTTTTAAGAATAGGCACTCTGGGATGATTAATTAATTACAAAGAATTCTGTCACTCTGCCATTGCTCAAAGTTAATTATTTAGCAACAATATTGACTATACCATTAGTTCTTCGTCTTTATACTTTATGTGCAACTGAATTACATGTTATCATTCTCTCCAATTCTATGGTATGATTATTTTTCCTCTGTTCGTATGCTGGGAGAGATTTGTCTAAGCCTCTTGATTTTTGTGGAAAAGATCATGTTTAAACTGAGTTATGCCTGAAAGCTTTCTTACTTGGCAATCTTACTTACCTTATGATTTCTTCCTGAGTCATATTATCTCATTTTCCCTCTTGGATGAGTAGTTGGGGTCAAAACACTTGGATCTGGTTTTTTTTGTTTTGTTTTTGTTTTTATAGATTGTGATCTGTTTCATATATAGAGTTTAGCACAATGATAAATATATAGGCAACCAACCGAGGTGATCAGGAAGGACACTGGGAAGTGGATTTATATGCAAAAGAAAACTACATGCATGCTGTCTCTACTAACCCCCAAAATGATAGCATAAAGAAATATGACCTAAAACACTAAAAAGAAAAGAGTGCAATGTGACCTAGAGTGAATATTATTGAGCTTTCCTGTCCTCAGTTTCCTCACCTATAGAACGAAATAATAATTCCTGCACCACAGGGTGATTGTGAAGACCAAATGAAATCACATGTATGAAAGACCCAACACTGGCTGGCCCTTACAAGATGCTTACAAAATATTTATTATTTTTTTCCTCCAACACATGTTCACAATCTATAAATAAACTTTTTTAAAAAGCCACCATTATCAATCTTATCTTTGTAAAATAAACACATCTTCTGAAGTTGCCAAATACTTGTCTTTTTAAATTTTTAATTTTAATTTCGATATTTTAGAGATGGGGTCTTGGTATTTTGCCTAGGTTGATCTTGAACTACTACCTCGGCTTCCCAAGTAGGTGGGACTATGGGTGACTGCCATCATACCCAGCCCTATACAGATATTTGTAACTGATTTACAAATATCTGTAAGAATACAGCTTAATGTCTTGAGAACATATTATCCCCATATAAGAATAGAATGTGCAGAAATTTTAGTGATGAAATACGAAGGAAGAGTTTCCCCCACAAACAGTCAGAATAATGATCAACAAAAGTAATCCTTTCTGAAACATCTCCCGTCTGACTAGAGGCTTTTGCGGCAAGGGAGAGGAAAGAAAGACATTATTAATGGTTGAATCACCGTTTTTTTTTTCCCTAATAGGATTTAAGACAACATAAACATAAAAATGTCCATTGTTGTTGAATGTTCCATTGTTACTGAATGTTTCATTGTAATATTTAACTCCAGTACCCTCCTACTTTCAAAACTCTGTTCATTTCCTCTTAGGACATTTTCTACCCTTGATGTCTTTCCAGTGCTTGAGACTTAAATTTCCATTTGCTTACAGGACACCTCTGATCTGCAGAGGCCTTCCCGATGAAACAGGTGCCTAGTTGATCTAAGTGTTTCCCCTCGTCTCTCTTCTTCCCCTTTGTCCTCTTCATTACAGGCACTGTAGGGGGCACACGGCAACATATTCAAGCTTATGTACAAGGCATTTGAGGTCGGGGCATGGAAAAATACTGAGGCACTGTGTATATTATTTGTGCATGGGAATGAAACTCCTTGACCCTGAAAACAGGTCAGGGAGTGGAGTGTGTGGTGTGATAAGGAAAGCTGCAAACAGCCTCCGGAGAATGCAGTTTGAGTGTGAACAAGGTCACAGATGCTTCAGTAACCCACCTCAAACGACCATCTAGAGGATGGTTGGAGTTCATACAAGCCCTTTCAATAAATGGGGGACGGATGCTGGGGCGGACTCTTCTCAGAAGAGCTACCCCCATCCCTGCTCAGCTGGAATTGTCTGAGTACTTCATTCTTGGCGCTCACTGCAAGCTGTGAACTCTGCAGGCACTGCCAAGCACACAGGTACAGAAGCTGGACCTTCTTCATCACTTCTTTCCCCTCAGTGTCTGTTTTCAAATGGCTACCACGAGTAGTGATTCTACTTTAAGATATCACTAATTTGTAAATGGTTTCCATTGTAATGGTTTCCATTATAGGACCATGTCAGAGAATAAAAACAATAGAAGAAGAAGATAAATTGCCTATAGTCTAAACTACCTTAAGGTGACCACTCTTAACAATTTCAACATATTTCCTTCCAGTCTTTTAAAAAATTGTATTTCTGTTAGGTTTTCTTGCTTAAGTTTTCTTTCCGTTTTCATCTCTCTTCCCCCAACACCCCTTCTTACTTTCTGGTATTATGAGATGCTTTGGGTTCCTCTTGCATTTTGCCTCTTTGAGTTTTTAGAATCAATCGTGTTTCCAAAGTTACACTGGTTCCTTGTATTGAAGAATCTGGGCGTTAGATTTTCTTTTACACATGGCTGTAATCACAGTCTTGCATTAGAGTGGGAGTGAGGTTTCCATCTGGTGTCTAAGCGGTGCTCATTACTTAGACTTAGTCTTCTGTGGGCACAACTGGCAGGGTGGCAGGGTAGGTAACCCTGAGTCTATTAAGACCTTGGGAGCCTCCTGGGAAAGAACCCAAGCTAAGGAAAGGAATCAGGGAGACAAACGTGGTCAAATACAATGTCCTCATCCCCTGAGGGAGAAGTGATTCTGACTAGGTGTGGTAGGTGACATTTGCATGATCTCTAACTCAACATTCCTGTCATTGTCTGTTGTGGGGGAAAAGGCCGGGAGTAAACACCCAAAGTCATTTTCATTAAATACTGTAAGATAATGGACTGTAAGTTACATTGACTTTGCTGCTCATCGCCCTCAACTGCATGGAGCATAAAAAGTAGGTTAAATTTTTCCAGGTTTGTCGCAGAAAGTCTCATAGTTTTGAGCACTTCTAAGATGCCCATTCTCTGAGGCAGTAGAGGCCTGGGTATTCCACGGAACGAAGCAGGGTGGGCTGTGAGAGGCTGCAGGGTTTGGTGGAGAGACAACTTAGGCAAGCGTGCTGGGGAACGTGAGAAAGAAGGCTGTAAGATGCCACCCGGAGCCTTGCCGGACCCCTTCAGAGACCCTCTGAGGACCTTTAGAAGTACTTGAGGAGATTGGTAAGGGTACAACAAACTTGGGCTGTTAGTGGCACTGTGACACTATTTAGGACTCTTATAAGACCCCATTTGGAAAGCTCAACCATTTTCTAGCCTTTTTTTGTTCACTTAGCCTTTTATTATAAGCAGTTTTCCATGTTGCAATATGGCCTTCAAATATTTTAAAACAAAAACCACAGCAATGATTGTATCGGTGATATTGCGCAGTAAAAATCAGTCTCCATCTACCTCTATCTCTCAGTTCTCCAGTCCCCGCCAACTCTAGAGGTAACCACTATCTGTGTGTGTGTGTGTGTGTGTGTGTGTGTGTGTGTGTGTGTGTGTGTGTGTTTCGAGACAAGGTCTGGCTCCATACTCCAGGCTGGAGTGAAGTGGCTTAATCTCAGTTTACTGAAACCTCTGCCTCCTTGGCTCAAGCCATCTTCCCACCTCAACCTCCTGAGTGGCTGGGACTACAGCCCCACCCCACCCCCAACTGCCAACACCACCACACCCAGCTAAGTTTTGTATTTTTTTTTAAGAGATGGGGTTTTGCCATGTTGTCTAGGCTGGTTTTGAACTCACGAGCTCAAGGGATCCGACTGCCTCGGCCTCTCAAAGTGCAGGGATTACAGGCATGAACCATCGTGCCTGACTTCATATGTGTTTTTAATGAAGAGTTTGTAATTTTAGAAAGTTACCTAATGTTTATTGAATATGCCAGGCAAGTTACAAAGGCTATCCCATATCAGCTCTGCAAAGAAGAGTATTATGTATCCCCATGTTGTACATAATTACCTTATGTACAACATGGGGATACATAATACTCTTCTTTTCAGAGAGGTGAAATAATTTGCCTCAGTTTACCTGGATAATAGGTAATAGAATTATTACCTTGCTCTAAAATCTATAGTTTCTCCAACAGTATCTCCTTGCTGTCCATAATATTCTAATATTCTATAAAGGGGAGATGGTATAATTTACTTAACTATTATGCACTGTTAGTTATTTAACCATTTGCCTGTGGTTGGAAACTTTAAGTCCAGCTTATTATTATTTGCTATTATAAACAAAAATCAGGTAGACAGCTCTTATGACTCTTACTGCAGTCTCCGCCTCCACACCCGGACTGCTTTTATCCATTCGATCTTCATTAGAATAATTTGTGGCCAGGTGCAGCGGCTCATGCCTGTAATCCCAGTTCTTTGGGAGTCTGAGGCGGGCAGATTGCTTGAGCTCAGGAGTTTGAGGCCAGCCTAGACAACAAAGTGAGATCCCAGCCCTATTATTATACATTTTTATATTGTTTTTATTTTATTATATATTTTTATAACAATAATAATTATTATTATTTTTTGAGACGGAGTCTCGCTCTGTTACCTAGGTTGGAGTGCAGTGGCATGATCTCAGCTCACTGCAACCTCCACCTCCCAGGTTCAAGCAATTCTTCTGCCTCAGCTATCCCAAGTAGCTGGTACTACAGGCGTGTGCCACCACACCTGGGTAATTTTTTATATTTTTAGTAGAGATGGGGTTTCACCATGTTAGGCAGGATGGTTTCAATCTCCTGATCTCGTAATCTGCCTGCCTCAGCCTCCCAAAGTGCTGGGATTACAGGTGTGAGCCACCGCTCCCAGCCCCTGTTACTTTTAAAATAAAAAAATTGTACTTTCTTGTCCCCATAACCTTTCTTACACACGCTCCCTTTCCTTGAGGAACTGAAACACACACATACACACAAATGCACACGCACACGCACTCACACACACTCAATTTTTCAGGATGCCATGTCCCTATGCAGACTTGCCCTCTTGTGACCCTTGGTGCAAGCTGGGGCTTCCTACAGGGTAGTAAGCCCATTGACTCTAATTGTAAATCAGCCCCTCTCCCATGGATTTGTGGGCTCCCTCAGGGCAGAGGTCTAAACCTATTCATATGAGGCATTTGTTAAAAGTGCAGGTGTCCAGGTCCCCTAATGACCTACAAAATAGGATTTTTTGGCTTCAAGCCTGGACATCCAGGTGAATTTTATGAAGTGAACCTTGGAAGACTACTGCCCCAGGGCTATGATCAGTGATTGGATGCCTCAAAGGGCACCCAGTATTCCCAGAAAGAGGAGTCTCATCAGCTTCTTAGTGGAGAAGGAGAAGGGCACGCCAGACTGCAGAGGAATATTGGCTGGTCTCTCTAGCTGAGTGGACTTTGACCTATCCTAGACAGCAATAACATGATACCAGTTATGGCACAATGTTTGATCAAATTATTTTATTTATTTTTAATAGATAATTCACGTAATATGACGCAAAATGTAGAATATATTTTAAAATTATTCAGTGAAAAGCAGTCTCTCCCCACCTCTAGCCCTCAGTTCTCCAGTCCCTGCCAACTCTAGAGGTAGCCATGACTTTTGTGTGTGTTTCTAATAAACAGTTTGTAATTTTAGAAAGTGATCCACGTCAGCAGTTTATGCAGGGTAGGAATCTATTTTTTTAAGAAAACAATTTTGAAATAATTACAGGTTCACAAAATTTGCAAGAATTGTACAGAGCAGTTCTCTTACTTCCTACACGCAGTTTTTCCCCATGACTATATTATATTTATATAACTGTATATATAATTTTATAACTGAGCAGTGATTGGATGCATGACAGGGCACCGAGTATTCCCAGAAGGAAGATATATAATTGCATATGTAACTATAGAGCAAAAGCAAAGAAGCTGATGACACTCTTGTATTATACATGTAGTTATATAACTACAGTGCGATAGCAAAACAAGAAAATTGACATTGATACTGTATGTATGTAGTTCTCTGCTATTTTATCACATGTAGACATGCAAACACTGTCACTTAAGATACTTTAGAACTATTTCGTCGGCACCATATGTACATAACTTAACTCAGTCTACTGGTGTTGCCATTTTACCAGTTCACGTGAAATGAAGAAACTTTACCTTAATTAGGTCTCCAATTTGCCCTCCCTATTTTACTATTTAAGATGATAGTACAGTTGTCTTAAATATCTCTTCATATATTTTCAGACCACAGGAGACAATGTTATAATATTTGGTTGCCAAACACAATTTAGAAAACTCAAGAGGAAAAGGAAAGTCTTTTGTATTTACTCAGGTTTTAACTCCGTTCTTTAGTTTTTCTTGTTCCAAGAGTCCTTCCTTTGTCATTACTTATAACAGTTTCTGTGGTCATCTTTTTGAGGTAAGTCTGCTGGAAACAAATCCTATCACTTTTCTTATTGGAGAATGTCTTGCTTTCTTCTTTGTCCCTGAAGGGTATTTTTGTTGGATACAGGATTCAGGGTTGACCATTCTTTTCTTCCAGCACTTGTAAAGTTGTGATACTTTCCTCGGGTCTTCTTGATTTCTGATGAGAACTCCATCATTTGAATTGTTTTTTCCCCAAAAGTGTCATTTTTCTCTTGCTATTTTCAAGAATTTTTATTTGTCTTTAGATTTCAGAAGTTTGATTATAATGCATCTGGGCATCAGATGATGATGAATTTCTTTGACTTTGTCCTATTTGGGATCTGCTCGGCATCTTGAATCTGTAGGTTTCTGTCTTTTGCCAACTTTTGGAAATTTTCAGCTCTTATTTCTTTTCTTTTCCTTCCTTCCTTCCTCCCTTCCTCCTTCCTTCCTCCCTTCCTCCTTCCTCCCTCTCTCCCTCCTTTCTTTCTTTCTTTCTTTCTGTCTTTCTTTCTCTCTTTCTCTCTCTTTCTTTCTTTCCTTCCTTCCTTCCTTTCATTTCTTTCTTTCTTTTGAGTTCCACTGGAGAGCAGTGGCGTGATCTCAGCTCGCTGCAAACTTTACCTCTCGGGTTCAAGTGATTCTCCTGTCTCAGCCTCTCAAGTAACGAGGATTACAGGTGCACACCACCACACTGTCCTAATTTTTTGTATTTTTAGTAGAGACGGGGTTTCACCATGTTGGCCAGGCTGGTCTCGAACTCCTGACCTTAGGTGATCCACCCACCTCGGCCTCCCAAAGTGCTGGGATCACAGGCATGAGCCATCGTGCCCAGCCAGACCTTATTTCTCTACCTTCTTGTTTAGCCCCACACTTTCTCCTTTCCTTCTAAGGCTCCAATGACATGAATGTTAGATCGGTTGTAATCTCTCTGGTCTTTGAGGTTTATTATTTTTTTAGTCTATTTTCTCTGTTATTCAGATTGAGCATTTTCTATTGTTCCATCTTCAAGTTCATTGATTCTTCGCTCTGTCCTTGTCATTCTACAGTTGAGGCTCACCCAGTGATTTTTAAATTTTGTTTATTGTATTTTTCATTTCTAAAATTTCCATTTGGTAATTTTTTTATGTCTTCAATTTCTTTCCCGAGGTTTCTGTATCTTTGCCGAAACGTTTGATTTCCTTGCTGACGTACTGTTTTTTCATTTGTTTCAAGCATGTTCATAATCACTTGTTGAAGCAATGTGACTCGGACTCGGCTGCTTTTAAATCCTTGTTGGACAATTCCAGCATCTGTGTCATGTTGGTGTTAATATCTGTTTTGATTTTGTTTTTGAGAAACGGTCTCACTCTGTTGCCCAGGCCGGAGTGCAGTGGCTCAATCATGGCTCGCTGCAGCGTTAACCTCCTAGGATCAGGTCACCTTCCCACCTTGGTATCCTGAGTAGCTGGGGCCACGGGCATGTGCCACCACGTCTGGCCGATTTTTGTATTTTTTGTAGATATGGTGTTTTACCATGTTGCTCAGGCTGGTCTTGAACTCCTGGGCTCAAGTGATCTGCCTGCCTCAGCCTCCCAAAGTGCTGGGATTGCAGGTGTGAGCCACCATGCCATCCCAATTTTTAAAAAAGAAAATGCTTTCTTTAATGTTTCTTAGTAGAAACAGGGTGTCACTATGTTGCCCAAGCTGGTCTAAACTCCTGGGATCAAACAATCTTCCTGCCTCAGCCTCCCAAAGTTCGGTGATTGCAGGCAAGAGCCGCCATGCCCGGCTGGTGTTGGTGTCCATTGATAGCCTCTTCTTATCCAAGCTGAGATTTTCCTGGTTGTATATACGACAAATGATTTTCTATTGCTTCTTGGACATTCTGAATATAACTTTATGAGACTCTGGATCCTACATACATCTGTTTTAGCAGATCTTTCATACACTGCTCTGGTGGGGAAAGGGAGATGTCATCTAGTTGCTACCAGGTGGGAGTGGAAGCCCAGGTTCCATGCTTAGCCTCCACTGACACTTGGTGGAAAGGGCTGCTTCATTAGTGATGGGTGACGGGGGGAGTTCAGATTCCCCACTGGCCTCTGCTGAAGCCACGCTGGCTGAAAAGGGGAGGGCCACTGTTCCTTTACTGACATCATGTGGGGACAATGATAAACATGCTGGCTCCCCAGGAGATCTTCACTAACCCCACCCTGGAGGGGAAAATGAGGGGTACAGGGGCACACCATCACAGCTGGGGTGAGGTTGGAAGTCTAGGTTCCCTGCGAGGCCTGTGGATGGGGTGGGCATGGCAGTGCAAGATTTTCAGTGGCATTTGGCTGGATTAGGACAGTTGTCTAAACATTTTCTGTCTTGCTAGGCTTCCCATTTCCTGTTTCTTTGGTTAGAGAAAGCAGCTTTTCCTTTGGGCTTTCATTGGCTGTGCCCATTGGTATTTGCAAGTTGTTGACTGCTCCCGCATCCAGCAACTTGGAACTAATTTCCTAATATATCCAGGATATCTGGAGATCTCTAGTCAGTCTGCCCTCTTCTCTCTACCTTTCAGAGTCTTCTTAGGTTTTTTTGTTTTTTTTTTTTAATATAATGTTTAGAGTTTTCCGTTGCCCTTGTGGGAAGGAACAGAGTTAAATGTATGTATTTCATCGTGTCTCAGAAGCAGAAGGGATCGTGCATTTTTCATGTGTTTTGAGTCTAATTTACAGGTGGGAGACTGGGAGACATTTTCTATCCCTGCAAAACAGAGGAACTGATTCCTTTTCATTTTGTTCATTTTCATCCTGTTTTTCCTAAAGCCACATTTCTTTCCTTTAGTCCACATGTCCACCTCAGCACATGTCACCATATGTTGTGTTTGAGACCTCGTAAATAGTCCAAAGAGCCAGGACACGGTGGAAGCTGTGATTTTGGAGGGATTGACAGTAGACTGAGAACTTTAAACTTTCAGCCTTGGGGAACAATTTTAAGTATTTATTCTAAATGATCATTAGGTGATTCGTCCAAAAGGTATCATAAGTGTGAGGTGTGGAGGCAAAGGAGTTACTAGAAGCTGGGGCAGAGTGGAAGCCCAGTGTGTGAAGTTGTGCAGGGGACAAGCAAAGGACAGAGACCAGTGAACCAGGGTCATCCCCTGAGGCTCAACCCCTGGGCACCGCCTCCAGCTCTTCTCCACCTGCTTCTAGGCAGTGAGGCCCCAAGAACAAGCAAGAAAGTCTCTCCTTAAGTTTGTGGAACAAGCATTTGTTGCACACCTACCATTATGTCCAAAGCTGTGTCGAGTTAGGTAAAAAGACATCTTAGATCTTTGCCGCCCTCTTATACCCACAGGACCAGATCTCACATGCCCTATTAGAGTCTCCCAGGTGTTTTTTTCAGGGAGAGAAAACATTAAAAATCAAACAAACATAGATATATAGAGAGAAAAGCCTCTCACCCGGGCAGCCTGAGCTGGCTGCAGGAGCAAGCATTCCTCTGACTTCTGAGACAGTACAAGGTGTGTCCAGGTGACTTATGTGTCGCTGGGCAGCTGCCACGCACACTCCTCCACCTGACGCTGCTCAGGGAGAAGCCAGGCAGCTATAATAGTGTTCCTGGCAGGAAAACATCTGGTCTAGCAGGCAGGGTGTCATTTGTGCAGCTGGGTGGAGACAAAGCTAGGCTGGTCCCGATTCTTAACCTGCACTGGGAGTGATGCACTCAGCCCCACAGGGAGTAGATGAGCCCCAGGCAGAAGATGTTTTGGAGAAAACTCCCCAAAGCCCTCTGCATTGGGCTGACTCTGGCCATTGCTGTCAATCTCATTCTGGTATTTTTTACTAAGGGGACTTTACAAAACCTGTTTATGGGTGGTCTCCACAGGGAGCTTCCTTTACCTCTGTCTGAGCGCCACGTGGCCGTGATAAAGAGACTCTCCCACTTGGAGGTGGAATTGCAGCATCTGAGTAAGTTTACAACACTAACCTGGAAGGGGTGTGTGTGTGTGTGTGTGCGTGAACATGTATGTGTGTGTGCATGTGTATGTGTGTGTGTGTTTAGGGGCACTTAGGAAAAAGGGGTGTGGAGGGAAAAATGGGTGAGACGTCACATTTTCATCTTAGTTGCTCATTGATTTCTGTGCCTTCAAGTGGGAGTTGAGTATTGAGAATGAGGTGAGTAGAAGTGGAAATTAGAGCAAGCAGTGTGTGGGAAGTGAGCATGCCTGTGTGTAAGCGTGTGTGGGCTTGTGCACATCATGTACATTCTGTCTCTTTGCCTGCATCTGTATACATGTATGCTGGCAAAGAGACAGAATAAGAATCCCAAGAACCTTAGGAATCTCTAGCACAGGCTGTTAAAGAGAGGTGGCAATCTCCGGGGCAAAGCCCTCACTTCCATTTTGCTGTGTGTTCCTATCGTGAACTAATGAGGACTTTGTTAGAGGACCTAAGATCGAATCCCGATATGCCATTGTGGTTGTGTGACTTTGAGCAAGTGCTTATCTCTCTGAGCCTCAGATTCCTGGTCTGTTAATGGAGATGACAACAATGATGATAGTTATCAACCTGACCTAACAGGTGATGAAATATATGCAGAAGGTGATCTGTAAACTGCTAGTGCCAAATTCTAACCTCTTCATTTAAAGTTAAGGGTAAGATTTCAACAAATTCTGGGGTCTGTTTGTGATTCCGGCTTACCATGGAACTCTAACGCCTCTGAATTTATTTGCCTGCACCTCCAACTCAAACAAGGGAAGCAGCAATTTCCCCCTGCTCCCCAGGTGACAGGGATCAAACACTGGAACCCCATGGAGAGGTGTTTTATGTGTGAGCAGGGATGTGTCTGCACATAGGGCTGAGTTGGGGAACGTGCCTTTTAAAATGAGAACTGAGCATTGTCAGGGTTCAGGGTGAGGCTGGGAGATGGGTGGAAAGAAAGGCAAGAAGAGAAAAGGGAGAGGAGCAATCAGGGAATGAGCAGGGAAAGTGAGAAGGGAGGTGAGAGAGGAGAAAAGAGCTGGGACAGGAAAGGAGCGGAGAAGTAAGAGAATCCAGGGAACGAGGGAGAAAGAGTTTGTATGGAGACAAGAAGAAAAAACGAGAAAGTGTCACGGGAGAGGAGGGAATAAAAGGAGAGAGAAGGAGGCCTAATGCACCCATAGCACCTCTACATCCTCCTCCATAAGCTTCATCATATTTTATTGTGATACAGTTTTCCAGAAAGCAAGTTTCATAAGGGCTGTTTCCATGAACGTCTCATTCACTACTCATTTCTATTCATACATAGAAGTTACATAAATGAATAAATGAAAGGGTGGGTCTAGGAAAGAGGGAAAAAGGCAGGCAGACAGGGATGACGGGAAGAGCGATACCGGGCAAGAGAGCAGAGGAAACAGGATTGTCAGCTCCACAAGCCCTGGCTTACCTGGGGGGGTTGGACATTGCCCATACAAATATGCTTGGTGCAGCTTCACCAGGAGAATGCCTGTCTGTGTACCTAGGTTGGTAACCCCAGCACCACCCTCACTACTTGGCAGAGCACCCAGACCACACCAGAACTCTCACCCTTTCCCAAGGCTCATTAGATTGGCCTGGCCTCCTCAAGCCATCAAATGGCAGGAGTTCTACCCAAAGCCCCGCTATTCTTTCCTTCAGCTAGGACACAGCGTGCCACCGGGAGCCAGCCAGAGCCATCTGGTTTAGCTCTCTTTCCTTCTTTGCATAGACCTTTCTTGTTATTCTTGGTGCTCCCACATTTTATTCGCTCTGAAATGATGTGATGTCAGAGACTCACTACCACCTGAGATGAATCTCAAAAAGTCTTCTAGGCCTTGCTTCTAGATCCCCAGTGCTCTTTTTTCCACAGAGCTTCCTGCAGCTAAAGCCTGTTTACCCTTCAACCTGTTTGCTCCTTGCCTCCAGGATTCCAGGAAGATTAAAGAAAATCATAAGTCAATAAGGATACTTGGTTGCATCATGCAAGCTAACCAGGGCAAAAGCAAACAATAATAATTATATCCCTATTGAGGGAGGGATCAATGACTCTAAGCCAGTTTTCTGGAATCTCTCCCAGGGTTCATAAAAGCCCTATCAGGGCAGTATCATTGGGTATGTCCCTTTTGGGGCTTGGAAGGTTTCAGTGTAAGTTATGGGGGTGTCTTAGTCACACTGTATTCATACTCCCAGATTATGCATTTCCTCAAATTGACTTTAGGATGTCCAGGTCCAAACCAGCTCCTACTGACAGCCATGAGTGAAAGAGAAAATCAGATACCCCCAAGGAAGAATGCAGAGGAGCTTAGAGGTAGGAAGAACCCATTACCACCCTGTGACCCCTGTGTGCTTAGGACAGAAAAGTATGAATGACGGTACTATTTCATCTGGGACACTGTAAACAGTATGCTCTCACTTCTTTTTTCTACCCGAGCAAATATGCATGGTGTTCACATGAGCCTCCTTTGACAGATCTACCATTTACTTTTTGCCCAAGTTTTTTGACTATCCTCTTTTGTCTTAACCTCTTCGAGAGTTGATTCTCTTTCTCCTTTTCCTTCTTTTTGGCCCAGTCTTACGTTACTTTACAAACATGTTCTCCCCCCAGTTATGGACTTACCTGCTTCCCTCTTGGGGGCCATATATGGATCTGAAATCCAGCCCACATTCTGCTTGCCAAGCCATGTGCTGTGGCATGAGATGCGTCTACCCAGAGAAAATTCACACAATGGGGCTGTCCCCTCACCAAGCTGGTGACCCTGAGTTGCAATCATCCAGAAAAGAAGAATGCCTTCTTCCAGCTTGTAGAAAGATGCTGGACCGACGAAAGTTGATCCTGTCAGTCTGGCTGAAGTTTAGTGTGGGTTTAGGGGAAGATTAGCAGGAACAAAGTCATGTCAGAATTCCTTGATCACCATTGTGGGATTTAGTGCCGAAGAATGTCATAATCACTAAACACTAAAATGGTTACTTTTTCTCTCTTTTTGCTGAGTTCACAGACTGAGCTTGAGGGAGTTCAAGGTGCATATGCTAAGACACTCCAGTACAAATCTTACTGGGTAGAAATGTGAGGTAAATAATAGATGACGTCATGGATCCTGGAGGATGTCTTCTGTGTAAAACGTCCTCTGCCTGGGTCTATCACTATCTGTTCATTCTTTTGCGTTAAGCGGTGTTTCTCAAATTAATGTGACAATTAGATTTATCTAGAGCAATTGTTACAAATACAGATTCTCAGGCTCTACCCCAGAACTGAGTCAGAATCTACAGGGGAGGCTTGGAATTCTGTATTTTTAACAAGCTTTTGAGGACATTCTTATGATCATGCAAGTTGGAAATTGCAAGACTAGGACAGCTCCAATTTTAAAGTTCCTCATAAATCAAACACATGAGAAGCCAGGGCATGGGTGGATGATGGTGGCAGTGGTTAGAGCAGATTTGCCTTTGTTAGACACTAAGGGTATAGTACGTGTTTCTTAAATTGTACTATAAAAAATTACTCTTTGGTTTTATTAAAAAGCAGATTCTTTTTTCTTTTCGAGACAGAGTCTCGCTCTATCACCAGGCTGGAGTGCAGTGGCGCCATCCTGGCTCACTGCAACTTCCGTTTTCCTGTTTCAAGAAATTCTCCTGCCTCAGCCTTCCAAGTAGCTGGGACTACAGGCGCACACTACCACGCCTGACTAATTTTTTGTATTTTTAGTAGAGACGGGGTTTCACCATGTTGGCTAGGATGGTCTCGATCTCTTGACATCATGATCCGCCCACCTCGGCCTCCCAAAGTGCTGGGATTACAGGCGTGAGCCACCGTGCCCGGCCAAAAAGCAGATTCTTGTAATTTCTCCTGTCTGCATTCCCACGTGACTCTCAGATTCTGATTTAGTGGATTTGGAGATTAGCCTGGGTATCCACATTTAAAAAAAATCGCAACGGATGATTCGATGTAAGTGGTTCTCAGGCCTCATTCTGAAAAAAATTAGCTGATTTTCCACCTATTTCTCAGATCATAGTGAGTCAGTTTTTCAAGGAGCTTTGAAGATGTGGGCTGGAGGAGTTTTGATGAGGCTAAAGGGAGAGATGTATCTAGTACATACTTTGCTGGGACAGCCTTGCAAGGCTGGACAAGTTCCCTGTTACATTACATCCTCTGAGACAAGAGCTTGTGAATTTTAAGATGTAGGGAGTAAATCATTTGAAGGAAATTAAGATGGAAAAGAATGCCCAGGTAACGGACAAGGGGCTGATATGTTTTCTTTCCCACCCCCATCCTCTTCATTTGCAGAAGAAAGTGTGAAATTGGCTCTGAGGCAACAAGAAAATGTGAACACCACACTGAAGAGGGCGAAAGATGAAGTACAACCTGTTCTAAAGGCAGTGGAAGCCACAATGAATGAGACAAAGAAGCACAAAACCCACGTGAAACTCTTCCCACACTCACAGCTTTTCAGGCAGTGGGGTGAGGATCTTTCTGAGGCCCAGCAGATAAAGGCCCAGGACCTTTTCCAGAGGTTTGGTTACAACGTGTACCTCAGCAACCAGCTGCCTCTCAATCGCACCATCCCGGACACTCGAGACGACAGGTGGGAGGAACCAGGTGTGGGCTTTCAGAGACCCCAGTTTGATTTGAGGATGAGCTTTGGGAGCAGTGAACATTGAAGGTTGGGGGAGTGAGGGATTGATGGGGAAGGGGTCGTGGCTGAGCAAAGTTCTGGTTTTTAATTCATTTTATAATGACAGCTCAGAGAAGATAACCGACTGATCCAAATATTTACAGACCCTTGGGAAAGAACAGAAATGTGAGAGGATCAGAGGTCCTTTTCAGCTCTGATCCAGAGAAACAGAGATAGGATTGGTCTAACTGATAATTTTACAGATGAGGAAACTGAAGCGGAGAAGGGATTTGTGCAAGTCACACCAAAGCCAGCAGCAATACCTCCTTCCCTAGGACTTTGCTCAAATTCTCTACTTGGATTCATTCCTCTTTGCTGGTAAATCTAATATGAAGAGCAGCTCCTCTCCTTCTTCAGTTTCCCTTTCCTATTGTTTTTCTCTTTCTCTTCCACCATCCTTCATAATTCCTTTTTAGAAACAGCTTTGTTGAGATATAATTCACATACCATGCAATGTGTCCATTTAAAGTGTACAATTTAATGGCTTTCAGTATATTCACAGAGTTGTTCACCATTCCCACAATCAATTTTAAAACATTTTCATGACTTTAGAAAGAAACTGCATTAGCAGGCCCTCCCCATTTGCCCATAACTTCCTCATCCCTAGGCAACCGCCACTAATCTGCTTTCTATCCCTATGGATTTGTCTATTCTGGAACTTTTGTATTAATGGAATCATATAATATGGAGTCTTTTGTGACTAATACTTTTTACTTATCACAATGTTGTCAAGTATCATTCACATTTTAACACATATCAAACATCATTCCTTTTTATTGTCAAGTAATATTTCATTGCTTGGATTATGCCACATTTCCTATCAGGCAATGAACATTTGAATTATTTCCACTTTTTGACTGCTATGAATACTGCTATGAACACTCATGCACATATAAGTTTTTGTGTGAACAAATATCTTCATTTCTTGTAGGTGTACCCTATGGGTGGAATTGCTGGGCCATATGATAATTCTGTGTTTAGCCTTTCAAAGAACTCCCAGGTGGTTTTCCAAAGTGATTTCATCATTTAACATTCCCTCAAGCAGTATATGAGCGTTCTGATTTTTCCATATACTCACTGACATTTGTATGTACGTATGCATGTATGTGTGTATTTATTTATTTATTTTGAGGCAGTGTCTTGCTCTGTCACCCAGGCTGGAGTGCAGTGGCATGATCTCAGCTTACTGTAACCTCTGCCTCCTGGGTTCAAGCAATTCTTCTGTCTCAGCCTCCCAAGTAGCTGGGACTACAGGCATGCGCCACCATGCCCGGCTAATTTATTTTTAGTAGAGATGGGGTTTCACCATATTGGCCAGGCTGGCCTCGAACTCCTGACCTCGTGATCCACCTGCCTTGGCCTCCCAAACTGCTGGGATTACAGATGTGAGTCACCGCGCTGGCCTTGTTATTATTTTTCTTTTTAAATATAGGCATCCTAGTGGATCTGAAGTGGTATCTCACTGTGATTTTGTTGTAAATTTCCCTGAGGCTTAATAATGTGGAACATCTTTCCATGTATATTGGCCATTTGTATGTCTTCGTTGGAGAAATGTCTATTTGAGGACTTTGTTTTTTTTTTTTTAATTGTCTTATTTATCTTTTTATTACTGAGTTGCAAAGTACTCTATATATTCTAGATACAAATTCCTAACAGAAATATGACTTGTTAATGTTTTCTTTCATTGGGTAGATTGTCTATTCACTTTCTTGATGGTCGTCTTTGAAACACAAGAGTTTTAAATCTTAATGATATCCAATTTATCTATTTTCTCTTTGGTTGCCTGTACTTTTGGTGTTATATCTAAGGGACCATTGCCTGGTACAAGGTTGCAAAGGTTTATACCCATATTTTCTTCTAAGAATTGTATAGTTTCAGTCTTAAATTTAGGTCTTTGGTCCATCTTAAATTAGTTTTTGTACATAATGTGAAAAAGAGGGTCTAACTTCATTGTTTTGTGTGTGGCTGTTCAGCGATCCTAGCACCTTTGTTGAATAGACTACTCTTCCACATCAGATTGTCTTGGCACCCTTGTTGAAATCAATTGGTGATAATGTAAGAGTTTATTTCTGGATATCAATCCTATTTCATTGCTGTATAGGCCTATCCTGATGCCAGGAACGCATTGTCTTGACAATTGTAATTTTGTAGTACATTTTGAAATTGAAACTGTGAGTCTTTCAACTTTCCTCTTCTTTCTCAAGACTGTTTGGTCTATTCTGGGACCTTGAATTTCCATATGAGTTTTAGGATTAGTTTGTCCATTTCTGCAAAGAAGCCAGCTGCAAAGAAACCAGCAGGATTTTGATAGGGATTTCATTAACTCTGTAGATCAAATTGTGGAGGACTGCATTTTAACAATTAGATCTTCCAATCCATGAATATGAGAAATCTTTCCATTTATTTTGGTCTTTAATTTCTTTCAACAATGTTTTGAGTTTTCAGAATATAGGTTTTTTCACTTCTTTTGTTAATTTTATTCCTAGGTATTTGTCTTTTTGATGCTATTAGAAATAAGACTTTTAAAAAATATTTTGACAAAATTATATATCTTATCATATAAAATATGATGTTTTGAAATATATACACATTGTGCAATGGCTAATATATATGCATTACCTCACAGTTATTTTCAGTGGGAATACTTAACATCTATTCTCTTAGCAATTTTCAAGAATACCACATATTGCTATTGACAATAGTTACCATGTTGTACAACAGATTTCTTGAACTTATTCCTCCTATATAACTGAAATTTGTATCCTTTAACCAACATCCTTCTAACCCCTCTTCACTCCAGCCCCCATCCTGGCTCCTGGTTACCACCAATCATTCTACTCTCTACTTCTACGAGTTCAATTATTTTAGGTTCCGTGTACAAGTGAGATCATGCAGTATTTGTATTTCTGTGCCTGGTTATTTCACTTAACATAATATCCTCCAGGTTTATCCATGTTGTCACAAAAGACAGGATTTCCTTCTTTTTATGGCTGAGTAGTATTCCATCTATTATGGAATAGTATTCCTCTGTCATGAATAATGCTCCAATGTAAATGGGAGTGCAGTCTTTCTTCAATATACTAATTCATCTCTTGTGGACGTATTCCCAGTATAGGATTGCTAGATCATACAGTAGTTCTCTCTTTAGCATTTGAGGAGCCTCTATACTGTTTTCCTTATTGGCTATACTAATTTACATTCCCCTAACCATGTGCAATGGTTCTCTTTTTTTTCAGATTATTGATAATACTTATCTTTTATTTTTTGATAGTAGCCATTCTAACAAGGGTGAGATGATAGGTCAATGTAAGTTTAATTTGCATCTCCCTGATGGTTAATGATATGGAACATTTTTTTCATAAATCTCTTGGCCATTTGTAGTCTTCTTTTGAAAAATGTTTCCTTAGGTCATTTGCTGATTTTTATTTTTCTTGTTATTGAGTTGTTTGTGTTCCTTATATATTTTGGATATTAACTCCTTATTAAATATATGATTTGCAAATATTTTCTCTCATTCTGTAGGTTGTCTCTTCATTCTTTTGATTGTTTTCTTTGCTGTGTAGATTTTTAGTCTGATGTACTCCTATTTGTCTATTTTTGATTTTGGTGCCTGTGGCTTTGGGTCTTATCCAATAAGTCATTTCCCAAACCAATGTCCTGGAAATTTTTCCCTATTTTCTTTCTAAGAGTTTTACAGTTTGGGGTTTTATGTTTAAGTCTTTAATCTAGTTTCACTTGGTGTGATGAGATAAGGGATCAGTATTATTCTTTTTAAATGTGGTTATTCAGTTTTCCCAACACGTTTTACTGAAGAGGCAGTCCTTTTTCCATTGGGGCTATTCACGATAATTTATGGTTTCATTTAGACATTTTAGAGTTGTTTTTTCTATCTGTAGAATTTTGATAGAGATTAAATACAACCTGCAGATCACTTTGGGAAGTATGAACATTTTAACAGTATTAATTATTCCAACCCATAAACCTGAGATAATTTTTCATTTATTTGTGTTTCTTTAATTTCATTTATGAGTATTTCATAGTTTTCATTGTAGAGATCTTTCACCTCGTTGGGTAAATGTATTCGTAAGTATTAAGTTTTGGTATAGCCATCCTATATAGAATTGGTTGCTTGATTTCCTTTTTTGATAGTTTGCTGTTGGTATATAGTAAAGCTAGTGATTTTTATATGTTGATTTTGCAACTTTACTGAATTTGTTTATTAGTGTTGATCATTTTTAGTGGGTTCCTTAGGGATTTATATATATAGATTATGCCATCTGCAAACAGGGACATTCTAACCTCTTTTCCAATTTTGATGCCTTTTTTTTCTTTCTCTTGCCTGATTGCTCTTGCTAGGACTTCCAGTAGCATGCCGAATAGAAATGTGAGAGTGGGCATTCTTGTCTTGTTCCTTACTTTAAGAGGAAACGTTTTCAATTTTTCCTTATTGACTATGATGTTAGCTGTGGGTTTGTCATATCATCTTTATGTGTTGAGGCACAATTCTTCTATACCTAATTAGTTGAGAGTTTTTATCATGAAAAAATGTTAAGTTTTTGTTAAGTGATTTTTCTGCATGTATTGAGATGATCATATGGCTTTTGTCCTTCATTCTGTTAACATGGTGTATTACATATACAGATTTGTGAATGTTGGACCATCTTTGTATCCCTGAAATAAAACTCACTGAATCATGGTAAATAATCTTTTAAATGTGTTGTTGAATTCAGTTTGCTGGTATTTTGATGAGGATTTTTGCATCAGCATTCATCAGGGATATTGGTCTGTAGTTTTCTTTTTCTTTTTTTTTTTTTTGTTTTTTTTGTAGTCTTCTTGTCTGGTTTTGTTATCGGGGTAACATTGGCTTTAACAAATCAGTTTGAAAGTATTCCCTACACTTTAATTTTTGGAAGAGTTAGAGAAGGATTGGTATTGTTAGTTCTCCTTTAAATGTTTGGTAGAATTCAGCAGTAAAGTCATCAGGTGCTGGGCTTATCTTTTTTTTTTGAAACCAAGTCTCGCTCTGCCGCCCAGGCTGGAGTACAGTGGCACAGTCAGTCTTGGCTCACTGCAACCTCCACCCCTCGGGTTCAAGCAATTCTCATGCCTCAGCCTTTTGAATAGCTGGGATTACAGGTGCCTGACACCATGCCCAGCTAACTAATCTTTGTATTTTTAGTAGAGATGGGATTTCACCCTGTTGGCCAAGCTGGTTTTGAACTCCTGACCTCAAGTGATCCACCTGCCTTGGTCTCCCAAAGTGCTTGTATTATAAGTGTGAGCCACTACACCCAGCCTCTATGCTTGTCTTTGATAGGAAATTTTTTATTGCCAATTCAATCTCCTTACTCATTATTGGTCTGTTCAGATTTTCTGTTTTTCATGATTCAATCTTGGTAGGTTGTATGTCTAATTATCTATTTCTTTCTTTTTTTTTTTTTTTTTTTTGAGACGGAGTTTTGCTCTCGTTACCCAGGCTGGAGTGCAATGGCGCGATCTCGGCTCACCGCAACTTCCGCCTCCTGGGTTCAGGCAATTCTCCTGCCTCAGCCTCCTGAGTAGCTGGGATTACAGGCACGCGCCACCATGCCCAGCTAATATTTTGTATTTTTAGTAGAGACGGGGTTTCACCATGTTGACCAGGATGGTCTCGATCCCTTGACCTCGTGATCCATCCGCCTCGGCCTCCCAAAGTGCGGGGATTACAGGCATGAGCCACCGCGCCTGGCTAATTATCTATTTCTTATGGGTTGTACAATTTGTTGATATTTAATTGTTCATAAGTCTCTTATGACCCTTTATATTTCAGTTGTATCATTTGTAATTTCTTCCTTTCATTTCTGATTTTATTTATTTGATTTTTCTTTTTTTCTTAGCCTAAAGAGTTGTCAATTTTGTTAATCTTCTCAAAAAGCCAAGTCTTAGTTTTATGAATATTTTCTATTTTTTACTCTCCATTGTATTTATATTTGCTCTGATCATTGTTACTTACTCCTTCGACTAACTTTAAACTTAGTTTGTTTTTAGTTTTCTAGTTCCTTGAGGTCAAATTGTTTGATATTATATGTAAAACAATTATACATATATATCTCAATTATATATATATATTGTTTGAGATATATAATCAAACAATATATATCAAACTATCAAACTATATATCAAACTATATATCAAATATTATTTGTGGTGTGTGTGTGTGTATATATATATATATATATACCACAAAAAATATATATATATCAAACAATTGTGTTTGATACATATATTTATATATATATCAATATATATAATATATATATTGATATATATATATTTGTGTGTGTGTGTGTGGTGTAGACATTTATTCTGTAAGCTTGACTCTTAGAACTGCTTTTGCTGTATCCCGTGAGTTTTGATAGGTTTGTTTTTATTTGTTCAATAATCTTTTTAATTTCCTTTTTATTTACTTCATTGACCCATTGGTTTTTCCAGAACACGTTATTTAATTTTTATGTATTTATAAATTATTCCAAATTCTTCCTGTTATTGATTTCTAGCTTCATACCACTGTGGTCAGAAAAGATATTTGATATGGTTTCAGTTTTCTTAAATTTGTTAAGACTTGTTTTGTGACCTAACGTATGATCTATCCTAGAGAATGTTCCTTGTGCACATGAGCAGAATGTGTATTCTGTTGTGGTTATTGGAATGCTCTGTATATGTTTGCCAGTCTATTTGGTTTAGAGTGTAGTTTAAGTCTGATGTTTCCATATTGATTTTCTGCCTGCATAATATTCCCATTGCTGAAAGTGGGATATTAAGGTTCCCACTATTACTGTATATTTTAAATGTGTTAACATTTGCTTTTTATGTATTAGGTGCTCCAATGTTGGTTGTGTATATATTCTCTTGCCAAATTAATCCCAGTATCATTATTAATGATGTTCTTTGTCATGTTTTACAGTTTTTGACTTAAAGTCTACTTTATATAAGCATAGGTATTCCTAATTGCTTTTGGTTTTCATTTGCATGGAATCTCTTTTTCCATCCCTTCACTTGCAATCTAGGTATGACTTTAATGCTGAATTGGGTTTCTTGTAAGCAGCTTATCGTTGGGTCTTGTTTTCTTATCTATTTCACCACTCTATGTCTTTCGATTAAATAAAACCCACTTACATTCAAAGAAGTTATTGACAGGTAAGGACTTCCTACTGCTATTTTGTTAATTGTTTGTCTGGTTGTCTTTATTAGATCATTTGTTCTTTTCTTTCTTGCCATTGTCCTTTGGGATTAAGCTGTTTTCTCTAGCGGTGTGCTTTGATTCTTTACTTTTTGTTCTTTGTGTATCAATAAGTTTTTGCTTTGTGCTTACCATGAAGCTTACAAAAAGCATATTATAAATCTAACAAACTTTTTTTTTTTTTTTTGAGATGGAGTCTCACTCTGTCACCCAGGCTGGAGTGCAGTGGTGTGATCTCACTCACTGCAGCCTCTGCCTCCCGTGTTCAAGCAATTCTCCTGCCTCAGCCTCCTGATTAGCTGGGACTACAGGTACATGCTGCCACATCTGGCTAATTTTTTTTTTTTTTTGTAGTTTTAGTAGAGACGGGATTTCACCATGTTGCCCAGGATAGTCTTCATCCCCTGACCTCATGATACACCTGCCTCAGCCTCCTAAAGTGCTGGGATTATAGGTGTGAACAACTGTACCTGGCCAATAAACTATTTTAAGCTGACAGCAACTTAACTTTGATTGCAAAGAATCTCTACACTTTTACTCCACCCCCCCATTTTAAATTTTTAATGTCATCATTTACATCTTACCAAATTATTAGAGCTATTATTATTTTAATAGTTTTATCTTTTAATCTTCATATTAAAGATGTAAGTGACTTATACACCATGATTACAATATTAGAGTATTCTGAATTTGTGTATTTACTTTTATGAGCAAGTTTTATAGATTCATAAGTTTTCATATTACTAATTAGCATCCTTTTCTTTCAGCTTGAAAAACTCCCTTTAGCATTTGTTGTAATCCTAATCTGGTGGTAATTAACCCCCTCAGCTTTTGTTTGTATCTATCCTTCATTGTGGACAGCTTTTCTGGGTGCATACAATTTTCTTGGTTGACAGGTGTTTTTCTCCTTAATCATGTTTTGCTATTATTTATTTAAATAGACTTTCTACCGCTTTACCTTTTTCTTCTCTTTTTTTGAAATGTACAATGCAAATATTTGCTCTTTTGATGCTATTCCATAAATTCAATGAGCCTTCTTTATTTTGTATCTTTTATCATTATAAAATGTTATCCTTTAGTGCTAGTAACATTTTGGTTTTAATATCCATTTTGTTTGATATTAGTATAGCCAGTCTATTTTTCTTATAGTTGCTGTTTACATGACGTGTTTTATCATTTTCTACCCTTTTACTTTCAACCTATTCGTTTTTTTCAGTCTAAAGTATGGTTCCTATAGATAACATATAGTTGGATATTTTTTAAAAAATGCTATCTGTTATGTTACTCTACCTATTTTCTACTTTTTGATTGGATTATTTAATTTGTTCACATTTAATGTTTTATTGATATACTTGAATTTGTCTGCTGTTCTAACTAGTGTCTCATGCCATTTCCCTCTATTCATCTTTTACTTTTACTTTATTCCCATTAAGTGAATGTTTTCTATAGCTGTGTAATTCTTTTAATGATTTTTCATTATATTTTTTGAAAAACTTTTAGTGGTTGTTTTAGGGCTTATCACATACATCTTAACTCATCAGAATCTGCTTCAAGTTATATTAACTTAATTTCAATGAGATATAACAAAGTTATTCACATATTGCTCTACTTGCTCTTTCTTTTACTATTATTATTACAAGTTACATATATGGGTGGTAAAACTCCAAAATACATTATAATTATATAATTTTATGTCTATTAAAGAAAATGGGAAAAAGGAGAGGAAATATTAATTATAGAGTTTATTATATTCACCTTCTTATTGAATATGTCTGTTTCTGTACATTCGTTCCTGTGGACTCATTTTATTATCTGGTGTCATTTCTTTAACACAGCTTTGTCCCCATTCACCTTTGTGCTGTAATTGCCAAATATATTACATTACAATGTTATTGGCTAAATTATACAATTATATAGAAATTGCTTTATGCAACTGCTTTTTGCTTTTTAAATTAAGAGAAGAAAAGAGAAAGATATGTAGCTATACTGTCTTTTAGTAATTACATAATTACCTTTGCTGATATTTGTGTGTGTGTGTATTTGAATTACTGCCTAAGATCACTTGCTTTCAGCCTAAAGAGATTAGTATTTCTTGTAAGGTGGGTCTGCTAGCAACAAATAAATTCTCTTAGCATTTGTTTATCTCTCAAAGTGTTTATTTGAAAGATATAAGATAAAAAATGCTTGGTTGACAGTTTTATTTTTCTTCTGCCACATTTTCCATATGCCATCCCATTGCTTTCTAACCTCTGTTGTTTCTGATGAGATATCAACTGTTCATCTTACTGGGGTTCCCTTGCGTGTGATAAGTCATTTTTTCTTTTGTTTCTTTTAAAATTTTCTTTTTATTTTTGGCTCTAAACATTTTGATTATGATAGGCCTGGGTGTGTATCTCTGCATTTATTCTACTTGGAATTCATTCAGTTTCTTGGGCATGCCTCAAAAATCTTTGAGTATGAATATTTCTTTTGGGGTTATAAACTGTATCATAAATTGCAGCCTCTGAATACTAAGGTCTTATAGTTGAAGTGAGCAGACATCAAGTGAATAAGAAATTGTGACCAAGCTATTATAAATTGCTTTCTCTCTGTACTTTTAACCATCAGATAAAAGAATCCACATTCAAGATTTGACCTGTGACTGAAAGAGTGCATGGCAGTGGCCCAATGTATGGTTTGACTGATGAATTGGTACTCTCCACCACATCACTCTGAAAATGATTCTCTCGCATCCCTGATTCTTTGAATTAGGAGGGAGTAGGAAGGCATTAAATGGAGAAGAGAAAACTACTTACTTACCAAGGCCCCATTTATTTCAACATGTAGATTGCTTTACCTTGGATGTTCTGCCCTAAGGTGTTTAGAGGAATCTTTAACTTAATCAGCTTGTGAAAGAAATGGTGAAACATTTCATCTTTCATGCCAACTCCAATTAACTGGTAGTGACTACCTGGAGTATTATAAGGGGAAGACTTTTGAATCTATATGGTCAAAGACATAAGTGCTGTGATCTGTTAGCAATGCCTGCCATACTCAAGGAAGGGGGAATGGCGGCAATTGTGTCAGTATTTGCTACTTGTGACCTGGGAGGCAAGTAGGACCTGATATATTTTCTCCAGGGTCCACTGTATAATTTAAGTCTCTAGGCATGAGGATAATATGCTGGGATCAATTGGTAACTGAAGCTGCTTTGTTCTTAATTTTAGAGCATTTAGGTTTAATTCCATAGAGACTAATTCATAAAACTGCTTCTCAAAAAGTTTTACTATGATGAAAAATATATATAAATCAAGCGCCCATATATACCTTAATACTGTCTGAGTGACATCTGATACTTACAAACGAAGAGAGAACCTGTCTTCCCTGATGCCCATAAAAAAATCCATGTGGCTCAGACACACAGAATTCAGAGCTAAAGCATTCTGGAAACCATCATGGTTTGAATACTACAGATAGATAACTCCATCCACTTTCTCTGAGAAATAAATCATTTAGTGAATGAAAACTGTCACATAGAATCTTGAATTTGCCTAGGCATTGTATGCTATTTAGTCCAGCTTCCTGCCAAGTGAGTTGCCAAAGCAATTGTAGTTCCTGGGTTTCCTCAGCCTTCTGGATAGCTGTTTGATATCAGAAAGGTGCCAGCCCTGGCAGTTCTCATGTTGTCATGTCCTCTCTCTACCTCTCAGAGATGAAAGAAAGGCTTCTCAGGAGAGCGTTCTATGTAGTTGGAAAATGAGCCAGTCACTTAATAGAATTTGAATAGATATAAAATACCAACAAATGATTAAACAATTAAACACACAAAAGGTACAGCTTCAATAATAAGTTTCTAATAGGGAGCCCATCTGCTGTAAACAGGACCACCTACACAATTTGCAGAGCCCAGTGCAAAATGAAAATAAGGGACCATTGTTAAAAAATAATTAAGAATTTCAAGATGATAATAGTAATGAATTAAATCAATGGGGGAGACCTACATTCGGGCTCCTGTGTGACTGCACGGGTTGCATGCCATGAAGCTGGCCCTCCCAATGTAATATATATATATATATCCTCATATTGGGATTTTCTAAGGCAAATTATGTGGCTGGCATAATTCACCTTAGAAAATCCCGGCCGGGCGCGGTGGCTCACGCCTGTAATCCCAGCACTTTGGGAGGCCGAGGTGGGTGGATCACGAGGTCAAGAGATCGAGACCATCCTGGTCAACATGGTGAAACCCCGTCTCTACTAAAACTACAAAAAAAAAATTAGCTGGGCATGGTGGCGCGTGCCTGTAATCCCAGCTACTCAGGAGGCTGAGGCAGGAGAATTGCCTGAACCCAGGAGGCGGAGGTTGCGGTGAGCCAAGATTGCGCCATTGCACTCCAGCCTGGGTAACAAGAGCGAAACTCCGTCTCAAAAAAAAAAAAAAAAGAAAATCCCAATGTAAGAATACATATCTTGCAATTCGTTAAAGCCTGTTTGCATATAAACGAATTAGTTTATGTGTTCCACACAACAACAGGTTCAAGGCAAAATTGTGATATGAATGAAGTTTATCTTTCCAGCTGTAACACGTAGAACTTACCTTATCTACTTCTACCATTGTTCTCTCCTATTACTTGAGGTGGTACACTGTGATTCTCTCCTGGGAGGAGTGGCTAGAGATCTGTTCCTTTAGATGTCATCCAACCAACAAATACTTTTTCAGTATCTTCTGCTGCACTGTTCCAGATGATAGCTACTAGTCACATATGGTTACTTAAATGTAAATTAATTAAAATTAAATTAAGCATTTAGTTTTTTGTTACATTAGCCAGATTATAAGTGCTTGATAGGCACACCTGGCTACTAGCTATCATTACGTATAGGATAGATACAAAACATTTCATCATTGCAGAAAATTCTACTGGACAGTGTTGCTCTGCACATTCCAGCTCAGGTACTGGTGATGAAGCGGGGAGGGAAAGATTGTTCTTTTGGAACCAAAGGAGCCACATTTCCTACCTCTTTTGGTTGATATACAGTGGGTAAGAAAATGCGGGTATGGATAAGAGAAGTGTCATGAAAGCATTTAGAATATAGCCAAGAATATGCAAAAGATGGACAGGAAACAGTGGAGGAAAGAAAATCTGAAGTCACTGATGTGATTATGTGAATTAGAGGAAAGAGAAGTTCAGCAGAATTTTAATCAGTCTTCAATTTAACATTATCACCTGTTCTTACTCTCAACCGAATACAGATTTCTTATATAACCATCTTGTACCTGACATTAGGAACTGCCACTAGGCTTTAAAGAATTTAAAGCTCATCTCTTCCAGGCTCCTCTGCCTGTGCTTTAAATATTGATTATCCTTGGGCTTTAGTCCAAGGCTCCCTTCTGCTGGTAGGTAAGGTGATTTTATCCACTTACTAATTCACCACTTACATGGCAATGACTCCCAAATCCACAGGACTGTAATCCAGACTGTTCCTCTGAGGGTCCAGGGCCATGTATGCAGTGACCTGCCAGGGAATTCCATGGTGTGACTCAGAAGCATCTCAGACTCCACATGGCCAAACCTAAGTTTATCCATTTCTTTTTCTCCTCTGATTGCCCCTAGCTCAGTGAATGTTGCCATTGTCCAAGTAATAATGACAACAAGAACAATAATAGCCACCAAAGTAGTAAGAATAGCAGATAACCTTTATGGAGCTTCTTTTATTCTGAGCACTTCTGCACATTACCACAATTGAACCTCATAATAATGCTGTGATGTGAGGATTACTACTATTATTACTACTACTATTACTACTACTATTACTACTATTACTGCTACTATTACTACTACTATTACTACTATTACTACCACCACCCTCACCATTTTACAAATAAGAAAAGGAAGAGAAGCACAAAAAGATCATGCAGATAGAAAGTGACAGGTTCAACTCGAGTGAATACAGGTCTTTCTGGAGACTCTGCTTCTACTCTTCCATACTGCACTACACTCTTACAGCATTGGCATCGCTTGGGAGCCTGGAGGAAATTCAGGATCACGGACCCTGCTCAGATCTACTGATGAGAGTCTGCCCTTTAACAAGATCCCCAAGTGATTTGTGTGCTGGTGTTGTTAGAATCTGAGAAGCATTGTGATCTAGTGTTGCCCCTCCAACTTCCACCTGCCCACCACATTTGAGTAATGAGTGATGAGGAAATCAGATTGAAAGTATCTTCCTTTCACTCCTTTCTTTCTCCACGGTAGGCCTTAGGTGAGGTCTTCATACCTTCCCACCCTATTATGGTGTTCACATGTGGCTGATTACTTTCTGTTGTCCTCACGGCAGCCAGAATGGTTTCTTTAAAATGATGATGTGATCATACCAACCCTTTGCTTAAAATCCTTTAGTCCAGGCCCTGCGTGGTGGCTGACACCTATAATTCCAGCACTTTAGATGGCCAAGGTGGGTGGATCACTTGAGGTCTGGTGTTCAAGACCAGCCTGGCCAACATGGTGAAACCCTGTCTTTACTAAAAATACAAAAATTAGCTGGGTGCAATGGTGCACACCTGTAATCCTAGCTACTCGGGAGGCTGAGGCAGGAGAATCGCTTGACCCAGGAGGTGGAGGTTGCAGTGAGCCGAGATCGCACCACTGCGGTCCAACCTGGGTGACAGGGAGACTCTGTCTCAGAAAAAAAATCTTTTAGTTCCTCTAGGGTAAAGTCCATCTTCCTAGCTTCCAATGTTCAGTCCCTCTAGTCTGTCCAGCCTCATATCTCTTGGCTCTACTACTAAGCAGGGCAGCTCTCCAAGGACTGTGTTCTTTTGTGTCCCTGGCATTCACCTGCATTTTGGCTTTAGCCTAAAATCCCCTTGCAGTTTCAGAGGTGCAATTCAAATGCCTACCAACATCCATGATGTGAGAGTTTTGGGTGAGGGCGATGGTGAATGGGTAAACAGCGAGCTACACTGTGAGTAACTGCAGCAACCCTGGCTCTGGACAGAGCAGGGGCTATCTGCTGGAAAAGCGGTTGCAGTGAGATAAATTTTTTGTTTGTCAGAGAGATAAGAAATCTGGATTCGTATGTTGGCAGCTACTTTAAGTTTGTTTAAAAAAATGTGTAGATTGAGGCTTCCTTCCAGAGCGGCAAAGTGTTGAGTGCAACATTTTCTTTCCCTAGCAAAACAACTATTTGACTGGATAAAATTATAATTATTTAAATTTTTTTACAAACTGTCCTAAGGGAATATGCAAATGGAAAAACGTTCTTTCAAGAAAATCTACTAAATATCCTTAAGAACAGCAGGAGTCTGTGGTATTGCAGCTATGACTTGTTCCCCCCACCCACCCCCACACTGTCTTACGGAAACTACTCACGGTTCTCTGCTCTGAGTGGCTGTGGTCAGGAAGGGGGCTCCCTGTCTCTGCAGGTCCTAGCATCCACAGGTCCTTGGCATCACCCCAGGAAGGGCAGGCCACCCACATTTCACGCCTTCTCCTTCCTCCACTAGGAATGCAAAAGCTTTATTCCTAGTGGAGGGGATTGAGAGAGACAATTGTGACTTCTTTTTTCCACTTTGCCTCTACTCATAGGGTGAAATTTCAATTCCAGGTGCATGGGTCCAAGAACACTGGGCTCCAGTTGCCCCTTCCCCAGCTTGCTGGCAGAGTGGAAGTTCCATACCAGAACGCACAAGCTAAGGCCAGGACCTCCTTCCCTCCAGCCCACGTCTACTTGTAGAGCAGGGTGTCATTCTAAAAGTGGGCTTCTGTCTCCACTTCCAGCTCCTGTGCAGTGGTGCAGAAGTTCTGTTAAGGAGGAAAGACAGGATGAAAACCTCCCCAGCTCTACTTTAGGGACTGACCTTATTTGGAACAGATGATAAAGAATTCCACGCCCAATGGTGTTGTCTGAAACAATAGAGATCTTGGGGGAGAAAATTAGAGTATGCTCATAGCTCCATAATACTGATAGCAACAAGCAAAATGGCAGAACAACCAGAAATTTCACAGGAAGAATCAGGGAAAAGGACTGCCAAAAGAGTCCCCCTTGGACGACACTCATTTCTGGGTGACCTAGAAGTTTGTGTGCAAGCACCAGACTGAACTTGCTCAGGAACAGCAAGAGTAGAATGAGGGGAAGACTGAAAACCATTTGCTAGCCAGAACACAGATCCATCAGCAAACAGCTGAAGCCTCACTGGCACTAGGGGCTTAAGCCCAACTTCTGAACAAATACTGCTTGAACAATAAACTGCTCTGACTCAGAGGCAACTACTAGGAAGTCAGGATTAAAAATAAAATTATGCACATCCCTGGTAATCTGGAAGACTATGTGCATATCCATGGCTGTGCTCTTTTAGGAGTTATCACAGAGAAAAAATCCAAGCTACCAGTATGTGGGTCAAACTGTAAACTCCCTGAACTGTGATCACAGCCTCCATGCCACATATATCCAAAAATCTAATCAACCAAGGAGTTTTAAATCCAATCTCTGATGAGTAAGTGGCTTATGATGATCTAGAAGCAAACCCCAGGGACCCAGGCTAAAAGAGAAAAACAAGGAAAAAAAAAAAAAAAGATCAAGATCATGAGCATTAAAGGCTGAACACTGCAGGAGAAATATTTTGTAGACTTTGCAAATTAGTTCAGCCAAGTCACTAACTGAATAAATGAACCACCAAGCAAATTACAATGACATCTACTCCTCGGTTATATACACAGCTACTAGGCACTTTGTCTAAAATAATAAATTTTAATAAGAAATTATGAGACATACGAAGATACAGGAAAGAGTAATAACTCATGCACGAAATAAAACAAAGCAACGACTTTAGAAGGGGCCCAGATATTGGACTTAGATGATAATGACTTCAAAGCCGTCATTATAAATATATTCAAAGAACTAAAGTTAGCCATGTCTGAAGCATTAAAGGAAGGTTATAATGACAATGTCTCATGAAATAGAAATTATCAATAAAAACTTTTATAAAAAGATGCCAAATGATCATTCTAAAATTGAAAAGTACAGTAATAAAAATGAGGAGTTTGACTTTCATTTTCTGCTGTGGCTTTTAAGGAGCTTAGAAGTCCCTACTCTATGCTAATAACAAGTAAAAAGCTGAAAAAAATGGAAAAATAAACTCTTCTCAGGTCTCTTAAAGAAGTGACATTGGAGGGCAAAGTGCTCCCCCCAGAATTGGAGAGACAGACAGGTGGATACAGAGACTCACAACTTTACCACAGCAGAAGCTATGGGAACCAGTGCTAGGATAGGAAAACCTGAACTGAAAATTGATGAACTGAGAACAAGTCTGAGAATTAAACACTCTGCGGAGACCCAGTCACAGGGACTCCTACATTTGTGTACATTTTCCCTCCAGGACCTGTACCAGATCCTCACAGTAAATATCAGAAAAATCTCTTCCTGCCTCTGGGAGGGAGAGGGGAAGAGGTGAAAAGGAACCATTTTGAAATTTGCGAGAGTATTCTGTTGTTCTTAACAAGGTCTGCCTGAAAGAGAAACTATCTTGCCAGAGCCCAAGCTGCTGGGGTTTTATGATAGCCTAACTGCTGTGGTTTGAATGCTTGTCCTCTCTGAAAATCATATTAGAATTTATTTGCCATTGCAATAGTATTGGGAAGTGGGACATTGAAGAGGTATTTAGGTCATGAAGGCTCTGCTCTTGTGAATGGGCTAATGTAATGCTCTTACCACTTCATTATCATGAGAGCGAGTTTGTTTTCATGGGACTGGGTTCTTGTTCTTTTCATCCTTCTATTTGCTCCTTCTGCCATGTGATGCGTTTCACCGTGTTATAATGCAGTATGAAGGCCCTCACCAGACGCCAGCACCTTGATATTAGACTTATTAGCCTCAAGAACCATGAGCCAATAAATTTCATGTTCATTACAAGTTATCCAGTCTCAGGTATACTGTTACAGCTGCACAAAACGGACTAAGACACTAACCTACCTGGGAGAAGGGGAATATTCAACTCCAGCCTCCTTTAGCTTTCTACATGGTGAAAGGAAAACACCCAACTTTAGCTCCCTGTACCCTGTTACACAGGGAAAAGGAAATATACACTTAAAGTTATGATCAAGTGATTGTTGACAAGGGCAGCAAGACAATGCAATGGGAGAGAGAATAGTCTCTTCAACAAATGGGTGCTCGGACAAGTGGATATCTAGATGAAAAATAATGAAGTTGGATCCCTCTTCACACCATACGCCAATATTAACACAAAATGGTCATAGATATAAATATAAGAGATAAAACTATAAAACTCTTAGCAAAACAAAAACAAAAACAAAAAACCAGCAAATCTTGAGAGACAGTGGGTTGGCAAGAGTTTCTTAGATATGACACCAAAAGCATAAGTGAAACAAAATTGAAAAGTTGAACTTTATCAAAATTTTGTTTTTGCTGCAAATAATACCATCAAGAAAGTGAAAAGACTGCCCATGGAGTGGGAGAAAATATTTGCAAACCCTACGTCTGATAAGAAATGTAGAATATATAGAGTGCTCATAAAACTCAATGATAAATTAAAAATGGGCAAAGATATAGAAGAAAACTTTTGGAGCTGATAGGTAAGTTTATTACCTTTATAATGGTATTGTGGGTACGTGCATATGTGCAGTTTTTGTGTATCAAACCCCAATAAAGCTATAAAATGTCTAAACCAGTGCCTAGCATATGGTAAGCATTTAATAAATGTAGGCTGGGATTTTAAAAAATGTGTTAAGCACAATTCTCTGAGCAGTTTGCCACCTGTCTCTGGTGGTGAAGTAGGTGGTTGTGTCCAAGTGGCTGGAACCTGATAACATGGGAGAAGGGCCGTGGCGATGACAGGAAGAAAGCTGCTAGCAAGGAAACTAATCCGGGCGTGGAAGAGGAACGGGAATTCCTTTTGAACTGTGTTGAATGTTCAAATGGAAACATCTAGTAAAGATTAATACAAGATGGTTTGTCCTCATAGCAGAAGAATTTTGCATGAATGAATATAAAATCTTGCTACTGTGGTAAACCACTAAGAGTTTTGCTTTCCAGTGAATTTGAGAGGGGGATGAATTGGTTGATGTAACATCACACAGAGTGAAGGGAAAGATTGGATAGCAGTGTTTCCGTAATTTAAAAAATGTGGTTATAAAAATGATCTCTTATAGGTGTCTTCAGAAGACGTATCCTTCCCAACTCCCATCCCTCAGTGTCATTCTCATATTCATGGATGAAGCTCTGTCCATTATACAGCGGGCCATCACCAGTATTATCAACCGGACACCATCTCGATTGTTGAAGGAAATAATCTTGGTGGATGATTTCAGCTCAAATGGTGAGCAACGTGATAAAGAATAATTGTCAAAATCGTCGCTTGTCAACTGTGCTTGGCTGGAAAGAGGTTTGGCTTAGAGTTTAGGACACCCTGGGCTTCTCTTGCAGGGAAAATAAAAAGATCATTAGTTGAGGGTCTGTTTGTGCTAGCCACATTTAATCTTCACAAAGTCAAGACAGAGGAAAGTTATCTCAGTTACACAGATGAGGAAAATAAGACTTTGAGAGATACACAGCGTGCTTAAATTGGACTGCAGGCCAGTGGCAGAGCTGGGAGTTAGGCCAGGACTGTGTGCCTCTAAATCTACTTGCGCCCCTCCCAGTCACCACAAAGGAGCCTGTGGGGTGAAACAGAGTCTAGAGGAGGACCCTAGATGCCAGGAGGGGACTTAGAGTTGCTCCTTGTGAGGAAGAGACCATTCTTCCTGGATCACTAAACTTGGAGAAAAGAGAGCTTTGGGTGCTGACTCTTCAAAGTGGCAACAGCGCTTGCCCAGAGGGTGACCCCTGCCCTGAGTCTAGCCCACCCAGGGAAGAGACGTGGAAGACGGTGGACCTGAGTCCTCACTTTCTGAGTTCATAATCCCGGCTTCTCCTTTGTAAGTGTTATGTCCTTGGGTAACTCAACGTCTTCATGCTCTGGTTTTCTTATACACAAAATATGAATGTTTATAATAACTGTTTTATGAACTAAAGTGAGAATTAAATGATATAATCATGGCAGCTAACATTGCTTGTTCTAAGCACCTTACATGTGTTAACTGTTTTAATCATTACAACAACCCTATGAGGAAGGAACCACTTTTTGACCCATTATACAGATGCACAAAACTAAGGCATGGACTGATCAAGGAACTCGTTCAGTATCCCGCAGATGGTAAGTGACAGAATTGAGATTTGACCATAAACTTCAGAGTCCTGAGCCCTAGTTCTAATCACTATGTTCCTTTTATAATACATGAATTATGGGGGGGGTGGCTCAGTGGCTCACACCTGTAATCCAGCACTTTGGGAGGCTGAGGCAGGTGGATCACGAGGTTTGAGACTGGTCTGACCAACATGCTGAAACCCCATCTCTACTAAAAATATAAAAATTAGCCGGTGTGGTGCTGTGCACCTGTAGTCCCAGCTACTCGGGAGGCTCAGGCAGGAGAATTGCTTTAACCTAAGAGGCAGAAGTTGCAGTGAGCCTTGAGTGCACCATTGCACTCCAGCCTGGGTAACAGAGCGAGACTCCATCTCAAACAAAAACAAAAGCATGAATTATGTAAAGCATTTAGCATTTAGCACATGGTAGCCTCTCGGCAAGTGTTGGCTCTTAGTTTTATTGATTTTGCGCAACGAATAAAAGAGAGCAGAGTTAAGTTACGAAAACTTAGAGGTTTGGGCTAGCAGTAAGGAAAAATTTTCTGACTATAAGGGCTATGAAGTGGCAGCTCCTTGGAGGCAGATTATGTTCCTTTTCTGGGGATCTATAAGTACAAGATAGGTTATTGTACCTTCAACCTGTCTCTCAGGAGAGAGAGCAAACAGAATGATTGCTTAAACTTTCCTTTTTAGACTTCCACACTAAAAATACTTACCTTCATCCTTTGCATACCTTCCTCTCTTGTACTTCCAATGTAACTAAACAAAAAATAAGAAGGTACAATTCTTAGAATAAAATTCCACTGAAAACCAGAGAAAAGAGACAGATTTCATTCATTTCTGGGCATGGAGACTGTTAGCAAGTTGCACACCTGGTTTTCCGAGCCAAAAATAGGAGCTTGATTAGAAAGACCTCTGCCCTGGGCTTCTGAAGACACTGGCTCTGCTCCCTGGCAGAGACAACCTTAGGCAGGTCCCCTCTCCTCTTTGGGACTCAGGGTCTTCATGAGGCAAATGCAAGAGTGGAGCTGGAATACTGTGAAAGATATCTTTTTCTGCCAATAAAAAAAAATCAATCAGTTTATACCTCCATGTTGATGGGGTGTAGATAAGACTTAATTTAGGACTTTTCCTGTGGAACAATAAAATAAAAAAAAATACAAGATTAGAAACACAGGGTAGACACATAAGGAAAAGCGAAAACTTTCTTATTGTTCTAAATCGCACTCCATCATAACACATTCTTTGGGTCTGAAACCCATTTTCGTTTTCCACAGAGATGATTTGTTCGGATGGTCACAGAAGAGGGGACTGTCTGCCATTCTCCAGTGTTACAGGGACAGGAATTAGAGAGTGTCTCTCATTAACCATGAAAACACCAGCCAAATTGGTCCTACACCGAGCACAACTCAAATATCTGTTTTGTGTTAAACAGGAAAATAAATGGAACTCTCTACTATGCATGTCGAAAGAGAAACTCACTATCCATGTAAATTTGGGGGCAACTGACTCAACCACTTCACACTTCAGTTTCTGCATCTATAACATCAGGAAATAATGGTGTCTACCTGGTAGGACCAGTTTTGGGATTAAATCATGTGTGTAAAGGGCTCAGGAGAGAGCCTGTTCCCATTACATGCTAGCTAGTGTTCTGCTCCTCACCTATCGCCTATCTCAGTATTATTTGTAGTACTTTTGAAATGCCAAAACCTGGTGCCAGAGATTTGCCTCTTTTCTGTCTTTCCCTAGATGTTAAGCTTTATTCACATCACTCAAATATTTTGAGCTCAAATGTTAAATGCCACTCAAACATTAGATGAGATCTAAGCTTTCTAGAAATTATATCAAGGTAGGTGGAATGCTGTATTTTCTACCTAATTTTAGGAATATTACACAATCAACAACTACATGTTGAGTGTCTACCATGTGCCAGGCACTGGGCAGGGAAGAGGATGTCAGAGAGTTCAAGAAGTTTCCATCTTAATTGATGAGGCAAGACAATCTGTGGAAAGATATGTCAATGTGTGGAGAATAATGTGACAAGCAAAATGAACTGTCAGTAGCATCAGAAGGCACAGAGAGGGGGGGCGTGATGATCTAACGAGGCTTTCTGGAGGAGATGGGCTTGCATTGGGACTTGAAGGCTTCATAGGATTTGAGACAGCAGAGGAAATGAAGGAAGACTCAGAAACTGGGTTGGGGTAGAGAACTAGGGAGTGCAGAAAGAATGGTGTGAAGAAAAATGAGGAATACGGAAGCACCCTGAGCTGACCAGCTGGAAATAACAGGTATGGGGAAGAGACCAGTAGGAAGGCAAAGCTGGGAAGGGAGCATAGGTTGTCTTCAGAAGACCCGTTGAGGCATCCTTAATTTTTGTGCTATATGATAGGCATTGTTTCTCAGGAGGTGACTCAGAATCTATAGTCATAAAAATTTAGAGTTGGAAGGGTCCTGAATATCTGATACTTTTCTTGATTGTGTGTGTGTATGTATATATATATATATTTTTTTTTTTCTTTTTTTTTCTTTTTTTCTAAAAAAGAGTCAGAGTTTTACTCTATTGCCCAGGCTGGTCTCGATCTCCTGGGTTCCGGCAATCCTCTGCCTTGGACTCCCAAAGTGCTGGAATTACAGGCATGAGCCACCATGCCTGTAATTCCAGCACTTTGGGAGTCCAAGGCAGAGGATTGCCGGAGCCCAGGAGAACCATGGTACTTTTTCCTTAAGTTGAGAAAACAGACACATCTAGTGCAGAGTGACACAGAATTATGTAGTGACCAAATTAGAATCTAGATATTCAGGTTCAGTGGCACCTCCTGTGGATTACTGAGTAAAAGTAGTGCATGGATAGGTATACAGACTGGCCACCTTGGCTACCCCCAGCTTACTCCCAGAGGAAGCAAACAGCCTTAGATGTCGTGGCTCTGTTTAGCACCTTCAATAATTGAGACAATCACTCTTGAGTGCAGCAGATCTAAAATGGGGCAAGTTTTACTGCCATCATCACGTAGGTGATGATTCCAAGTCTTGACCACTGTAGGTCTCACAAATATGCTCTTCTTTTGAGAGAGGAGCCAGAATCTCATTCCTTGACTATGAGAGTCTATGGGGAGAGAGGAGATGGAGGGAGGACTTGAGAAACCCAACCACGTACTCACAAGAGTTCTTGAGACAATATGTCCTGGTGGCTAAAGACAGCATAGGCTCATGTCCAGGGTATGCCACCTACTAGATATGTGACTCGGAAAAGTTTTTTAAAACTATTTGTGCCTCAGTTTCTTCACCTGTACAGTGGGGATATTGTAGTGCCTACCACATGAGATTCTTTCAGAATTAAATTAATTGATTTTATCAATGAGTAACTCAGAGTCATTTGGCTAGATATTTTGCATGCCGCTCAGTGATTTGCATTCAGGTTGTTTTCTTACACATGAGGAAGTCAGCGGTAGGCTGAGCCAAAGAACAAAGCCGTAGACAAGCTTTATTAAAAGGGAAGAAAGGGAAGAAAACCACCTGTGAACAGTCCGGGAATAGTGAATCTTGTTTGCATAATTTTTGAGCTAAATTCACCAGCTAGAAGCTGGCAAAGAGATTAATCTGGGCATTCTGTCCCAGTTGGTCCTTAAGTAGGCTGGGAGTATCTAAAACAAAACAATTTTAGTCATTTATGGATTTTCCAGATAGTCTTGAGAGTTTAGTTATGAAGATGTTCCAGGCCTTCCTGCAGTGTTTTCCATCAGCCTCTGTACCTTAGTTAGGCCAGGTCTGTCCTACTCATTCTCTCAAGAACTTCTTAATGTTAAAACTCATTCTCTCAAGAACTTCTTAATTTTAAAAAGCACCTGTGACAGGGCCTGACACGTGGTAAGCAGTATTATCATTCTAAGATAGTTCAACTGTGAAGGAAAGGAAATTAGGAATGATCACAGTACACTTCAGGTGAAACGGAGAAGAGAGGCAGGCACAGGGGAAATACTACTATTCTAGTTGACTCTTCGAATTGCCCATTTCATGCTGGAGGTAGTCCAGCCACTATCATAGAATAGTATAAAACTTCTGTATCACATCGATTATTGCACTCAGGATTTTTACAGGTGTGCACTTGGTTGACAGGAGAACTAAAGGTACACTTGAATGAGAAGATTAAACTTTACAACCAGAAGTATCCGGGACTACTGAAAATAATACGGCACCCTGAGAGGAAAGGTCTTGCTCAAGCCCGCAACAGTGGCTGGGAAGCTGCCACAGCAGACGTGGTCGCCATCTTGGATGCTCACATTGAAGTCAATGTTGGATGGTAAGGCTCAAGGAGGCTGATTCTTCTGGAAAGGGCAGAGAGGAGGTCTTGGGCATGTATTAAACACAAGACAGGATACTGTGGACATAGGGAAAGTCAGCACCAGACCTTAACAGAGGGAAGCTCCAAAAGAGTATGCTTTTATGCAGGCATTTGGCTTGGCTAGGAGAAGTAGCGTGGTGGAGCGTATTGACAGTCGGATCATAACTCTGACTGTCAAGTACCTTGTGAATTTGAATAAGTCACTTCACTTAACTAGACATTGTGTCTTTAACTGTAAAGATGAAGAGATTAGCCTCTGTTTATTTTAAAGATCTTTCCCCAGCCCTGAAATGACACGATATAATAAAGAGAGCTATGTTCTTTAGAGAATGTGGAGAATCAGACAGGAAAGAAGCATCATTTTGGAAACAGGGTGAACCAAGAGATAACGTAAATTCAAGGAGTAATATAAATACTGATAATCCTGCTTCACAATGGCCTGGGGGTGCTCCTTGGGTACTAATTTCAAACCTGTTCTTGACGCGGGTTGGATGCTAGCAGCCTCAGCTACCTCAAAAGGTACAGAGATTCTCTGGACTCTGGAGAGCTACTCACAACCTAGCACAGCCCAAATGGAGGAGGTGCTCAATGTTAGGGCAAGGTGCTTGGAGCAGCTTGCTGCACGCTCTCCTTCTAGGGCAGAGCCAATCTTGGCTCGGATTCAGGAAGACCACACCGTGATTGTGTCTCCCGTGTTTGACAACATTCATTTTGACACCTTTGAACTGGAAAAGTATCAACTGGCAGTCGATGGGTTTAACTGGGAACTCTGGTGTCGCTACGATGCACTGCCACAAGCCTGGATTGAGCTGCATGATGTCACTGCCCCAGTGAAGTAAGTCTGAGCAGGTTCAGGGAACGTGGTAGCGCCTGAGAAGACAGTGATGAACTGCATGGATTTTGTTTATCTTTGGTGGTTGTAATTGGGGTGAGGTGGAAGGAAGGGAGGGGTTGAGGTAAAGGGCAAGGGATAGAGGGAAAAAACCCCAGTGAGTTATCCCAGTTAAGAAATCACAGACACGTTGGGCTATTCAGGGACTTTCAGGCAAAAACCAAGCTTTCATAGCCTGCTGATGCTTGGCCCAAATGCTTTCCAAAATTTAAATTTCTTTTAGTTATTTTTAAATGAAAATTTTCCAAAATTTAAAAGTTTGGAAAGCATTTGGGCCATTGCAAGCATTAGCAGACTATGAAGTAAGAATATCTAGATGAAAAAGATGTAATTTCAATATATTTTGAGAAGGGTTATGATAACACAGTGGGCCAGGGAAAGCTACATGCACTTAGTCCAGCCTGAGGGTTTAGGGAGGGCCTTCATGATAAGAACAGACTTAGGTAGAGTTCTGAAGCTCAAATAATCATTGAGCATCCCACCCGTCACCTCCGTTCCTTGTGGAGAGATCAGTGACTCTTGCTGTATGCTCTGTAGGAGTCCTTCAATCATGGGCATCCTGGCTGCTAACAGGCTCTTCCTGGGAGAGATCGGGTCTCTGGATGGTGGAATGCTCATCTATGGAGGAGAGAACGTGGAACTTAGCCTAAGGGTGGGTACATTTCCTTTCACTTTATGGGACAAAGCAGGAATAGAAATAATAGAAAAGTAGAAGGACCCCTTGTTCTAGGATTCTGGGATTGACTCAAGGTGGATACAGTCTCATGTTTCTAAGAGGTAATTAGCCCATAAGAAAAATTACAATCATGGCAGAAGGCAAAGGAGAAGCAAGGTACCTTATTCACAAGGTGGCAGGAAGGAAAATGAATGCTGGAGGAAACTACCAAACACTTATAAAACCATCAGATCTTCTGAAAACGCACTCACTGTCAGGAAAACAGCATGGGGGAAACCCTCCCACGATCCAATTACCTTCACCTGGTCTCTCCTTTGACATGTGAGGATTATGGGGTTTATAATTTAAGATGTAATTTTCCAGAGGCCTCCCCACCCATGCTGAATTGTGAGTCAATTATACGTCTTTCCTTTATAAATTACCCAGTCTCAGACAGTTTCTTTATAGGAGTATGAAAACAGACAAATACAGTGGTCTTGATCAGTGTTCCCATTTGTGAAATGAAGAGAAACATTTTGTTTAATGTACTTCATAAGAATGATGGTACAGTCATAATGTAATCATGAGTTTGATATGACTTTATAAGGATATTAATTAGAATTCTCATTCAGCTTCTCTGACAGAGACTAAAACAACAGAGACTTCAATATGATAGAAAGTAATTTCTCTTTCCTGTAACTTACTTGAACATAAGCAGTTCAGGATTGACCTGGCCGCTCTAGGGTGATAGGGACCAAGAGTTTTAGTCTGTGGTCCTGCCACATTCACCATAAAATACATCATATTTGTATTCTAGCCAGTAGAAAGAGAAAGGGGGGAAAGAGAAAACAAGCTCTTTCTCTTTAAGAGCACTATCTGAAAGTTGTGTATATTGTTTCTTTTCATGTTCTATTGATCATTACCTAGTCCACACCTGTGTGCAAAGGAGTCTGGGAAGTATAGACTTTAGTTAGTGGGTTATGTGCCCAGATGTTTGTTCTGTAATTGTAGATGTAGAGCAGAACACACCTCAGGAGTACAAGTAGTCTCTAACACAAAAAATATAAATGCAAAAAGAATTACTTTACATATGGTACTTAGCAAAGTCTTGAGGATGACCCTAGACTTTGTGGCTGGGTTTTCTTATCTACCAGAGCTTTAGTTGAATTTGGCTGGAACCCCAACTCTTCAACTCAGGACCGAAAGCCCTTATTATTTCTGAGTTCCTTATGTTTTGTTCTCCTCTTCTACATCTAGGCTGAGTCTCTCTGTTTTCATTCACCCAAATACACATAGAACACTGCCATCTCAGTTTCTGTAAGAAATTCTATTTCTTTAATATTTTGTAATTTTAAAAATGGACTTTGATTAAAATATACAGTCACGCTTTTTCCTTGGATCAAGCAGTTCTGCTTATATCCAGCTTCTTGGTTTGTGTGTGATTATTTGCCTTTCAAAACGTCTAAGCATTTATTAAGATCTTTATCCAGTAGTTGATCTTGAACATCAGAGCTGCATGGAGTGCTTTATTCTGACATCTAGTGGCCATGGCAGGGATGGTGCTCATTAACATGTGTAAATGGAGATGATGGGTAGGAAAAGTTAAGAAGGGAGATGGGGCCGGGTGTGGTGGCTCACACCTGTAATCTCAGCCTCTGGGAGGCTGAGGTGGGCGGATTGCCTGAGATCGAGAGTTCAAGACCAGCCTGACCAACATGGAGAAACCTTTTCTCTACTAAAAATACGAAATTAGCTGGGTGTGGTGGTGTATGGCTGTAATCGCAGCTACTTAGGAGGCTAAGGCAGGAGAATCGCTTGAACCCAGGAGGCGGAGGTTGCTGTGAGCTGGGATTGCACCATAGCACTCCAGCCTGGGCAACAAGAACGAGACTCTGTCTCAAAAACAACAACAACAAAACAACATTTGTTGAGCACCTTGTGTATTCATGCACTGTGCGAGAACTGAACATGTGACTGCCCGGGTTCACAGTACAGCTCTGTCATTTACTAGCTGATAAACATGGACAGGTTACTTAAAGGGGGATATCAGCATGGTGAGGATTAAATTTATGGAAAGTATTAGGACGGTGTATGGCACAAAGTAATATTATCAGGAGAAGCTTAATGTCTCTATATGTGTGTGTGAGAAAGAGAGAGAGAGAAAAATAAATGATGAAAGGAGTTTAACAATTGGGACTAAATTGGAAGAGCAGAGTCTGAAAACTTTTTGGGAAAGCTAATTATGAGCATTATTTCATAAACGGCAATCTTTTTTTTTTTCTTTTGAGACAGTCTTGCTCTATTCCCCCAGCTGGAGTGCAGTGGCGTGATCTCGGCTCATTGCAACTTCTGCCTCCCAGGTTCAAGTGATTCTCCTGCCTCAGCCTCCTGAGTATCTGGGATTACAGGCGCGCAACACCACAACTGGCTAATTTTTGTATTTTTAGTAGAGACGGGGTTTCACCATGTTGGCCAAGCTGGTCTCAAACTCCTGACCTCAAGTGATCTGCCCGCCTCAGCCCCCTAAAGTGCTGGGATTACAGGCATGAGTCACCATGCCCAGCCTAGGCAATCTTGACTTTTAACTTGAATTTAAGACTTTTTTTATGCCAACAGTTAATTTTTTGCCCCTAATTTATATGCGTTGAAAACCTTCATCAACTAGGAAAATTGGAGTAAGGTTGTATTTGGATTATTTAATGTTTGGCTAGAAAGAATAATAATACCTGAGTGCAAGTGGGATGTCACCTCCACATGATTCTGGGGACCAATGAGGAGAGCCAGAGGAGGAGAATGAAAGAGAAGCTGTACCTCAAGTTATCTCAGAGGCTGCCATAACTGATTCCTTGTTATGTCATTTAATCCTGCTGACAGCCCAAATGGTGGCTGTGCCCTTTTAGCAGATGAATAAATTGAGGCTCAACCTATTCCATCATTGCACACCTGGAAGCTAGAGGCAAAGCATCACGGGGTCACTTTGGCATCTGTCTGCCACACTGCCCTATGTCCAGCGTGCAGGCAGAGAAGGGGCATGAGAAACTTAGTGCAGTGAGAGTGGCTCAGGGCACGGCACCTCTCAGGACATGGGCACTTTCCTTGGGGATAAGGGAGCAGAGGCTGCCCCTCCTTTGGTCCACGTAGGAAGACTTCCTGAAGGAAGTATGATTTCAGCAGTTGTTTGGATGACAGGAGAGATGCAGTTGGGTAAACTTCTAAGGAATGAAGATTTAGTTAAGAAGGATAGGAAGCAAAGCACTCTAGCCGCCAGGTGTACAATGATGAAACCAGAATTTGAACATAGGTCAGTCTGATTTCAAAGCCTTGCTTTTTTTACTCTGTTATTCTGGGAAATAGGGTGCAGAGGAAGGCAAATCTAGGGTTTTAAGCAGTGGAAAAAGGATGAAAACAATGTGAAAGTCAGATAAGGAGACTGACTACTCAGTTGGACACTGTTTTGATATGTTAACTGAACCAGTGGGAGGTGCGCTACACACTCTTATCTCAGGGGCTCCCTTTGGCATGAGTGTGGTAGGTTGTAGCCACTGCTATGGGCTAATTACCTCTTAGAAACCTCTTAGAAACCATGAAGAGAAGACACAGGAGACATCGCATCAATCCAATATGATTAGATAGTCCTGTTAGCTACTGGGATGAAGATCATGTTTCCTAAGCCCAATATTAGAATGTGTGTTTTGACAAGCATGTTTTGTACCCATTAGGATGTTAAAAACAAATGTTTATAATTGGGTCATAAGCCATGGTATCTTTTGGTCAAGTTACGCAAATTAGTTTTCTATTGCTGTATAACAATGTTATCACAAACTTAGTGTTTTAAAGCAAGAAGCATTCATTATCTCACAGTTTCTGCAGGTCAGGGATCCGTGCACAGCTTAGCGGGGTCCTCTGTAAGGCTGCTATCAAGGTATCAGCCAGAGCTGGGTTCTCATCTGGGCTTCAGTGTGGAAAGAACTGCTTTCAGGCTTACATTATTGTTAGCAGCATTCAGCTCCCGAAAGTCTTCCAGGCTCAGGAAGCATTCGGTTTTATGCTGGGTATCAGTTAGAAGCCACTCTTAATGTCTTCCCTTTTCGTGTGTTAGCTGACAACATGGCAGCTTGCTTCTTCAAAGCCAATGAGAGAGCATCTCTTGGCAAAACGGACTCTACATTTTGCAGTGTATTCATGATACGTGTAATCAAGCATGTCCTGGCATCTTTGCCATGTTCTGTTGGTTATAAGCAGGTCACCGGCCCACACTCAAGGGGAGGGGATCAGGCAAGGCTGCGGATACCAGGAGGAGAATCACGGGGTCACTTTGGCGTCTGTCTGCCACACTGCCCTATGTCTAGCATGCAGGCAGAGAAGGGGCATGAGAAACTTAGTGCAGTGAGAGTGGCTCAGGGCACGGCACCTCTCAGGACATGCGCACTTTCCTTGGGGGTAAGGGAGCAGAGGCTGCCCCTCCTTTGGTCCATGTAGGAAGACTTCCTGAAAGAAGTATGATTTCAGCAGTTGTTTGGGTGACAGGAGAGAAGCAGTTTGGTAAACTTCTAAGGAATGACGATTTAGATGAGAAGGATAGGGGGCAATACAAAGACAGGAGTGGGAGGACTGAATATACATTCTTTAAAAATGGTTCTAAAAAGTAGTCTCCTGTGTCAGTAAGCTATGCAATTCACCGACTGTGAAGCACAGGTGATCTTTTTTGTCTTTTCTGCAGGTGTGGCAGTGTGGAGGGAAGATCGAGGTTTTGCCCTGCTCCCGGATTGGTCACGTAGAGAGACACCACAAGCCCTATGCCTTGGATCTGACCCCTGCCTTAAAGCGCAATGCTCTGCGAGTGGCTGAAATCTGGATGGATGAGCACAAACACATGGTCTACTTGGCCTGGAACATACCTCTCCAGGTGAGTAATGGAATTGAACAGCAGCACGGAAGAATGAAAGAGGAGGAGATAGTGGTTATGTAACGGGGAGAGATAAACAAAAGTGCCAACACAGCCCTAAAGAATTAGGGTAAGGGCAGGGCGCGGTGGCTCACGCCTATAATCCCAGCACTTTGGGAGGCCGTGGTGGGTGGATCACGAGGTCAAGAGATCAAGACCATCCTGGTCAACAAGGTGAAATCTCGTCTCTACTAAAAAAAAAATACAAAAATTAGCTGGGCATGGTGGCACGCACCTACAGTCCCAGCTACTCGGGAGGCTGAGGCAGGAGAATTGCTTGAACCCAGGAGGTGGAGGTTGAGGTGAGCCGAGATCACGTCATTGCACTCCAGTGTTGGTAACAAGAGCGAAACTCCGTCTCAAAAAAAAAAATAATAATAATTAGGGTGAGGTCCTGATGGTGTGATAATAACGGCTTTAACATCTATGTAACAGTACAGTACTGCATTCTGGACCCTTTTATATATTAACTTATTAGCCATCACAACATATGTAGGGGATGGATAGGTTTTATTTTTATGATTCTAAATTTTACAGATGAGGAAACTGAGGCACGTAGAGTTGAAAGAAACTTGTTTATGGTAATGCAGGTAGTAAGATTCAAACCAAGGAAATCTGGGTCCTAAGTTCCATGTTCTTTATCTCTCTTCTATAATGGGTGACATAAACATAGCAGGTGTGGTATGGGGTGGTAGAAGAGGGCACTGTAATCTTGTTGGACGAACAAGAATGAGGATAGCATTCTTTTTAAAGTTTTTTTGGTAGAGACAGGGTCATGCTATGTTGCCCAGGCTGGTCTGGAACTCCTGGCCTCCCAAATTGTTGAGATGAAAAGTGTTAGCCCCTGCACCCAGCCAACGATGGCCTTCTTAGCTAAGCCCACATCTTATACCCTGGCTGTTTAAGGTTGGCATGCTATGCGGTCTCGTGCCCTTGAGCTCTGGCTCTGGGCTAGAGCATGTGGAGCCATGCTGACTCACAGGAAGCAGTCATCTCATTGACAAACTCATCTCTCCATCACAGTGGGTTCTGATGTAGCCCCCAGAAAGCCAGGGGGTCAGGATGGTGGGTAGCCGTGGATGGACCTAGAAGAGAAAGTCTGGAAGGACTCCTAGGGTCAGGAGCCAGGCTAACACTGGGATCTCTAGGTCTGGAGAATGTAAAAACGTGTAGAAATGCCTGAGCCTTCTTTAAAGTCAGCAAAATCCTTCCTTTCATGATCCAAGCTGCCCATAACTTCTTACAGTTAGCTCATTGTTTGAAGAAAGATGAGTAAATTGATTCTGATGTCCCAGTATACCAACGTATGATAGGAAAACAAGTACCCTCCAGGACATCCTTAGTTTTTTTTATTTCTAGGGAGTCATGCTGTGACTGTCCCAACCTGTACAAAGAATGGTCTGTAAAACAACTGAACCATCTAAGGATGATCTAAATGTTCAAAAGGGACGATCTTAAATGAGCCCCACAGGAAAATTCTGGGAGGAGGGCAGATACACAATGGTTTCTGCTTTCCTTTTCCAATTTGCCTCTTCAGTATTATTTTACATTGATTCTCCGCAAAAGATCACTTCTAAAAACGCCTCTTTTAATCTCCAAATGTTGGTATTAGAGTATTCCTTCCAAGAGCCTCAAGACAGAGTCTCGCACTGTCACCCAGGCTGTGGTGCAGTGGTGCGATCTTGGCTCACTGCAATCTCCGCCTCCTAAGTTCAAGCAATTCTCCTGCCTCAGCCTCCTGAGTAGCTGGGTCTACAGGCATGCACCACCACGCCCAGCTATTTTTTTTGTATTTTTAGTAGAGACGAGATTTCGCCGTGTTGCCCAGGCTGGTCTCAAACTCTTGAGCTCAGGCAATCTACCCACCTCGGCCTCCCAACGAGCTGGGATTACAGGCGTGAGCTACCATGCCTCGCCCCAAGAGCCTGTCTGGCCATCATGAGGAGGATTTGGGGATTTATTGATGTAAATATCATCTCAAACAGGAGCAGTCTGCATTAACTGATGAGGAGAAATACACCTGAGCGGCCTCACTATGCAAGCGTTAAAAGAGCAGAATTTGAAAAAGCAGAATTTTCTAGGGCTTAAGGGTTTTCCACTTTCCCTGCAAATATGAAAACATCAAGGTTACTTCACAGGCTATCAGAAAAATACTCAGCTCCATCATGGTGACCCATACCCACAGGTGGAGTTAAGGAGCTGTTAAAAGAAAAACTTCAACCAAATTAAATTTAAAGGAGTTTAACTGAGCAATGATTGATTCGCAAATTGGGCAGCACTTGGAATCACAGCAGATTCAGAGACTCCAGCGCAGCCATGTGGTAGATTTACGTATAGACACAAAAAAGGAAGTGACAAACAGATGTCAGAAGTGAAGTATAGAAACAGCTGGATTGGTTACAGCTCCGCATTTGCCTTATTTGAACATAGTTTGAACACTGGACAGTGTGTGTGGGGTTGAGGTATGGCTGCTGGGATTGGACAAGACTCAGCTATTGTTACAGGTGCATAGTCCTAAGTTAGGTTTTCGATCTTGTGTATCTATTAAGTTACCTTGCAATTCATCCACAAGGACTCAAATAAAGAAACACAGAGTTCTTTCCAGGCCATATTTAGTTTGCTTTAACGAGCTTTCATGAATCAAAGCACAGAAACACTTGGTGTTTTATTTACAGAACTCCGGAATCGATTTTGGGGACATTTCTTCCAGAATGGCACTCCGGGAAAAACTGAAGTGTAAAACTTTTGACTGGTACCTGAAAAATGTTTACCCACTCTTGAAGCCAATACACACCATCATAGGCTATGGAACCGTGCGTATGATGACATTGCATTTTGGATTTCACATGTTCGACTGTAAAGAAAATGCAGCCTGAACCATGTGATTGCCTGTCCTGCCCAAGACGCCCTTCTTATCTGGCTTTCTCCTCAGCTCTTTGCCCTCAACCCTCTCAGTTTCCTTTCGTTCCTTGCTCCCCGATCCCCATCTCTTTTCCTTGTCTCTGCTTCTAGTCCCCTTGAAAACTGTAGCTCTTGCCTGGACCCTCTCGGTTTCTCCACCAACTGCAGCGATTGGCCTTGCCCACCTGAACTCCGCAGAGGCGGCCGTCCCTGTGTGTGTGGTGATGGTCTGAGGTGGTGGGTGTTTCCAGAATGTGGGCAGTGCCGCCGCACCTCCCTTCAGCACTGGCCTGTTTCCCAGTGCTTAGAAAATGCCTGCGGGGATCCCAGCTCTCTGCTCCCTGAGACTGGTTGTTCTGGTGCCCTTGGCACGCTGGGGAAAACGTCGGTCTGGGGAGGGATGGGGCTCATTCTCTGCCTCTTTCTAACAGTGTCGCCATGTGTTTTGCCCCTTCAGATGAAAAACCTATTGGATGAAAATCTCTGCCTGGATCGGGGAGCCGTTCCAGGCAACACTCCCATCATGTATAACTGCCATGGATTCAGTTCACAGGTATCTTCCCCAGTCTTCTTGGCCTTGGCTGGGCGAGTCTGTCGTGGCTCAGCCCCTGATAACCTTTGCTGGGTCTAGACTCTGTGATAGGTGATGGGGAGTCAGGAGCGGAGCATCCTGGGCAAGGGTGAAACCCAGACCTGCACTTGTAACTAGCACATCTTTATTTCTTCAGAAAGCCGTGGCAACGTAGTTTCATTTCAGTTACAGGAGGATAGGTGGAAAGGCTATGCTCTGTCACATTCCTTCTCCATGGTGACATTTGCATTGACAGTCACCTCTGGTTCCTTCCTTTTTCCCCTCCTCCCACTGCTCCCTCCGTCTTCTCTCTGCTCCTTGAATGCCTGGGAATGTGGACAGGTGAAGACACCTGTGCTTCTCCTAGAGAGAGGGAAACAGAGCTAGAGAGGAGAGAGGCTGAGCAGATGTTCCTCCAAGGGATGGAAGGGCCCTGGCCCCATGTGGAAGGTGCAGCCAGGGGACTTTTTTTTTTAACAGACAATATTCACATCTGTCCTCTTACTTTGCATCCTGCCCTCATAGCAACCTTTTGAGGCATGCATGATAGAGATCATTTCCACTTAGATGAAAAAATGGAGACACGTGACCAAACTACTTGTCTAAGCTCACTGAGCAAGGACGTGTCAAATCAGAAATTCAAAAGGTTTTCTGACAACAAATCCATAGCTGAGGCCTACGGTGAAAGGTTCTGGAGTTCAGTTTTGTTTTTTCTTCAGAGACAAGCTTCTTCATCCATGTAAGCTATGATTCTGTTGGAGCCCTCCTAGGCCTCACCTCCTCCCTGGATTCCAGGGGAGACTAAAGAGTAGAGGGAAGCAGGGGTGGCTTCGTGTTGGCCCGGAGGGTTCAGTGCTCCTGGTGAAACTGGGTGTCTAGGGGCTCCAAGATCAGTCTTCCCGCCCTCCCTCTGGCTAGGGTCTCCTGCTGGCTGATGATGCCAATGGCGAGTCCTCTGCCCTCTTTTAGTACGTCTACTATCACCTAACCGGGGAGCTCTATGTGGGACAGCTGATTGCAGAGGCCAGTGATAGTGATCGCTGCCTGACAGACCCTGGCAAGGAAGAGGGGAAGCCCACCTTAGAACCATGCTCCGAGGCAGCTACGAATGGACTGCATATACATTGGGATTTTAAACAGGTGAGTTACATGCATTTTCTTTCTTTCTTTTTTTTTTTTTTTGAGATGGAGTCTCGATTTGTAGCCCAGGCTGGAGTGCAATGGCTCACTGCAACCTCTGCCTCCAGGGTCCCGGTTCAAGCAATTCTCCTGCCTCAGTCTGCTGAGTAGCTGGGATTACAGGCACATGGCATGACGTGTTTGTATGTTTAGCAGCGACTGGGTTTCACCATGTTGGCCCGGCTGGTCTTGAACTCCTGACCTCATGATCCCCCTGCCTCGGACTCCCAAAGTGCTGGGATTACAGGCCTGAGTCCAGCAAGTTACATGTTTTTTAAAGGACAGATATATGAGAGGTTCAGATTTGATTTGATAGTGTTTTAGGAGAATTACTTCTTGTGGCAACATGTAGGGAGAAGATTGGAAACAGGAAACTGGGTATGAAACACTGAGTCTCTTGACTAAGGCAGGGGTGGTTAAGGAGGAGAAATGCTGGAATCTGTTGTAGTGGAACAGTTGAGAGAGTTTCGGCCCACGTCTTAGCTCAGTCACCTAGCAAGTTCCTTACCCTCTCTGAAGCTCAGTTTCCTTATTATAAAATGATGGGGATGATAATATCTTCTGTAGGCCAGTGTTGAGAGGATTAAATGATCCAGCGTGTGTAAAGTATTGAGCGTGCTGCCTGGAGCAGAGGAGTGTTCAATATGCATTAGCCACTGCGATCCACTTATTATTAATAATTATCAGAGGGTGTGAAATACTAGGCTGAAATCTGACAGGGGCTAATGTGGGAGCTCTGCCTTTAACGTCAACATCAAATGACCAAAGACAGGGTGGAAGGAATCTGGCAGATGTACTTGATGATGACGCAAGGGTCTTGGCTGACGGCAGTCTATGGGGAATTGACAATGGATGGGGTTACTCCAAAAGCTGCGCTCCTGGGCCAATTCGGTAGGAAGGGGCAGTACCTCCTGGAGGGAGCTACTGGTCTGTCTGTGACCATATCTCTGAATGTGGGACTGTGCTTTGTTCAAGTGCCACATGGACAATCTAGTTCAGCAGTCTCTAACTTTTCAAAGCTAATGCCCCCTTTGAGAATTCGTTGTGAGCTATGGACTCTCTCTCCAGGAAAACCTACATATGAACCTATGTGCAAGATTTGCTTACAGTTTCAGAGGTTTTTTTTTTTTTTTTTTTTTTTCATCCCAGATTAAGCTTTCCGGAACTAGACAATATTGATTAGGAGAAGGGGGGTAATGTCTTCTCAGTCTCTGATGTCTCACTTTAAGCTCCAATTATATGGAACTGTAGGTAATTCAGTGAAAGTCCAGGCTCCCTCTTACCTTAGACCTTTTTGCAGGTATTATTCCCTCTCCTCCCACTTCTTCACCAGGCCAACTACAAAGTGTTCCCCTGGCCTTAGACGTCATCTCCCTTGGGAAGCCTTCTGTGACCCCAGAGGAGTCGGGCAGGTGGTTCCTCTATGCGCTCTCAGGGGCCATTTTATAGCCCTAGTCTCACCATCGCTTGCAGTTGTCAGCTCACTTGCTTCTTTTCGTCATTTGGCTGTGAGCTGGAGGGCAGGGCCTGGGGTTTGCTGCTTTTCCTCAAGCGTCTGGCACAACCCCTAGAACATGGCAGGCACTCAACAAATGGTTGCAGAGCAAATGCAAGATTGGCAGGCCTGGAGATGTAGCTTGAAAGGCTTGTTAGGCCTATGGATAGAGAAAAGATGCTGCTGTCTTCCTGAGGAAGACGGAGTAGATTAGTGTCGCAGGAGGGCAGAGCTGAGACCAACAGATAAAGATTAAGGTGGCAGAAGTGTGGTGTTCTTGACATTTTGTCAAAGTGAGTGTCGGGGTGGGGGCTGACAGACAAAGCATGCTGAGGAGGCCTGGATGAGGTGCCCTGAGGAGTAAGCCGAGCCCTGGGGCCAGGCCTGCTCAGCTGGCAGACCCTGTCCACGAGAGCTCTGTGGTCTGGAAGCAGGGGCCAAGAGAAAGGAGTGGTGGCGATGGTGGAGGAGAAGTTCCAGAATCTGAAGAGCTGTCCTGAATGGCCAATGCTGGACGGGTGCCCAGAGGAGGCAAGGGTGGTTGGGGCCGGGGGAAGTCCAATGACAGAAAAATTTTGGGGGAGCAAGGGCTGTTGGAGGCACTTTGTGATTTGAAGAGATGAGAGGCAGGGAGGTGATGGTGAGAGAGGAAGCAGAAATTTGGAGATGTTACAGCTGCAGTCAGTCCCACTTGGTGTTCAAGAACTTGGTGGCAGTTTGTCCGAAGGGGAACAGTCAGGTCGGGGTTTCTCACTCGCCATCAGAATGAATGTTATGGATCCTGAGGATGATAGCAGAGTGCAGGGCATAAAAAAAATACAGCCTGACCCAGGCACTAATGCAGCTCATGTGAATCCTGCAAAGGGGTTGAGAGGGATGTGGAGAGAGAGGGCTGGGAGCAGAGGGCAGGACCAGGAGAGATGGTGGTTTGGACAGATGGGAGGATCATCAGTTGCTGAGGTATGAAGATAAGGGGGAAGAAGCTCAGGGAGGTTGTGGGGATCACATAGGATCAAAGAGAAGGATGGCCCTTCCTTTCTTTTCCCCTGTTAGGATGGGGAGTGGCAGAGATGAACTAGGATTTGTTACCCATTTCATGTGTCAGGCCCAAGATGCTCCATCAACATTAAGTCTAATTTTAACTTTAATATTAACTCTAAACCCATTTTATAGATGAAGACATTGAGACTTGGAGAGATTAGGTAATTTGTCCAGACCCACACGGTTTGTATGTGGTACAGCAAGGATTCAACCCTGACTTTTTAGCACTAAAGCCTATCATGTTCTCAGCCATAAACCTTGGTGACGCCCCGTCAACAGCAGAGGCAGGAAGCTTCCTCAGAGGCTGAGATTCCTGAATGTGGCTCCTGCTCCAGGTGCACAACATAGTTTCCCTGAGGAGGGAGAGAAGCACAAGGTGAAGGTGACCCTGATGGGTCTCACGGGCTCAGGGGTGAGGACATGGAAAGGAGGGCTAAGTTGAGAAGGCCCACGGCTCTCACAGAGGCCGTCATTTCATGGCAGGTCAGTACCGACCCAACGCTTCCGTCTCAGGAGAGGCTGAGGGCATCACACGAAGCTAGTGAAGCATCACCTGGTTGGTCAGTTTGCCATAAGGCTGGTAGAGGGAGCACTGAGTGATCTCATCCTATATTCTGCTTCCTTTTCTTCCCTGAATGGCTTGCAGAGCACTGAGGGGCCCCTAAAGATGATGAATTACTGAGGCATTTCAGCACCTTGGCTCTGTCTCTCTTCCCCTCCAGGGAGGGGCTGTCATGAACAGGGATACCAAGCGGTGTCTGGAGATGAAGAAGGACCCTTCCGGCAGCCACGTGCTTGTGCTCCAGACCTGCACCATGCAAGTGTGGGAAATCCAGCACACCATTAGAGACTGGGGTCAGACTAACAGCCAGTGATCCTCAGACAGCGCTGGATCTAGGACATTAGTTCTTGCAAGTGGAACAGCTTCTACTCCCAACTTCTTTCTCAGTGAGAAAGAAAGTGTGTGTGTGTGTGTGTGTGTGTGTGTGTGTGTCTGTGTGTGTGTGTGTGTGTGTGTGTGTTTATGGCGACTTCAGGTGGGGCCTGTGCATGTGCTGGGGTGTCTCTGTTGGGAAAAGGAGAGGAAACTCTGATGCCTCGTTCCCAGCTTCCCTAGGAAGGTCGTGATATACATCAAATGCCATTCTTGGAAACTTGAAATAACCAGCATCATTTGGGGAAAGACATGTTACGTGGGGAAAGAAAGGGGAGGATGGAAGTTTATCTTTGACTTTTGCCCACACTGTTTAGCCTTCCTTCCCAACAGCTACCATTGCCATCTGTCCCACACCTCCTCCCCAGCTTGTCCGCTCGGGGACTCCCCAGGCTGCCGGGGGCCATTCCATGTGAGAGGCTGGGCCCTCCTCAGGCCAGCAGCGTGACAGCTCTCCAGGTGGCACTAATTCTCCCTCCTGCCTGGGCTGTCCTAAGAGATGCAGCAAATAGACAAGTAACTTTTAAAAATTCATCCATTTTCCCATGGCAGTTTTATTTGGATTATCAATCTTTCCCACACCAATGAGATTCTGGAGGCTGAAGGGAGGAGAGAAGGCACCTCGACTCATCACAGCTGTCCAGGGGACAGGGTGTTGAGAAGCGTAAGAAAATCCAAGGCCATCAGAGCCTTTCTCTTAGTAGGTCATAACATTTAATGACTTAATTACCTATTTCCTCCTCCTACTCTTGCAAGTTATGGAGAAGATGAGGCTTGAATCACAGGGGTGTCGCTTGTTGGGGGCAAAGAAGAGATTGCAAGCAAAATCTTAAAACCAGGGATTCTATGGCTGTCCACTGGATAAATATTTTCTGCTAGTTGGTGAGTTGGGAAGATCTATCTCAGCCTGGCAATTTTTGGCAAGGTCTTGGAGGCTGGTGGGACTGGGCATCATGGTGGGAGAGGGCGTAGGATGTCCGTGTGTGTGTGTGTGTGTGTGTGTGTGTGTGTGTGTGTGTATGTGTGTGTGTGTTGTGTTGTGTTGTGCTGTGCTGTGCTGTGTTGTGGGATTACCCTTTAAGTATGTGCTCCCAGAACCCCTTCTTCAGAGGGTCACTTTTTTCTTTTAATCTCATGTCAGGGCTGCCTGGGAATTATTTTGAGAACCAATAGGTTTTACATTAGACAAGCAGGACAGTGATACTTTGGTACAGAATTTAATCAATTAAAACTTTAAAAAATGACCTTTTAAAAGGGTACAGGTTATAAATGTACAGCCTGATTAAAGTTTCACTGTGAACACTGCCATACCAAGAACTAAAATTACTGTAGATAAAGTTTTATGATGAAAAAATCAAGGGGCAAGATGAGCGTTAAGCAAATGTATAACTTCTATCTTCTGCCTGGCAAATTGAAGGGAAAATGCAATTCACAAGAAAGTTTGGAAAAAGCATGTACTCAATAGAAAGTTGGGTAAAAGATACAATATCCTTAAACATATGAAAAGATGTTTAACCTCATTCATATTTAGAGAAATACAAATTAAAACTGTATTGAGATACTTTTCACTTAAATTGGAGAAAATAAAAAGTAGATCAGCACATGCTTTTGGAAGGGCTGTGGGAAACAGGCAATCTTATACATAAATGGTAAGGATGCAAACTGGGAATATTTCGCAATATCTAAAGATACTGTATGTACATTTTCTATTTCTGCCAGTAATTCCACCTCTACAGATTTATTTCCAAAAATAAGAAAATACTTACGCACAAGGTAATTCTGTGCAGAATTCGTTGTAACTGAAAAATGTTGGAAAAAAAAAAAAACTATGTAGCTGAACATCAGAGAATAATTGAATACCTCCATACAATGGAGTACTATGCAGCTATGATAAAGAACAAAGACTGTCTCTCTGAACTGATATGGGGTGATTTCCAGTATCGTTTGTTAAGCGGAAAAAGAAAGTATCTATACTATGTACCTTTTAGGTAAGAAATAAGAGAAAAATGTTCCTGTATCTATTCATTTCTGCAAAGTAAAACATAAGAAGAATAAAAGAGAAAATAATTAGCTTGGTTCTGATGGGTGGTGGTGGTTGGAAATAGGGCAGAAAAAACTGGGAATAGGAACAGGATGGAAGGGGTGTGGGAGAGTGACATTTCTCTAACTATATATTTGCTATAGTTTTGACTTCTAGAACCATAGTATATTTCAAATGCTTAAAATATATAAAATCAATAAAGATAGAAACCCAAAATGAAGTATACACAAAAATAAGTGAACCTAATTATATTGCTATCTTATAAATGAACACATACATACTCACTCATGCACACACATGTTGATCACACCCAGCATGCAACATGAAGATCTTGTTTCTAAATATTTTCCAGTAAAAGAAATTACGAGTCTTTGAAGAAATAGCTAATTGCAGGGCTGGGGCTGGGATATCTTTCTATTTTAGAAAGTTATAAACTGCTTAACAAATTACGGGGACATGTCACAAACCACGATGACCAGGCTGAAGGGGCTTCCACTGACCAAATCTGGGACATTTGAATATTAAAATAGATGACGGTAATTTTAACTGAGTGATTAACTTTCACATCACCAGTTGTTGGACAAACAGATATCACGGGCCTCCTGATATAATGCAAGAAGAACACAATATCACTTCTATGGTTTTCCTGCCAAAATACAGAACCAGAACCTATGATCTTGAGGAAACGTCAATCAAACCCAAACTGAGGAACATTCTTCAAAAGAAATGGTCTGTATGCTTCAAAAATGTCAACTCGGGAAGACAAAGAAAGACAGAGGAAGTGTTCCAGATTAAAGGAGACGAAGGGGACAACAAAGCGTCCTGTGTGATCCCAGATCAGATCCCGGACCTGAGGGCTGTTTCCCACTTTGATTGTAAAGGACAGCAGTAGACAATAGGTGAAAGTTGAATAAGGCTTGTTGGTTAGATAATAGTATTGTATCCTGATTTTGATCATTGCCCTCTGGGTATATAAGAGAATGTTCTCTATTTTACAAAATAGTCACTGGATGCAGTTGGAGGGGACAGACGTAATCTATGAGATTTTATATAGATAGATGATGGATGGATGGATGGATGGATGGATGGGTCGATGGATGGAGCAGTAGGCAGATTCGATGGAGGAGTGGACGGATGGAGATAGATAGATAGACTAAAAATTGATAGAGGGATAGACAGACGGATGGAACCGGGGATGATAAAGCCAATGTGGAAAAGTGAATCTGGGTGAACAGTAAAGGGTTTATAAGAATTCTCTGTATTATGTTTGGAACTTTTCTGTAGATCTGTAATTGTTTAAAAATTTAAAAAATCAAACTCAAAGAATGCCTATCTAGATAGACATTAAAAATCTCTCCCCACTGAACCTCAGTGATAAGCAACAGCAGCTTAATTCAAGTTTGGTGTACTTTATTTGAGGGAAATCTGTGGTTCTCTCACACTTACCGTGAGGATGACAGAAAGCTCCTTAGGCTTCCCAGCTTCCCAGAGGTCCCGAGCTTCGGCCAGCAGCTCTGTTCTCCAGGGTATCCTGTTAGTTACAACAAAGAAGGTATTGATTTGCTTCCTTGTCCAAAGATCTACATGGAAGTCTGCTTATCTGGTCACTGTCTGCTTCTAGCCTCCATTGGCCAGGACATGTGAAAGTTGTCTCCGTGACTGTCTTCACTCCACTCAGGAAACTGTTCCCTTGGCAACGAATTATTTACTGAGGCCTCTTTCTCTGATTTTTGGCGAGAACATTGCAGCTCTACTACAAGTCAGTGTTACCTTATAAACAACAGTATATATGACGAGTAAAGTGGTCAATGACCCTGGAGTATGAAAGGTCACCAAAACTCCAACAGAGAAGTCCGTGTTTGATTCCAGGAGTTGGACCTCTGGAACTGTGGACCTGTCATTCTTTTCCTCTCTTTGGCTCAGAGAGTGAAAAATCCCCGGGGCATCTTGCAAAAGGCCATTTTCTCCCCATCCCACATTACCTCTCAATTTCCAGATGGCCATACCCAACCTGTCCCCTCGTGGGAATAAGCCCTGCTATGGCAGCCTTAAAGAATCACAGTTTACTGTTACAAAATGTTCCTCTCATGTTGACCCTAAAGTAACAGGCTTGTTTCTTTTGTCATTCCTCCTATCCAAAACTAAAATTGCAAGGCAGCTTTGCTTGTCTTCCTCCCTACAACGCCAAATTTCAAACAAAAATCCCAGGACTGCAGCTTGGATCTGTCCTGCTCTTTATCGGAGCCGCTACCTCCCCAGGATTCTGGCACTTTTCCAAGGGGAGCAGGGCCTAGAGATTCAGGGATCACTGCCATCATGTGCCTACTTGTTCCTCTTCTCTAGCCCCTAAGCATCACCCACATGAGGCTTGAGCCTCCCAACTCCCTCTTCAGAGACAGCAACTTTCTCATCTGCGTTAGACCTAAAGGATACAGAGCTAGGAGCCATGCCGTAATGCATTGACATTCTAGAATTTTAAAGTTAATCTCTTACAGAATTCCCTTATTTTAGCAATACATTTTAACAACAGGAAATGTGCTTTTAGCTAATTTTCTAAATTTAAAGAAATTTGTGAAGTCCATTTATAGAGAATAATGAAATAAAGCAAGGTCTGTATAATGTCATGGTGAGCTAATTATCACTAGGATTGAAGCGTGAAATCAACTGGTCATGACTAAGTCATCATTTTAACAAACACAATTTTCTCCCACAAACATTTTTAACAAATGTGGTTTCAACGAGAAATATGTCTCAAGATTCCAAATCTACCATCTTTTTGGAACTATAAAAACCAAAATCTGTCAATATCACCAGAAGGCTGTTTGGCTTCCGAAGCAAAAAAAAAAAAAACCTAGGAAGAAACTCAACTTTATCTAACAAAAATAAGTACGTACAACTTTACCTAACAAAATAAGTAGGTACAGTTTTAACTTTAACTAATGAAACCAGATAGGTCAACATTCCCTAATGTTGATATTTTCCTTCTCTCTCTTACAAGGTATAAAGGCTAAGTCAGGACTTGGCCTTTCAAAGTAAGCTGTCAACCTTCTTTCAATCTTTGAAGGCTCTTCATTGACTTAAGTGATGCTGGTGCTTCTGCTTTCAGGACATTTTCTAGCTGAGGCTACACTGAAGAAGATGGGCTTGTGCTTTACTGTTGCCACAGGTGCTGTGTGCTGGGGCCCCCATGTCCCAGCTATTCCCCCCTCATCAGGCTCTCTACTCTGCTTTCCAGAGACCCTGCTTGTGGGCCTTCCTGATGGGTCTGCAGTAAACCTTGACCAGGTTTTCCATATGGGAATCCCTTCCTAGCATTGCTCAGGAAATTCCAGTTTTCCAAATCCCAAATTCAAAGGAAAATCAGTTGAAAATGGGGAAAACAGAAAAGAGCTTTAAAATTCTCTTGTGAGAATTAAAGTTTTGCAAGTGACATGGCGCTCTTGCTGGTTTGATGAAACCATTGATGTCCAGTGGAATGCAGGAGCAGAAACACAGACACAGTCCAAGATTAAGGTTGATATTTTCAAAACCCAGGAGAGGAGAGCAGAGGAAAAAAAAAAAAAAAAAAGCAGTCATGATCTCATCAGTTTATCATCCTTAGAGGTAGCAACAGCCATGTTATAAATGTGGGTTTGTGATTTGTCTGCCTGTAATGCTGAGTAATTGTTGCAAATAAAATACATATTAGTAAGTTTTTATATGTGGTATATTTTATGCAAATATTCATACAAATCTTATGCATGGTGTTTTAAGAAATATCAGGTTTTGGAAGCAAAATATGTTCTTAAGCTGCCAGTTTCAACCTGTGATTCAAGCTAGTGCTGCTAGCCTTACTAGGGTACCTGAATATTACATTATCTGAATATACACAATAATGTTTGCTGGGATTTCCCAGAGTTTGAATATTTGCTACAGACCATAGTATTGATAAATGCTATTGAACTTGATATTTTTTATTTATGAAATAACTTTTAGATATCCATAACAATGAGTAAAGAGTATAATTAATTTTAGAAATACTTAAAGAATAACAAATGATTTGGAGAATTCCTGAGAGTTCTGATTTTTTTTTTACTCCTGAGTCCCAAAGAAACTATATGTTGGGAATCTGTTGAAAACACTACCCTAACTGTGCTTCAACCTACCGAGTGGTCTCCTTCAATTTACTGCTCCGGGTTCTCCATTAAGCAATCAAACACGCATCTTTCAGGCATTTTTAATAAAAATGTGGTACTTTTAGGTATTTTAATAAAAAATGGATAACTATTTTTAACAAACCAAGTGTTTCAAATGCTTTTGAAACAATGAGTTTCCCCGCAGCCTCTGTGATCTTCTCATGCCTGTGTGTGTATGTGTGGTGCAAATGTCTGTTTTAGGATTTCTCCAAATACCCTAGGTTCAAATATTGGTAGCGAAGGACTAAAGTTGGATGCGTATTTTGGAGGTATATTTGTCATTTAATTTAAGGAAAACTCAATAATAAACAAAGGTATGGCAAGATACTGTACTCAAGATGGAAAATGGGGCATTATGGTAAAAGCTGAATAAAGACAGGATTTAAATTCTCTACTCTCAGAATTTTTGTATTTGTAAAATGATAGTCAATATGGTATTTAATCTCATGACTTGTAAAGATCTAAAGAGATGCTGAGAGCTTGGAAGTTCACAACTTTAAAAAATTAAACCTAAACATTAAAATACTGTTATATAGTAACTCTCCATTTCCACTAGAAGCAGAATATGAATGAAGTTATATAGCAGGGAAAGAGCCTTAAATTAGAATGGACTGAGGGAGATACACTGTTGAACTATGAAGGACACCCAAATAATTGCTCTTCCTGTGAAACTGGGTAGAAAATTCCATTCACCACGCCTGTAATCCTAGCACTTTGGGAGGCCGAAGCGGGCGGGTCATGAGGTCAAGAAATTGAGACCATCCTGGCAAACATGGTGAAACCCCGTCTCTACTAAAAATACAAAAATTAGCTGGGCGTGGTGGTGCGCACCTGTAGTCCCAGCTACTCAGGAGGCTGAGGAAGGAGAATTGCTTGAACCCAGGAGGTGAAGGTTGCAGTGAGCCGAGATCCCGCCACTGCACTCCAGCCTGGTGCCTGGCGACGGAGTGAGACTCTGTCTCAAAAAAAAAAAAGAAAAAAAAAGAAAATTCCATTCACACATTCTTCAAACATCCTTGAAAATATAACACCTAAGGCACTTTTTTCCCTAAATTTAACTGGGTGGCTGTGACCCTTAGCAGTTCCTTCTAGGTGCATGCTTTTTTTTTTTTTTTTTTTTTTTTTCAGACAGAGTTTCGCTCTTGTTACCCAGGGTGGAGTGCAATGGCGCGATCTCGGCTCACCGCAACCTCCGCCTCCTGGGTTCAGGCAATTCTCCTGCCTCAGCCTCCTGAGTAGCTGGGATTACAGGCACGCGCCACCATGCCCAGCTAATTTTTTGTAGTTTTAGTAGAGACGGGGTTTCACCATGTTGACCAGGATGGTCTCGATCTCTTGACCTCGTGATCCACCCGCTCGGCCTCCCAAAGTGCTGGGATTACAGGCTTGAGCCACCGCGCCTGGCCTAGGTGCATGCTTTTCAAGATATCATATAAATATTTTCTTTAGTAATCTCTTAGGCTGGTCGCGGTGGCTCATGCCTGTAATCTCAGCACTTTGGGAAGCCTAGGCAGGAGGATTGCTTGAGGCAAGGAGTTCAAGACCAGCCCGGCCAATATGGTGAAACCCTGTCTCTACTAAAAACACGAAAATTAGCCAGGCCTTGTGGCATATGCCTATAATCCCAGCTACTCGAGAGGCCGAGGCACGAGAATCACTTGAACCCTGGAGGTGGAGTGGTAGTGAGCCAAGACACCACTGCACTCCAGCCTGGGCGAGAGAGTGAGACTCTGTCTCAAAAAAAAAAAAGTAACATTCTCTTGTTCTCTCATGATGGAGGCTTCTAAAGACATATACATGTAATTATGATATAAAATTGTACATATAAAATGTCACCTGGCCCAAAAATTTCACCACAAATTAACCTGCTCAAAACATCTACCATACACATTTCTTATGGAACTAAGGAATTCTCTTTTCCCTGGCTTCAGTTAATTTAGTAATTTACCAATTGGCAATTTACTAATATTTTTGTGCCGATATTTACTGATGCTTTATATTCATGATCTTAATTTTTTAAACAATTCTGTGAAGTAAGTACAGCCATTTGACAGAAGCCGAAATTGAGTCTGAGAAAGATGGGCTCACTTGCTCAGGGTCATACATTAAAAGCAGGTTTCTCTCACTCTAGTCTTAACCACTACCTTATGGAAAATGTATGCAGCAGAACTAGAGAGCAAGTGGAATTCTTACAAAAAAAATTCGGAGGGTTTATGTACTAAACAATTAAGGGAGGCTGTGGTCTTTGGGGGTACCAAGTTTATTATTTCACTGTGACAGATTCACTCACCTACCAGGCCTCCAATGCCAAGGCCCTCAGGTAGCTACTAGCATCTTTTCCCCACAGTCGAGTATGTGCTGGAAATGGAAAGCTGCCGAATGTCCACTCTGCTGGTTATTAATGCATTCTGGCTTGGACATTATTTAAATGCCCCATGTGGGTGTTTACTTTCATCAGTTGTGTAAGGAAAGAGAACTCTATGGGGAGTGAGTGTCCTTTGGTAATTAGCACCCCATCCTGCCCCCGTTATTACTGAGATTTGTCTCCAAGGTTAAGGGAAGCTGTCTCTGTGGGTCCTGGGACTTCAGGCAGGACTGGGGGCCCAAGCTCCAGAACAGGGCAGGAAATTCCCTCTTGAGCCTCAACCACACTATAAAGGCCCCTCTGCTCAAGGGAGCTCCCACCCACCTCTCCCTTTAGCCCTTGACTGCCTGGGGGGCTGGGCCAGAACTCACAAAGAGGAATGGTGTGCTCTCTGGCCACCATGCACAGAGGCCTCCTCTGCATGGGGAGCCCACATCTCGAGGCACGATGGGTGGAATGAGTGTAGTTGACATCACTGGGTTCTGAAGTCCGGGCTCTGGACAGGCATTGCAGTATTGGCCAGTGACTCCCAAACCTGGCTTCCCCTGCATTTCCCAGGTGACTTTAACCAAATTCTGTTTTGTAGAGACTCCAGAGAGTCTCATGGAGTAGGTCTCAGATAAGGGCTAGAAATCAGCATTAATGTAACAAAACAACACAATAGTTTAGAGCCACTGACATCCCCCATTTGATCTGATGAGAGATTTGAGGGAGATTTTCCTCTTAAAGGGTGGTGAGCAGCCAAGGTAAAAAGATCAACCATCTGTTCCCTAAACACCACTTTTCACCAGGGGCAGGTTCCAGATTGTGAGGATGCCACTTTCTTGCCACATGATGCATAGACCTCTTTGGGTCTTGTATCAGACCTTGAGAACGGAGCCAGTGAAGCGAGCCAGGGTTGGCCCTTTGAAGGCAAGGTGATACACCTGTCATCCTAGAAACTGAAAATTGCATAGGTCTCTGTGTTGGATTGTTTTAATAATTTCCGCAGAATTAGAAGGCTATCTCCTTGCATGACACTCTTGCTCACTCATTGGTCAGCCCGAGCATGAGATCCGGTCTGTTGTTCTTCAATCACAAACAAGCAAAGTGGGGATTGGGTGGGGAGGAGAGGCAGCCAGTGTGACATGAGCTGCTGCTATTTGCAACACTGACTAACATTAGTACAGCAGGGTGGGGATGCTGCTAAGAGAATGAGAAATTCCTGTTTTGTAATTTCCTGGAAACATAAATTCCACTAACTTTTGGACTAAGAAGCACAAGCTGTTACAAAAACAGGTTGGAAATGGCTTCACAGACATTCTGAATCATGTATGCTATGAAATCTGCAGGGATGAGTGCGGGGAGGGGGGCGTGCATATGTGGAAGATGTGCTTGTGGGAAGAGGTACATGTGTGTAAAGTGGTTTCATGTTCGTGTTGCTGGGGAAAGTTGCATGGAGGTGTGCTTGCATGTAGGGTTGTGCGTGTGAAGCCATGCATGGGTGCCTGGGGGCACATGTGGATGTATGGGCCTGTGCACATGTGGGTGGGTCTGGGTGTGCCTATGCCTGAGGAAGAAGTGAGTGTGCTTTGTGGTTGTTACAGATTTCCCACATAAAGGGAGCACACTGAGAATTGAATATCACAGTGGAAATCTGAGTATCTGAGATTTTGATATGTAAGAATTTAATCTTGCTATATGAGACTTTTGGAGATACTAATCATGTTAACCTTCCATCAAGAATGAGGAACACAGTTCTTGCCAGTTCATATCCTTTCACACAATCATAGCCCTGTTGAAAGACCCATTTTATCTCAGGTTTCTCTACGGAAGGGCTTTGCTGATGACAACTTCTTTTCCAGTAGATTAAAGAGAAATCCAAGTCCCTGAGAAATCTTGGGGTGCTGAGCTGGAATTTTCCTGGAGTTGCCATATAAGCGGCCTTAAATTAGCTAGGGTGTCAGGTATTTTTCACTTTGAACTTCACTTCTGAGGAAAGCTGATTCAATCCAAGTTTTTTAGCATTGATGCATCCGTCCAGTTTTCCTGTTACCTGGGCACAAAAGGTAATTGCTGGTGACTGATATTGGTTTTAAAGGCAGCCTAGGTAAATGGGACAATTTTGGGATACTTTTTTTCCAACTCTTTTCCTGGATTGGTGTCTTTAATTTTTTTAAATGAGGGCCAGCCAGTCCTCAAAACAAATCTTGCTTTTGTTTCCTTTTACAATATTGGATCAAGCATCCTTAGGGCATGCCATTAAGAGGATGCAACTGGAAACAGAGCGAGAGGCCGGATGCTTTTCCCAAACTGCTGGATTAAGAAAAAGCAGAGGAGGGTCCCAGAAAGGCTAAACAGATGTTCTTCTGGCTGAAAGATAAAAACCCGTGGATCTTCAGTGGGAGGGAGCAGCACCAGAAATGTTAAATAAGTGACTAAACATAAAAAGCTATGCTTCCTGTAATTTCTGTAATTTTCTTAAAAGAAAAGACTAAAGTGAAATTCACAGCATTGTAAGCTGAGATCTAGAATGTAAGTAAAAGTAAAGGATATAATAACAAGAAGACAAAAAATGGGACGCGTAACTGGAATTGTGCTGTTCAAGGCCATTACATCTTTTGACTCTAAATGGACTTTGATACATTCTGAATGTGAATTATTTGCCCTAGGGAAACAAAAACAAATAAATAAGAGTTGTAGCAACACAGCCAATAAAAGGAATAAAATGGAATGCTGAAAGATTTGATTAAGCCTCTCCAAAAAGGCAAAATAGAGCAATATTTTAACAGCAGTAGTACCAACAACAGAAGGAATAAATGGAAAACAACCCAGCTGCTATTTGTAGAACACCGCACTCAACAACAGCAAAATATGGACTCATTTTCGGTGCTCGGTGATATATTCACCCAGATAAACTAAGTACTAGATCAAAGAAATAAGTCTCAATATATTTTAAAAGATTGAAATCTTCAAGAGTATGTTCTCTGGCTACATTGAAATTAAATTGGAAATTGATAACAATACTAGATAAGATATCCATAACAGTCTTCAAATACTGGGAGCTTAAGAGCAAAACAGAATGAATAAGTGAAGTCCATGAAATAGCAAACAAATAATAGAGAAATTTAATAAAGTTGAATCTTTGAAAAGATGACTATACTTGATAAACCCAAAGTATGACTAATGAAAAAAAAAAAAAGAGAGAGAAACACAAATAAAAGCAATATCAGGAATAAGAGAGCAGATATAATTATAGCTTTAACAGACATTAAAAAGATAATAAAGACATGAAAAACAATTATATGTCAGAGATTCAATATCTTAGAAAAAATGAACAGATTTCCTGAAAAATCACAACCTAAAAACTGACACAATAAATAGAACTCTGCAGGTCGTAGAAGGGCTACAATTTAGAAGATCGGAGTGTTGGGGAGGAAAGAGGGGTCAGAACGTTCCTATGCTGCCGGTGGGAATGTGAAATGGTACAACCACTTTAGAAAACAGCTCGACGGTTTCTTAAACAGCTAAACACCCAGCCACAAGACGATCTAGTTATTCTACTCCTAGGTATTTACCCAAGAGTGGCACAACAAGAATAGGGGTTACAGAGCCAGATGAAGCCAGTTATAGAGAATAGTTATTCTCTTCCATAGCCAAGTCATGGGCATGCATTTTGAGCCCCACAAGTCATGAATATGCTTTGTGGAAAGGCAGGGACCCAGGCTGTCTCAATGTGAACAAGGGTGATGGCTCAGGAGTCAGGCACCCCCCAGGGTTCAAATCACCACTGAATGTGTGTGACTTGGTGTCCCCATGAGTTTCATGATCTCAGCCGCATCTTTTTTATAAGTTTGGTGGGAGACTTAGGCAAGACGAGATGTGACTGGTACATGAACTCCCAATCTACGTTAACTAGTCATTTCATTGTTCAGTACATCAGAATGGTTGGATACTTCGCTAATGACTCAGGCGGGCCACATGCACTGAATGTGGCCAATAGACATACCTAAAGGGAAAGACAGATTGACAGATGGCTTGTGGTTGATTTACGGAAAAGCATATGTAATAAACACAGATAATACCAGATTGAAGTACGTAACATCAGATTGGTCCTATATTGTCAATTGAATAATAATAAGAGCTAATTTAAGTAAGGGCGAGAAGTGAGAAAATAAAGGTGGCAGCCTAATCTGGAGCCCATATGTGTAGTCACCACATTATGCCTCTAAACCAAAAACTAAATATATTTTTGAAAAGAATACTGGATAGAACATCTATATAAAATGAATAGAAATAAAGAAATAAAATACTGTTCATTTCAGGACTGGGATCTCTAGCTACGACCATGCACAATTGTGCTTCATTAAATTGCTTGAAGCCAGAAAGATTATACCCTTTCCCAGTCCTGAATGATTTTTCTTATTATTAAAAATAAATAAAATCAAAATAGCAATATGTGGTTTAGAATGACTGTATCAGTCAGTCATTCAAATTGCAAGAGGAGAAACTCAGATCAAAGTGGAATAAGCAAAATGAGGAATTTGTTGGCTCATGTACAGGAAATGCAGGGATGGATGAATGGTACCAAATGATGCCATGAGAATCTGACATTGCCTTCCTTTCCCTGTCCTCCATTTCTTCTCTTAGTTTTGTTTTCCTCTGTGTTGGCTTTGCCATGAGGCCAGCCCTCTCTACTTGGTGGCCCCAGCAAATGAAGGGCCTTAAGTAATTTTCCCAGGGGAAAGAGTCTTCTGTTTCCTAGTTGCTCCAGCAAAAGTCTCCACATTCACTCTGATCTGACTAGCCTGGAACATGAGCTCATCCCAGATGGATGCACTCAACTTTAGCTAAGCGAGAGGAATGTGCGGAGTGGTCCTAAATCATGGGCTTTGCCTTGTAGGGTGAGATTGGTCTATGTGAATCACACAGTAATCAGAAGACAAGATCTTGGATGCTGGGCAGGTAAAACCCAAAGAAGTTCATCACACAGAAACCAGCTCCCTTTTATTTTAAACACATGATTTGACAGCAAGTAGGTTTCTCAGGGACTAGAACAGAGGCTAGCCACGTGCTTCTAGCCTTGCAGGTACTCAAGGGTGTCTGTGCTGTGTTTGGCTGATCAAATGGCCTTCAAATAACTTCTAAATGTAATCTGCAGTGTTTGAGAAATTGATCAACATTTACATTCTTCTGCTTAGCCCATAGAACCTCTTGCACCTGTGAACTGGTGAAAGTAAAGAAGGTAATCTTAATGATGTCATTTAGTTTAATTCTCATTTTTAGAGATTCATGTCTATTTAAAGAATCTTAACCTTCATGCTTATGCCACTGAACAAAACTATCTTGAAAGAATAAAACACCTCTGCAATACGAAAGCATACCAACCAGGAGCCATTTGATAATTAGGTTTAGAGATGACAATGGGGAATATGAATTCCTTGTCTTTAGAATAAATATTAAATATATTTGTGTGTCTGATCAGCATCCTTTGTGTTATTCTCTTTGTGGGTCTCTTTATACTTTGAGCTCAAGGAGCTGAGAGAAGCCCCCTGCCTCTTTCCCACCAAGCCTTAGTGAAGCTGACCATTTCCCGCAATTTAAGTCTGAGCTCAAATATTAGTTTTATGCCTACCTGAAATTTTACTATTTCTTTGTTTACATGTGTGTGATCTGCCTTCCCCCGTAGAATCTGAGCTCCAAAAAGCTAGGGCCTCCTCTGCCTTACCCATCACGGTATCCCCAGTGCTGGGAATGGTGCCTGGCACATAGCAGACACACAATAACTATCCCTGGACCGACTCCACTTCCAAAGAATTCCATTCTAATTGGATAGAGTATAAAACATATCAACAAATCACTGGAAATTTACATTATTTTTCAATGGGAAGTCCCATTATTCTAAAGAAGGCTGTGACTATTCATATAAACAGATAAAATCCCAAATTATTCCATGCAAGCTGCATTAGGACTAAGCGCTGAGAAACTTCCTCCTCAATGCTGTAATCACCACCATTTCATATGGCACAAAATTCGGAAGCATGTTCCATCACTGTTCTCTGTGGGTGAAAAATCAAGTAATAAAATCTAGATTATGAGGGATGTTTGGCAATTGCTACTGCACAAAAACTGCATAAGTGCTCTGCTAATTTTTTCCCCAAAGATAAAAGGACTCTTCCAGACTTTTCTTGTTTGCCGCTTTACGTTCATAAACAAAAAAACAGACATCCCTATTCACTCCTGGAGTTTACTCATCTAACCACAGAGGGACTTTCCACCAGGTGCCTTTAGGTGCCAATTGCTTATCAAGGTGTATGTTTTTTGGTTCATATTAAAGCTCTGGCAAAAAGATATTCTGAGCTCAATCATCCTGCAGAATGCTATCCAAGTCAACAGCAATAAGATGCTATGTGGAGGCAGGATTTTGACATACAGGAACAGAGCAAACTATACTTTGCATCCAAAACACTCAACAATAATAATCCTGTCGTAGAATTTCCCCAATTTTCACTCTGACGGGATTAGCCTAGTCATCATGCAAGAAAGGATAAGGTAGGTATCTAGGTGATGATGTAATTTTAAAACTGAATTATGAAACACATATGGTACCACTGGAATGTCTACAAAAATCAATGGATTTTTTCCATTAGCTAGCTTCACTTGACTCTAAATCAGCACAAATATTTTACATATATTAATTCATTTATCAAATTCTCTGTTTTCATATGGAGATAACCTGTTAAAGAGTGCACATCTGTCTCACACAGATCTCTGTTTTACTAGATATTTTGAAAAAAGGAAAAAACAAAAGAAAATGTTTCTTTATATATAAGGTTTGCAATTAGACACATCTTTTTACCAGGAGCTAAATGTAATAGAAGAATAGACTCATTGGATTGAGTACAGCTATAACAAGTAAGGCACTTAATCTTTGTTGGTCTTGCAATAGTATTATTTGACAAACATTTATTGAGTACCTAAACTGATCTCGGCATAGCTATAAGTACTAGGAATATGACGGAGGGTGAGACAGACCGTCTTCCTGTCCTCAGGAAGCTGGCATCTTGAAGCAGGCTAGACTTTAAGTTACAAGACCGTAACTATATAATATTATTATAACTATATATTATAATGATATGTAAGAGACACTGTTATGATTTCTATTTTATAGAAGAGGAGGACAAGGTAATATAACCTGGTAACAATGGTAATACGTAGCAAGGTAGATTCAACCCAGGTCTGGCTTAAACTCTGTAAGAAAGTGAGGTATTGTCATTATAAAATGGGAAATAACAAGTCTCACCTTACAACATTGTTGTGTGGGTGGAGACAGTAAAATGTCTGCCACACACATGGTAGTTCCTTAATAAGTTATAATTTGTAGTAATGGTGAAATGATTCATAAACTTGAGTGTGCTTACTATATTTCTTATCTCCTTTGCAATAGAGCAGCTCTTTTAATGATAAATTTGTTGAAAATTTCCCCGTTAACTGCATTTCAAAGAACTTAAGATACCTTTTCTATACCTGTAATATAACTTTAATTTACCAACATGACTGAATTCTACTCAAAAATTATCAAGCAAGTACAGAGGCCAAACAGATTTTAGTGAAGACAATGATTGTGTTTTGCCTAATATTTTAAGTATTTATCTTGACCTTCCTGACACACAGGTATAGTAACCCCCAATTTTACCAATAAGGCAACTAGACTCAGAGAAGTTAAATAGCTTTCCCAAGACCACACAGCTAATGAGTGGTGGAGTCGGTTTCAGCCCAAGCTGTTGAGATCAAAACCATTATTTTGGTCACATAGAACTATTTTATATATGAACAACACACAAAGCCCTCCAGGATTACCAACAATTTCCTCAGAAAACAAAGAATACATTGATACTGAGCTTTCTGCTTTTCACTTGGGAATGAGGAAATAATCAATAATCAATTTTCCATTATTTACTCACTGGGTGCTGGCCAACATAAACAGCCCTGTCATATACTCTAGGAAAAACAAAAACAAAGCCAAAAAAAAAAATACGGTGTCTATAATTTCAAGAAGTTTTGTCTAATTAGGCAAAGAACTCCGAGACACTTGTAATAAAGATTATGACTTTAATTATTTAAGAGCCCAGTTCCTGAAGTTCTTAATGACATTAACAGTGAGCAGGTGTGCTAGGGACTTTCAGCGCTTTGTCATCCTCAGAAAAACCCTATGGAGTGGGAACTACCATGATCATCATTTTTTTTTTTGGATGGAGTCTCACTTTGTCACCCAGACTGGAGTGTAGTGGCACTGTCTCGGCTCACTGCAACCTCTGCCTCCTGGGTTCAAGTGATTCTCCTGCTTCAGCCTCCTGAGTAGCTGGAATTATAGGCACCTGCCACCATGCTCAGCTAATTTTTGTTTTTTTAGTAGAGACAGAGTTTTGCCATATTGGCCAGGTTGGTCTCGAACTCTGACCTCAGGTGAGCCCCCTGCCTTCATCTCCCAGAGTGCTGGGGTTACAGATGTGAGCCACTGTGCCTGTCCTGATTACCACTTTTGAGATGAGGAAACTAAGGCTGAGACAACCACGTTGCAAACGAGTAAGTCATCCCCGGTTTTTCTGGCTGCGCAGTAGCTGAGCTGGGGTTTGAATTTACCAGCATTTCACTGCTAATCTTCCCTTGACTTTGTTCAAGTATACAGTTTCTTGAGTCAATTGCAACTATTGAGTTGAACACAAAAGTATAATAATGGAGACATCTAAGTTGCCTCCCTTCTATGGACTTGGCAAGAAACAAGGTATGCAATACAGTAATGCTACAAGGTAATGTTTGCTGGGCACTTTGCTGTGCTAGGAACTTTAAATGCAGTATTCTCACAGCAAGGCATGAAATTGGCTATTATTACTACTCCTGTTTCCATGAGGCTTGACCTTTACTGTGAGGTTACTTGCAACACTGCCCATTCAACAGATGTGACAAGTAAGTCCTCCAGGTTTCCACAATCAGAAAGTGGATCTAGTACTCACACCCCAGTTTAGGCAAAGATTTTGTTTTTTTGAGATGGAGTCTCACTCTGTCACCCAGGATAAAGTGCAGTGACATGATCTTGGCTCACTGCAACCTCTGCCTCTCAGGTTCAGCTAATTCTCCTGTCTCAGCCTCCCAAGTAGCTGGGATTACAGGCATCTGCCAACACACCTGGCTAATTTCTGTATTTTTTAGTAGAGATAGGGTTTCATCATGTTGGCCAGACTGGTCTTGAACTCCTGGCTTCAAGTGATCCACCTGCCTCAGCCTCCCAAAGTGCTGGGATTACAGGCGTGAATCACCACGCCAGGCCTAGGCAGTTTTAAGCACAAAGCTATATTACTATTGCATCTACTTGAAAGGGTTTTGCATTTTCCAGTGCAGAGAAACCAGCCCTTGCACTCCTACACGCTCCTCCACCCCACCCTCATTACACATGTGGACACAGGTGTGTGAACTCACACATACATGTTGCCATGGGTGGTCCCTTGATATGAGGGCTGAAGTATAATGATCCATTCCAGGACTTGATAAGATTTCCCAGAACAAAATAGAGGGCCTGAGCCAGTCTCAGTAATGATGGCAGTCATTTATGAGGCATTTCAAGATCTCTCATTAGTAATTCCCGACAGGATCCCTGTCCGGATGACTCACAGAGCAAAGTAGTGAGTGAAGGATGAGGACAAATGAGGAATAGTGAGTTCCTGGAAGTGGGATCAAAAATAGTCATTTTGAATTTAACCGTACTTCCCAAGGACAGGTACGTATTGAGGTCAATGAAGTTTCAAAGAAAGTCTTGTTTTTCTCTGCGATTCAATCTAAAAATTACTGGGGATTTTCTCCATTGAACATGAGAAAATATATCCCTGGAATAGGAATTTTCTTTTTGGCTACCATGTAACTAATGATTGCCCATACATTTACATATCTATTTAGAATATACAAAGCAACATAGCACAGAACTCTTAGAAAAACCTAGCAAGTCTGAAATGATTTCCTCTTCTCCTTGTGCATACCTGCCAAAAGACAAGGAAAAGAAAGAATAAATGGGAAAATGATCCAATGGCTGAAATAACAATACAGCCATTCACTGTGTCCAAACACCACACCAGAAGCAAGGCACTCAGTGGCGAACAACGTAGAACTTCTGTTTAGAGCTATTCTTTTTTTTTTTTTTTTTTTTTCTTTTTTAGAGAGTCTCACTCTACCGCCCAGGTTGGAGTGAAGTGGTACAATCTCAGTTCACTGCAACCTCCAAAGTAGCTGGGATTACAGGCATGCACCACCATGCCCGGCTAATTTTTGTATTTTTGGTATAAATGAGGTTTCACCATGGTGGCCAGGCTGGTTTCAAGCTCCTGACCTCAGGTAATCCACCCACCTCCATCTCCCAAAGCGCTGGGATTACAGGCGTGGCTTGCCGCACCCAGCCGGAGCTACTCTTTTGCAACACCATCAGCACATACAACATTTGTTTCATGCGTACTGACATGGTAGGCGTTCTGGACCCACCGACTTTCCTCTTGGTGATAATTCTCATTTGAGAAATACTTCCAATAGTCTGAGACATTCTGGTTTAAGAAAAAGTGACGTAACATAGCATGATGTATAGGGGTGTATAATGTAGGGCCCGGCCTAGAATCAGAAAATATTGAGTCTGAATCCCACCTGAGTCAATTATAAAAGTCAAGAGTCAAGAGTCAAGGGTTTTTTTGTCTTTGGTATTTTTTTGTTTTTTATTTTATTTCATTTTATTGGCATTGGGCTGAGACGAGAACTAAATGGGAAAACTGACATAAAATGTCTAGTTCAGTGCCTAACTTATCATAAGCCCTAGAAAGATTTCATGAGAATCTTATAAAACATATGGATGTACATCCAGTATGCCACCTATACTATATTACATATATTTAGTGTATATTGCATATAACATACAATCTGGTGTATGCTGCTGCTGCATCATATATAGTATATAATGTATACATAAATAGGTATCATGCATAAATTATAGTATGTATCAATAGCTATTATTTTTACTAACATAAACAGTCATTAACCCCTCCTGACAAATCAAAAATTATGGTGTTCAAGCTCAAGTCGGGCTGCAAAAGATTTTTAAGAAACAAACTAGAGACTTACAAAAGAATTTACCAGGGAAAGATTTGCCAACACTCGGGGCAAAAAATGACTGAGACACGTGACTGACAAGCAGGGCAAGGAAACAGAACGTCCCTTCTCTCTTCCTTGGCTGGTGGTAGTTTTGTATCGGATCAGGTTGAAAGGACTCAAGCCACTTTAAAACCATCAACAAAAATCTCCAACTTCCCTTCCTGAATTAGCAAAGCGGGTTCTCTTGCCAGCCCGGATGATTCTAGAAGTTGTGTATGTTTGTCACTGGACCTGCCTAGGACGCACCTTGGGGTGGGGGTGGGGGTGGGCATTGGGGACGGTGGTCTCGAGCTCTGTGTACCCCTCCTTTTCACAAGCTCGTCGTTGTACAAGAACAGAGACGGGCGGTGGACATAGGGAAGGTGGCCCAGCCTGAATTCAAGCGTCGCTGGTACAAGTCACCCTCTCCAAGGCGCATTTCTTAACTTCAAGCCACCCTCTCCAAGGCGCATTTCCCAACTTCCTAAAGAAGGAACACCAGCAGCTAATTTTTGGTGACTAGTGACTATGGACAGCGCTCCGTTGTTGCTGCTTTACGTGCGTTCATCCATTTAATCTGCAAAACAACCAGACATGAAACAGCAGGAAGGAAATTCTACAAACTCCCCTTCTCACTCAAGTTAAGACCCAAAAGTCTCCTCTTGGGGTGCATTTCAGTAAGACTCAGATCCTCCTCACTCTGACTGACAGACGCAGAAAGCCAAACTTTCTCCAAAACAAAACTTCAGTCCAGGCTGGGGGATCTGGCTCCCGGGAGGTGCGCCGGCTCTCCAGGCTCCTGGCAGACGCCAGCCGCTTTCCCGGGCCCGCACTCCGGGACCTCGCCCGCCCGGCATCGCGATTGTGCAAGCGCCGGGCGGCAACCACCGCTGCCACTGCCGGATCCTGCCCCCGGGGGAGGGCAGGGAGGCGCGTTCGGCGTAAACCCGGTGAACTCCGGGCTTCGGGCTTCGCGTGCCTTCCCGGGGGTTACCTCCGGGGTGGAGCCTGCGGCCCCCACCCCACCCCACCTCCCGCGCCCGGCTATCAGCAAGCACCCCGGTGACCCGAGGCGCTGATGCCCTCGATCACCTCGCTGACTCCCTCGATCACCTCGCTGACTCCATCCTCCTTCCACCCCCTCCCCTGGGTCCCGCGTCCGTCCCTCGGAACCTGGCCAGCCGGGGGCCACTCCGCCCTCCTCTGAGTGCTCATTGGCCACCCAGGGCATGCCCTGTCTCCATAAATGCAAGGTCCCCGGGCACGACAACTTGGAGAGGGACCGGAAGGAACGCGGCGCCAGCAACATCTCACCTACCCTCCTCGACACCTCCTCCCTGCGGTTCCAGCCAGACCCTAGAAGTCAGACTTGCAGACCAACAGGAGGACTCCCAGCTTTCCCATTCCAAGAGGTCCCCAGCCCCTACGGCCAGCACAAGGAGGCACCGACGCTCTGAGGCTGCCGCACGGTGCACCGTCGAGCATCCTCGCCTAGATCCTTTCTGCCCGGTCCCGCCTCACCCCGCTCCATCACACCAGCCGGCCCTGTTCGCCTCCCCTTCCCAGAATCATTAAGCCCCCAGATCCCACCAGTGCCTCGTACCCACCTCGCCCCACCCCATCCCGGTGCCTTTCCACACCCCAGTGTCCCCCGCTGCCATGAGCTCCCCCATCAGCAAGAGCCGCTCGCTCGCCTCCTTCCTGCAGCAGCAGCGAAGTCTGAGGCAGCCTCCCAGACCCGTGACCTCTGAGGCGTGCACACCTTCTCAGCCACGAGAGGTGCCGGTCTGTCCGCTGACAGCTGGTGGCGAGACCCAGAACGCGGCCGCCCTGCCGGGCCCCACCAACTGGCCACTGCTGGGCAGCCTGCTGCAGATTCTCTGGAAAGGAGGGCTCAAGAAACAGCACAACACCCTGGTAAATACCTTTTCGCGCCCCTGATTCCCTTTCTCCTCCTTGTTTCGCCCTCCCAGTGGCGCACCAAACCTTCCCCGAGGTGCACAGCTCTGGCGCACGGTGCGCTTTGGCGTCTGGGCAGCGAGGGTCCCCGGTCCCCGAGGAGGAAGGAGGCGGGAGGAGGGAGAAGCGCTTGGGGGACCGCGGAGGATGCGCGCTGACTCCGCGCTGTGCCGGGCCCGCTGCAGGCGGAGTACCACAAGAAGTACGGCAAGATTTTCCGCATGAAGCTGGGTTCCTTTGAGTCGGTGCACCTGGGCTCGCCGTGCCTGCTGGAAGCGCTGTACCGCACCGAGAGCGCGCACCCGCAGCGGCTGGAGATCAAACCATGGAAGGCCTATCGCGACTACCGCAAAGAAGGCTACGGGCTGCTGATCCTGTGAGTCCAAACCGAGGGACCCGAGCACGCGGCCGCGCCTGATGAACCTGACAGCGCCTGGAAATTGCGAAGAGGCGGGAGTTAGAGTTCCCTGGGGTTGGACTCTTCTTAGGCAGAGCGGATACCAAAGCCCCGATCCGGGGCGACTGCAACCCTGAGCTCTTGTGTAGATTAGAGTCGGTCCATTAAAAAGCCGTGCTGTGCACCGGACACCTGCGTTCTCTCTGGCAAGGGGGCAGGGCCACACCCTTCCATCAAAGAAACGCCAAAACGGGGTTGTACAAACTGTGGTGTTCAGATCCCTGGGCAGGATGATGTTGTGAAGTTAGCTTACCGGGCTAACACCTTATACAAACAAAATTAGCCCTTAAAACTCCCTGAAATGCCTTGCAAGCTCAAAAACCAGAAGTTAACCTCTTTTGCTTTTTACAGTGACCTTTTCCGCAAAGGATTGGGGGTCATGCCTTTCTACTTGTAAAATTTGAATCAGGAGGGATGTCAAAGTTGTATTTTAGGTAGATAAATGCTACAATGGGATAGGATTCTTCTGCTTTTTAGTTGTTAGCATTTAACAAATTAGCACCTTTATTTACCGCCCCCCCATCGTAATGCCTAATAGTTATATTTTCCAGGATATAATTACTGGAATTAAAAACCGTATTAATGCACAGTGCATCACTCTGTGTGGTATGCTACGGGGCAGGTGCATACAACCGCATGATTGCAAGAGGCTTTTTACTACTCCAGTGAATCTCTGGCTGTATGTTATTATTTGGAGGTGATGGTAAAATTCTTATTCTGAGACATTTTGCAAATATGAACTCCACACCAATGAGTTGAAAGAAGACAAGATTCTTTCCTCAAACAGATCAGAGTTGCTGGTGATGGGGTGTTCACATGCCCCCTTTCACTGCTAGGAACTAGCCTCTGGCCTCCCAGCTCCCACTCCCTGCAGAGACACCTCAAAATCCCTGAACCCAGATTATCTGGACTTCAACTTTCTGGTGCAATCTTTGACTAGGAGGAAAGATGCCTTTTCATCCTATTGCCAAACGATTGTCAAAATATGATCACTATTTTGCCCCAAATATTCTAATGTTCATATTCTCTGGCTATTTCTAGCATGATTCTCAGTGTTTGATTGTATTGTTCCTGAAGTTGCAGCTGGAGGTATTTCTGCATCTCCCTTCTTTTCTTTTCAATGTGCTCTAAATGTATTTCTGCTTCTCTCACAGGGAAGGTGAAGACTGGCAGCGGGTCCGGAGCGCCTTTCAAAAGAAACTAATGAAACCAGTGGAAGTGATGAAGCTGGACAACAAAATCAATGAGGTTTGCAGGCTGGGGCCAGCTTTCCTGGGGCTCCTGGGGACATGGGGATATTAACAGAGCTCCAAGACACAGCCACAAAGTACAGAGAAAAAAGAATGCAATTCGGATGATTTAAGGGCGTCTTCTCTTTCTCTCCATTCCTTCTACAACCTACTCCCCACCAATATTTCTCTATCCTTCACGCTCTGTTTTTGTTTTTTTTTTTTTCTTTTGAGATGATGTCTCACTCTGTTGCCCAGGCTGGAGTGCAGTGGTACAGTCTCGGCTCACTGCAACCTCTGCCTCCCAGGTGGAAGCGATTCTCCTGCCTCAGCCTCCTGAGTAGTTGGGACACAGTTACCCACCACCACACCCAACTAATTTTTGTATTTTTAGTAGAGATGGGGTTCTACCATGTTGGTCAGGCTGGTCTCAAACTCCTGACCTCGTGATCTGCTTGCCTCTGCCTCCCAAAGTGCTGGGATTACTGGCGTGAGCCACCGTGTCCAGCCCTTCAGCCTTTTTTAAAGTCATATCACAATGAGGGAGAAATGAGGAACATAGACTTTGGTATTCTACAGCCTTGGATTTAAGCCCCAGCCTTCCACTCCCTGGCTATGAGAACTAGCGATGTCACTCAACTTCCCTAAGTCTCCATTTCCTCATCTACATAATGGGAGTAACTGTTCCCACTGCATGGGTTTGCTGTGAGAATTAAATGAGATAACCTTGTAAAGTTCTTAAGCTGTGATACTTGAGCTGGGTTTTGCAGGAAGAGTAGGAATCTGAAAGCAAAGAAGGTGGAAGAAGGCGTGATGGCAGAGAGAATAGCCTTCTGAAAATCAGGAGGCATGAAATGACATGTTGTGTTCAGAGAATCAGTCATTTAGTATAGCTGATGTAAGGCTTTCTCTGAAATGATACTGGACAGATCTTAACAATATTTTTGAATTCTACTAAAACGTTTGGACATTATCCCTTAGCCAACATGGAGTCAAAGAGGGTTTTAAGCATATAGTAGTCTCTTTTTACCTCCATTAACTTTGGATGTTTATTTTGAACTGGATGTGGCCACAGATGGGATCACATAGGTGAAGGTTTGCAAACTCAGAAGCTTCCAGGGGCCACATGACTAATATAAAATAATAAGGCAGACCCAGTGAAAATTGTAGGAAACATAACAGTGCATGCCCCTCCTAGGAGGGACAGCAGCCCCAGTGCCAGCAAAGGGTGGCCATGTAGGAATGCAGACCTCGAGTCACCAAGTTCCGTAATTGTTATTTACATTTTAAACCATTAGTGGCAAATCCATACATTCATATGAAACCTCTTGTTTTTTTTAATGGTAACAAAGTACTTTTAAATGCACTATGGGGGCAAACTAAAGATGCAAACTAAGTCCACATGTGTGGACTTTATGATCAGACCAGCTCTTGGTAGAGTCCAGGATGGCAACTTATCAGCTCTTTGTCCACAAGTGAGCGACTTGGCCCCTTTAAGCCTCAGCTTTCTCATCTATTACATGGGAAATGAGTAATGACAGTACCTACTACCTCATGGCGTTGCTGGGAGGATCAGCCAATACACTTTGTACAGTGTTGGGTACCATGTGGACCTCATTAAATGTGAGGCATTCATAATTGAAAACTGGTTTATGAAACTGGCATCCAAAGGTCTTATGTGACTGTCCCAAGGTCATAGACTACTCAGGGAAGGAGCTGCGTCCAGAATTGGTAGATTTTCTGGCTCCAAATTCAACATGCTTAACACAACCACCAACCAATAAAGAGACGTTTGCTTGTACAGATGTGGAAGGGCACCTCAGGATAGCTGCCGATTCACAGTCCTTGAGATGCTGGGCTAACAGGGACATTTGGCTGATTCCTTTGTGGTTTATTCACCCATTCTGATTAGGAAAAAAAATGTTTTTCTTTTCTTAAATTGCCAGAATTATTTTTAGATCAAAAGCTGAAACGTAAGCTTCAGGGTGGCTTCAGAAAAAGCTCAGGAAATAACCCAGGACAAGGTCCTTAGGGGATAAGGTGGGTTCCCAGGGAGAGTATATAATTAGCATGACTTCAGGATGAATAACATGATGGCCTGTGAATATACGAAGGAGCAAGGCCTAAAGTTAGTTCAGTGAGCTTTGAACCTTTGTTTTCCTTCAACATCTTTAAAATGTGTCTTTTGTGGTTGTTTTCTTTGAAGGTCTTGGCTGATTTTATGGGCAGAATAGATGAGCTCTGTGATGAAAAAGGACACATTGAAGACTTGTACAGTGAACTGAACAAATGGTCACTTGAAAGTGAGTTGCCACTACAGTCTTGCTCATTGATTTTGCAGGTGATTTTCAGAGTGAAACATGGCTCTGTTGGCAACCCTCTGTAATCATGCATTATTGCTGCCTAGGGAAAGGCCATAGCAGCCCTTTTCATGCTTCTTTTATGTGCTTAAGTTATGCCTTGAACTATGGATTGTTTATGAAGTCATACAACAAACATTTGTTGAACACTGGCTGTGTGTCTGGCACTGTGCTAGGTACTAGGGATACGACAATGAACAAAACAGATAATCTCCCTGCCCTTGGGGAGCTTATATGCTAGACAAGGCGATAGTCAACAAGTAGACACATTTTAAAACATACCCGTCCAAGGAGTAAAGGAAAGAGAAAGGGAGTTAAGAGGCATGAAAGCCAGGTATGGTGGCTCATGCCTGTAATCCCAGGACTTTGGGAGGCTGAGGTGGGCAGATCACTTGAGGCCAGCCCAGGAATCTGAGCCCCGCTTGGGCAACACAGCAAAACCTTGCCTCTACAAAAAATACAAAAATTAGTCAGGTGTGGTGGCACATGCCTGTAGTCCCAGCTACTCGGGAGGCTGGGGTGGGAGGAATGCTTGACCCTGGGAAGTCAAAGCAGAAGTGAAGGCGTGATTGTGCCACCGCATTCCAGTCTGGGTGATGGACTGAGACCCCAGAGAGAGAAAGAGAAGGGAGGGAGGGAAGGAGGGGAGAAAAGAGAGAGAGAAAAAGGAGGAAGGAAGGGAAGGAGGGAAGGACAGAAGGAAGGAGGGAAGGAAGGAAGGAAGGAAGGAAGGAAGGAAGGAAGGAAGGAAGGAAGGAAGGAAAGGAGGGAGGGAGGGAGGGAGGGAGGAGACAGAAGAAGGAAGGAAGGAAGGAAGGAAGGAAGGAAGGAAGGAAGGAAGGAAGGGAGGGAGGGAGGGAGGGAGGGAGGGAGAGGGGAAGGGAGGGAGGGAGGGAGGAAACAGGAAAAAAAAAGAAAGAAAGAGAGAAAGAAAGAAAAAGAAAGAAGGAAGGAAGGAAGGACGGAAGGAAGGAGAAAGAGAGAGAAAGAAAGGAAGGAAGGAGAACGAAAGAAAAAGAAAAAGAAGAAAGAAAGAGCATGAAAGATATGCAAATCCTTTTTAGTTAAGGAGGCATGTGAGGTAAGTCCTAAAGGAAGGGAAGGAGTGAATCACGAGGGTTCCTGTAGAAGGCTGTTCCAGGCATCCCAGGCAGCAGAGACAGCAACCGCAGATGCCGGGAGGTGGAAGCATGAACGCAGTGTCTGAGGAGCTGCAAGGTGCTGGTGTGAGTGGATCACGATGAACAAGCTGGGACGAAGGGGAGGCTGTGAAACAAGATGAGGTCAGAAAGAAGGCAGGCATCTGATAGGTCCCGGCAAGACTTTGCCCCTAGTCTGATTCAGAGGGGGCAAGCAAGGGAGGGAGGGCTTGACCGCTTTCTTCAAGGATCACTGTGGAAGAGCTCACTGCCCATGGGGGCGCAGGCAGGAGGGGAGTCAACTGTGATGAGGCGGGAGAGCACCTGGCTGAGGACATTCAGGGCTGTGGGAGAACGGGAGAGGGCTGCCTAAGCCAGACACGGGCAGAGGTGGCTTCACGGAGATGGGGCCTCTCAGCTCAGACCTGATGGTTCAGTAGGAGCTCACCAGGTGAAAAGGGAGGAAGGAGAGTGTCTCTGCAGAAGTTCAGAATGAATGAAGCATATCCTGTAAGACAGGCGTGTGGGAGGGGACGGAGGCTGGGAGAGGGCAGGCAGCCAGCTCACGGAGGGCTGCATGGGTGGGAGTTTGCATTTGAGCCGGGAAGTAACCGGGAGCTGTGGGAGTGTTTTTAGCAGCAGTATGATATGGGCAGATTTGCTGGGAGGATCACTGTGGCTGCTGATGGGAGGCATAGAAGGAAAACCTATAACAACACTTCCATAAATTCAAGGTCAGAATCACTGCCATAATAGATTAATAAAAAAATAAGTAACTTTCTTTTTATTATTTGAGACAGAGTCTCACTCTGCCCCCAGGCTGGAGTGCAGTGACGTGATCTCGGCTCACTGTAACCTCCACCTCCTGGGTTCAAGCGATTCTCCTGCCTCAGCCTCCAGAGTAGCTGGGATTACAGGCACATGTTACCATGCCTCGCTAATGTTTTATTTTTTGTACAGGCAGGTTTCTATCATGTTGCCCAAGCTGTTCTGAAACTCCTGGGCTCAAGCAATCTGCCTGCCCCAGCCTCCTAAAGAGCTAAGATTACAGGTGTGAACCACCATCCTCCACCCTGTGTCCTCTTTTAAAAAAAAGTTTACAGGAGATAATTTTTAGGACAATAGGGAACATTTTAAAATGGGACACAGTAGATTTTCTATGAAATGGCCACTAATGTTCTTAGGAATATTAATGACACTGTGTTTATGTAGGAGAATGCTTTATTCTTGGGACATTACTGCTAAGTTATCTAATGGCGAAGTGTCCTGAGAGCTCAAAATTATTTCCAAATGGTTCAGCACACACAGTCACATATACACTTGTACGCATACATACACACAAAGAGAAAGAAATGGCCGCAAAATGTTGATGAGGTCAGAGGATACAGGTTTTCATGTTACCACTCCTTCAGGTTTTCTGTAGGTACAAAGTTTTGAAATGAAGAGTTGGGAATTTTATTTTTAAAAGGTTTCTTCTAAATAAAATGATGAGATGGAAGAAAAAGCTCTATATGAAGTCCTAGCCCAGTATCTGGCATGTAATACGTGTTTGGAACCTAATTATTTCCTTCCCTTCTCTTCCTCTGGTGAATGGCTTCCAAACGATTAGGGCCGGCAATAGAATCCAATAAGTGACTCTAAAAACCCAGCTGAGTTCGAGGCATAGCGCAGACCTGACCCAGCAGCGCCTTTGCTAGGGCCCCTGGATCTCCTGTGTGACTGCTGTGACTCAGCACAGTGGATCTCTGAGCAGGACGTTCTAAGGTGATGAGTCATTGGACCTGGAGATCATTTCCAGAAAAAGAGGAGAGTGATTGTGCCCCCGTTCTCTCAGACTCTTTGCTTTTTCTTGATATTCTTGGACTATTGCCTTTTCTCAGAAAATCCCGCACTTTTAAGAGGCATAGAACTGTCTTTAATAGCCAGCTAAGCACAGACTCCAGCATTGCTGTGATTGTGAAAAGTGATGATTATTTTAAATAACAGGTATCTGCCTCGTGTTGTATGAGAAGAGATTTGGGCTTCTCCAGAAGAATACGGGGGACGAAGCTGTGAACTTCATCACGGCCATCAAAACAGTAAGCAGCCTCTTTAGGCGAGCAGTTTCCTTGACTGATGTTTTACAGATTTATTTTTACAGAACTTCAGTGTTTCCCAAAACACGGCATACACACATATTTTATTTCAATAGTTAAGTGTTCATTTTATGTGCATATATGCAGCTGTCTCTAACCTTTCTGGCACCAGGGACCAGTCTTATGGAAGAAAATTTTTTTATGGATGGGGCGGGGTGGTGGGGGAGGGGCAGGGAGGGAGGATAATTCAAGCAAATTACATCTACTGTGCACTCTATTTCCATTATTATCACGTACTCGCCATAATGTAGAATCAGTGGAAGGCCTGAGCTTGTTTTCTTGCAATGAGTAAGTCCCATCTTGGGGTGAGAGGAGACAGTGACAGATCATCAGGCATTAGATTCTCATAAGGAGAATCTACCTAGATTCCCTACCTAGGTCCCTTGCACGGGCAGTTCACAACAGGGTTTGCACTCCTGCAACAATCTAAAGCAGCCACTAGCTGGCAGGAGGCAGAGCTCAGGTGGTAACCCTTGCTGGCCCGCTGACCACCTCCTGCTTCGTGGCCCAATTCCTAGCAGGCCACTGGCCAGTACTGGTTCATAGCCTGGGGGTTGGAAAGCCCTGCGTATATGCACGTAGCATAAAGAAGCACATTAAGTCCATTATTTCTTTGTTTAGGCATGGTTAAAATCACTATTTTAATTAAAAATCAGTCGATTAAAAATGCTTTTTAAAAAGAGCCCGAAATTTTTCAGATTTTACCTTTTTGAATGGTTTGGGTGATGTGTAGATAGGATAAACGCTGTGAAATTGGTTTGGAAATGACTGAGGTTTGGAAATTATTAGAAATTGAAGTGAATATGAAAGTTATAGTTTTCCATCTTTTTTTTTTTTTACAATTGGGTCATAAGATTACAATTTTAACCCGACACATCCAGTGGGAAATCATCCCCCATACTACTTTCCATATTGAAAGGAGCTGGCAGTGGGGTATGGGCATTGTTCCCGGGACCAGTGCAGAGCGAGCCAGGGCATCCTTGTAATTCCAGCCTTTCAAAAAGTGCAGGGTGCTGTGGTTCACAATGCCCCTCTTCCAGAATGTAAGTTGTCTTTGGGAGAAGGAGAATTCAGAATAAAAAAGGGTTTGCATTTCTCTCAGATGATGAGCACGTTTGGGAGAATGATGGTCACTCCAGTCGAGCTGCACAAGAGCCTCAACACCAAGGTCTGGCAGGACCACACCCTGGCCTGGGACACCATTTTCAAATCAGGTAAAGGGCCACCCTTCACACCCTCTGTGTCTGCAGCTGCAGAGAGAAGGTCTGGAGTGATCTCCTGGACCTCATCACCACGTTTAGGTTTTGCAAACACATGTGTTTTGGGGATTGCTTTTGTATACACAAATTCTAAGTAACAAGCTTTCTGTAGTCTTCTTTGGGAATTAAGAGTGGTTAAAAGTAAAATCTGGCCAGACACGGTGGCTCAGTGCTGTCATCTCAACACTTAGGGAAACCGAGGCGAGCGGATCACCTGAGACCAGGAGCTTGAGATCAGCCTGGCCAACTTGGTGAAACCCAGTCTCTACTAATAATACAAAAATTAGCTGGGCATGGTGGCAGGCATCTGTAATCCTAACTACTGAGGAGGCTGAGACAGGACAATTCCTTGAGCCTGGGAGGTGGAGGTTGCAGTGAGCCAAGACTGCGACACTGCACTCCCACTTGGGAGACAGAGTAAGAATCTGTCTTTAAAAAACAAAACAAAACAAAACAAAAAAACATAAAATCTATGGAGTAAGGGATCAACTGGGTTCAAGTTGCTGTCTGTCACTGGTTGTTGGGGTGGCTTGGCCAAATGTGCTATCACCTTTTCATCCTCAGTTACCTTGTCTCTAAAATGGACTAATAATAATTAATAATAAAAAGAAGAGTACCCACCTCAATGTAACTGTTTCTGGGTCTAGTATAGATTATAGATAACATAAAAACCTGGCATATCACAGTATCTCATTGGCCAGAGCTCTTTCTGCTACATGATGAAGGGGAAGATTGGATGCTAGGCATTGTTCACTCATACATTTATTTAATCCTCACAACACACCTGTAAGGTAGGTCCTTTTATTAGCCCTGAGAGAGGTACCTGAGACACAGAGAAGTTAGCAAACGTTCCCAAGATTGCATGCTAGGTGGTGGCAAAGCCAAGGTTTGAAGCCAGACAGTGGGGTTCCAGGACTCGAACTCTGACTGCTGTGCCATATCTGAACACCATTATTATTACCATTTTCATTATTCTAATGAGCCTGGTGGTTGTTTGCTTCCAGGTGAGGGAAGGCAGGGGATGGTGGTGCATGCCTGTGATCCCAGCTACTTGGGAGGCTGAGGCAGGAGAATCACTTAAACCCGGGAGGTGGAGATTGCAGTGAGCCGAGATCGCGCCACTGTACCCCAGCCTGGCAACAGAGCCAGATTCCATCTCAAAATAAAATAAAATAAAATAATTAGGGAGATACATGCCTAGATTTTACACTATAAAGATTAGAAATTTTTACCATTATTGTCTACATACAGGGGCACTGTACTTGTGTGTATGTATGTGGGGTGTGTGTGCTTAGTAACATCTGAGCCCAAGTCAGATTCTGAAAATGAACCCTAATCCTACCTTCTTTTATGCTTATTTCTCCCAAGAGCTTAACTCTTACTACTCACAAGTATGACCTGCAGCCCAGTGGCATCAGCCTCACCTAGGAGCTTGTTAGAAATGCAGAGTTCCAGGCCCACCTGAGGCCTGATTCAGATTCTGCATTTTGGAAAGATACCCAGGTGATTCCTATACACATTAAAGTGTAAGAAGTCTTGCTCATGTGTGTATTGAAACATCTTTGCCGACTTAACAAGAAGCCAATAATTAGTGTGTGTCACAAATCGTCAGTGTTCCTGAAAAGACTATTTAGATATTGTCAGAAGGATTTGGGACTGAAGTTTTCTTTTGTGATTTTCCTCATCCTAATTTTCAACTGACTTCCTCTCTTTCTTCCCTGCTCTAATAGTCAAATCTTGTATCGACAACCAGTTAGAGAAGTATTCTCAGCAGCCTAGTGCACATTTCCTTTGTGACATTTATCACCAGAATCAGCTTTCAAAGAAAGAATTGTATGCTGCCGTCACAGAGCTCCAGCTGGCTGCGGTGGAAACGGTAAGGATGGGCTGGATTTGGGCTTGCTAAATGAACGTCTGTACAATTTTTAGATGACAAATTTTAAATAGTAATTCATCTCATTCATTTCACCCGGATTCACTGAGCACCAACTTCACAGAAACGAAAGCTCTCATACTAGATGCCGCTGTGCCTCAATGCACAGCCTTTTGTCCTGAAACACAGTGTAGTAGACTTCACATGCCCCAGTGACAAAAATCCAGAGTAAGATGTAATCAGCGCTGCGATGTACATGCAAACTGCTATGGGAATTCAGGAGCAGCAAAGTTCCATGCCCTGGCAAGATACCAAATCCAGATTTTTCAAAATTGGATGTATTTTGTTCAGTCACACACATTATCCCAAAGTGCCTAACTGTGGCTGTTACTGTAAAAAGAAAATGGCATACTCTCTTTCAAGCCAATAATATTTTTATCTGCTTAGAATTGTAAAGAAAGTCTCAGAGAAAGAGTCTGGGGCAAGTGGGTTTTAACTGAAGCAAAACAGCTCATTTTAAAGACCAAAATTCTGTCTCTGATATGGCCAGTACTCCCTAGGAGATAGTAGATAGTGGATACTAAGTGCAGACCAACCCCAAACAAATCCTTCCATAGACATTCAGGCAGGTTTAATTGACTTGGATACTTCTTCCAGCTACGATGGGAGTGATCCACGTGAAAACTGCCCCTAAGTCGAGATTTCATGCACCTTAAAGTCTCTAAGCAAAACATAAAGCAGTCATTTATTTTCCATGCGTTTCCCCTTCTGTGCTGTTTCTCTCCTGAAGAAAAGGTAGGGTTTTCTCTATCGGGACATAGCGAGTTTCTCATTTCTCCTCATGCTCCAGAAGGTGGTTGAAAGTAGAAATCCATCCTCACTCACTTTTCTATTGAATTACTTACCCTGGGAGGTTCCTTACAGTCTCGAAAGTAAAACGTACCCATTATTCTTTCATTTTTTCTACTGGACTTGACCTCTCCGAGGGCTGAGGGCAAGGTTTAGGGTTGTGCACTGCTGTGTTTCCAGGACACAGAACAGTGCTTGGCATATAGCAGTGGCTAAGAGATTCTTGTTGAATAAATGAAGGAATTCAGGAGCTATTGAGTGCCTTCTGTATGCCTGGGACTGTTCCAGGTTCTTGAGAGACCACCATAAATCAGAGACAAGGGTTTCCGCTCTCACGGAACTTGTATGCAGGTGGGGAAGACAGACAGTAGACATGTGAACAAACAAATGTGGTCACTTTAGATAGTGGCACGGATTGTGGAGGACACCATCAGGGTGGCATTATAGAAAGAGGTGGAGATGATGGGAGGAGACCCCTCTCTGAGAAAGCAGTATGTACTGGAGCCAACTCTGGAATAATGAGAAGGAGCCAGCCATGGGAAGACCTGGTGGAAGAGTACTGCAGGTAGAGGAAACGGCCCATGCAAAGGCCCTGGGACAGAAAGAGGGATGGAGCTAGAGAACAGGCAAATGTGGTGAGAGCTGAGATTGAAGAAGTTGATGGGCCTTGTTAGCAAGGGCCTTGTGAGCCTGGGTAAGGCATTAGGATTAGATTGCACCTGTGATGGGAAGCTCTCGTACGGTTTTAAGCAAGGGAATCACCTAATCCTTTATGTTTTTAAAAGTGGGCTCTGGCTGGTGGGTAAAGAATGGACTTAGCAGAGAGAGTAGACACAGCAGACCAGTTCATGAGCTCGGTCTGTTCCACAGAGGTCAATCCAGGACAGTGTGTGCCCCTGAGGTTTCCCAGGCCACTTCCCCTGGAATCAGCTGCTGCAGCTCAGCCCCTGCAGTTTTCCTTACAGGCTCGGACTGTCTTGCATGGCTTTGGTAAAAGTGACAGTTATCTGCCTTTTGGAAACCCTGTTTGGTACTTGCGGTGAGGGACTCACTGATACGGTCAAATCCATTTCTTTTTTGGTCCTGGCTATTCTGAAGTCACATTTGGAAAATCAGACCCATTTGAAAGTGTATCTAATTTGATGGCTACACCCTCTTCCTGTTTTGTAAATTAGACTCTTGTAATAATGCTGTCTACAGTTTATTTGTAGCCGAGGCTGCCGGTTCGCTGACATGAAGAAGGCTGCCTGGGAGGCATCTTCTTCCAAAAATAATAAATAACCATCATCTCTGAATGGTCTTGCACTTTGCTCATCTGTGTGAGTGGCACATGGCACTTAGCAACAGCGCCTTCATGTCTGCGAGGAAGGACACAATGATCATTTTTAGGGAATATTTGGCTTAAATTAGCAAAGAAAGGCCTAAAAAATAAATATATATGACTATTAGTGGTGAATATTATGTAGCCTAAAGCTACACTGGCTGTTTCCACCAATATTTTTTCTCTAAATGTCTTTGGAGAGAAAATAAAAGATGCCACTTAAAGGGGCGTGGGCCTTTGTCAGAAACTGCAGCTGCTTCCTTGAAGTACTCAGCTCAGTGCTCGAATTTATTTTGGCATTGGCACCCTCGTATGAGGGCTCTTTACATGTGGCTGAAACCCTGAGTGCAGATAGTGCCTTTTTATTTTGGTGGTAACTTTTTAGGGTATGGCCAAAAACTTTTAAATTCCAGAAATGCCATTTCTTGTCCATTTGCACTGTACCATTTTCTTCAGGGCTCTCATTAGCAACAGCCTGAGGATCACCATCCTGCTCTGTTTACTTCATTTTTACATTAATGTTTTTTATCTCAAGCAACTTTTAATTAAATTTTTATTTTAAGATCATCGTAGATTCACATTCAGTTCTAAGAAAAAACAGAGAGGGATCCCTTGTATCCATTTCCCAGTTTCCCCTGCTGGTAATGTCCTAACAAGAAAACATTATCATAACCCTAAAATTGTCATTGATTTAACCCACTAATATTCTCATTTCACCAGTTTTACATGTACTCATTTGGGTTCAAGCAATTATTGTGTCAAACTGTATGTTAGGCCGGGTGTGGTGGCTCATGCCTATAAACCCAGCACTTTGGGAGGCCAAGGCGGGTGGATCACCTAAGGTCAGGAGTTCAAGACCAGCCTGGCCAACATGGCAAAACCCGGTCGCTACTAAAAAATACAAAAATTAGCCAAGTGTGGTGGTGGGTACCTGTAATCCCAGCTACTCAGGATGCTGAGGCAGGAGACTCGTGAGGCAGAGGTTGCAGTGAGCCAAGATGGCACCATTGCACTCCAGCCTGGGCGACAGAGGGAGACTCCATCTCCCAAAAAAAAAAAAAAAAAAAAAAACCCTGTATTTGAAATGTTCTAAAGCAGCTGATTAAAAGATTATACTTTTATTTCCTCAGTAAATAATTTAAAATATATCCTTAATTGATGTTTTATAAAACAAATCTGCTTTTTCATATATTGGATTTATCTAAAGGCAAAGCAATAGGATACATGAAAGCTTCACTAATAATATGTTTGCAGAACAAGGTGGTAGGCATCATCGCATCACCTTTTCTTCAGCTAATAGTGGCTTAACGCAGTTATTTACAAAAACTCAAGTTTATGTCCATTCGGCTTGCAGACAGCAAACAGCCTAATGTGGATTCTCTACAATTTATCCCGAAATCCCCAAGTGCAACAAAAGCTTCTTAAAGAAATTCAGAGAGTAGTACCTGAGAATCAGGTGCCACGGGCAGAAGCTCTGAGGAATATGCCATATTTAAAAGCCTGTCTGAAAGAATCTATGAGGTAAGAGCATCTCTCTGAGCCAATATGAATGTGTTAGCACACTGTTGTCTTAAATACAAAGCAAGGGACCCCTACTCATGGGCAGCTTCCTCTAGCTAATTAGAAACATTTATCATACTGCAAAAAGTCTTTGGAGCCATATTTCTTTTCTGGCACTTGTTTTCTAAATCATTTGGGCAAATTCTATTAGATCTTGGAAAGCTGGTGCCCTCTCCTTTAATTCAGTAATCCTGCTACTCTAATGAATGCTGTAAGCACTAATTAAGATTGGGGCATGATTGAAGGCTATGAGATGAAAGCTCACAAAAGAGCCATATTATTATATGATAGGACCTAGAGACAGCTTTGTTTTTGAGCCTCTGGTATAAAACATTTTTTGGAAAATTTTTTTAGGCCCTTTTGGGAAAACACAGCTCACAACATGTTAGGATTAGAAGGAAACTCAACTTTGTGAAGAGTAGAGAGGAGAAACTTTGAACAAACATCAGGCTTCAAGGGCTAGCATAGAAAGATACACATTGAAGTCTGGAGTGACGTATGAAGAAAACCAACGTTAACAGCTACTAAACGGCCTTGCACTGGGTTTTAACTAACTCAATAAGATGAGAGGAACAAGAGATGTGAATCTTGGGGAAGAAAGAGACAACTTCTTTAGGAAGAGCTGTGATCATGCTGCCTCTTTGAGTATGCACTTGGGCAGCACCTAATCCAATCTGCATTTCCACTGACACTTCAGTCCTCACCTGTACATCTTTGATTTTATCTTCTCAGGCTTACCCCGAGTGTACCATTTACAACTCGGACTCTTGACAAGGCAACAGTTCTGGGTGAATATGCTTTACCCAAAGGAGTAAGTAGAATTTGTATATTCTATACCTTACAAAACCTCGAAAGATACACTTTGCAAATATTCATCAGCTCCCCCAGACTTTGTACTGGAAAACATTCATTTTTGGAAACACACACATGGTAGTGAATAGTTGACACATTTGCATAGCATAGAATTAGAATTATTGGCTACAGAGACAGATACCTGGATTCAGTTTCACCTTTGTCTGGCTTATCTTGAGTGAGTTACGCAATCTCTGTGAACCTCAACTTCTTTATCTGTAAAATGGGTTTAATAACAATCTACCACACAAGGTTGTTGTGGGTGTGATGTACAATTTTAAAGCCCTTTACCTATTTATTGCCTGGCGCATTTTAAGCACTCAGTGCATGTTGCCAATTGTCATTATCGAAAGCCAATTTGTCAATTTGGCTTTTCATTTGTAAGGTGACAACTTTTGTAAACTTTGCCATTTCAAAGGTCTCTTCTGGTTATTTTAAATGCTATGTGTTTCTGTATGTTTTTAGACAGTGCTGATGCTGAATACCCAGGTGTTGGGATCCAGCGAAGACAATTTTGAAGATTCAAGTCATTTTAGACCCGAACGTTGGCTTCAGGAGAAGGAAAAAATCAATCCTTTCGCTCATCTTCCATTTGGCATTGGAAAAAGAATGTGCATTGGTCGCCGATTAGCTGAGCTTCAACTGCACCTGGCTCTTTGTTGGGTAAAACCTTTACCCGTTTCTGCAATTACGTTCTGTGCTATTTCATAAGGCAGAAGAAGAGAGGGGTAATTCTGTTTTTGTGTGCATGTGTGTTACAGATTGTCCGCAAATACGACATCCTGGCCACAGACGACAAGCCTGTTGAGATGCTGCACTTAGGCACACTGGTGCCCAGCCGGGAGCTCCCCATCGCATTCTGCCAGCGATAAGATGCCCCAGATGAGCATCCAGGGGGTTCATTATCCTCTGCAAGGTACTGACAATGACGAGGGATGAGCCATGCTCAGAAGTCAGCCAGACTGGGATTTGAATCCCTGCTCACTTCTAACTTGCTGGGTGACCTTGAGAAGTTCCCTAATCTCTCTGCTTTCTTTTTTTATTTGTAAAATGAGGACCCAAAGAGAGTGCATCACAAAAAAAATAATATGAACACCAAATACCTATTCCTGAGCCTGGCATCAATTAAATGTTTAGTAAAGGCTAACAGCTGTTCATGCTTTTTGCATGTGAATAGCAAATGTTGGCAAACTTTTTCTGTAAAGGGCCAATTGGCCAATATTTTAGGTTTTGTGGACCATACAGTCTTTGTCACATCCTCTTATTACGACCTCAGAGCATGAAAGGGGCCACAGAGAATCTGTAATTAATGAGTGGGCTGATGTCCCAGTTTTCTATTGCTGCCACAGCAAATTACTAAAACTTAGTGAGTCAAACAACACACATCTATTATCTTACCGTTCTATAGATCAGAAGTCTGACAGGGCTCCTCCAGGCTAAAATTATAGTGTTGTCGGGGCTCTGTCTGGAGGCTCTAGAGGAGAGTCTGTTCCCTTGCTAGCTTGGGTTGTTGGCAGAGTTTAGCTCTTCATGGTTACAGGACTGTAGTCTTCATTTTATTGCTGCTGTCAGCTGAAGGTTATACTCAACTTTTAGAGATTTCCCATATTCCTTGGCTCATGAAAACCTCCCCATCTCAAAGCCAATAACAACGGTCAGTTGAGTCCCTCTCACACTTTGAGTCTCTCTTTCTTCTTACGTTGCTTCTGTCTGACATTATCCACGATCACATCTCCCGTCTCAAAGTTCATAACTTTAACTGCATCTGCAAAAGTCGTTTTTTCACATGAAGTAGCATATTCATGTGTTCCAGGGGTTAGGCATTGACATTTTAGGAGGACCGTTATTCTGCCTACAAAAACTGTTCTGATAAACTTTATTAAAAACAAGCGGTGGGCTGTATTTAGCACTAAGGTCTAGGTATGCGTGATGGCAGGACATGTAATGTAAATGTATATATTTATCAGCCTGTATTGAATACATATTTTTTCTGACAATAGAGGAGTTCTTATGTTCCCTCCACGACTTTTGCCATATCCATATACCAACCAGATGCTATTTATTTCAATACTACTGAGTTATTTCCTTAAATTAACATAAGCCTAATTGTATACATTAGCCTTGTCCTGAGCAATAATTTCCTTAATGAAATTAAGAATTAGTAAGTCCAGTGATAGTCTCCTTATATGCATTAAAATGAATTCAAGAAATGATCAAAAGTTAGTCTAAGAAAGCTCCAATATCATTTTATGTGGAAATATGACATTTGTAACATATGGCTTTATAGAGTGACATGTCAGTGTTTAAAATCAGATTCTATCATTTTTGTTCTTTGATCAGCACCTCTTAGGATTTTCCTGGAAGAAATTGCTGTTTGCCAATGGCAAGTTAAGGAGCATTTGCTGATTGGTGGATTTAGAGAAACTTACAATTACAGATGAAATTTCTGAACAAGGCCCAAATGAATATATTATTATTCCTCCACAGAGTGTCTGATGCTATTTTGAAATGTGTCAAATTCTGAGCATCCCAACCAACAGAACTGAATCAAGTAGAATAAGGAAAGTATTCTCACTTGTGAGACCCCCAGTCTTCAGCAAAGACAGCATGTTGACCACAGCAAGCCACACCTGTGGCAAGAGCCCAGGGCAATTTTAGTTTTAGCATATTTTTTTGGCTAATAATTTGTCTTCTTTAAATATACTTCTTTGATATATAATTAGGGCGTACCCTTTTTTTTTTTTTCAGAATTTTTTTTTTTTAAACCAAGACCAAAGCAGCCATTTCGACATTTCTACAAGAATGGTGCTTTCGGCTTCTACATTACCAGAAAGCAAACTTCAAACACCCACAGCTTACAAAGAACATTTAAGCCCAGGTGTTGATACTTTTTCTTCTGCAAAAATTGTTCCAGAAGCTGTACTGTCTTTCTAGATGGTGGTATTTGCTAAGATCACATCCAACTCAGGGAAGCGGACCGAGTGCTGAGATCCAAGGCACTCTACAGGGTTCACTGCTGGTTTACCCTTCACCTGCATCAGCACTGCCTTCAGGTGCTTACGATGACCTGGCAGCCTGTTCTCTCTTGCATCTTCCATGACATGAAAGGGAGGCTGGCACCTGTCAGTCATGTAGAGCTACTAACTGTTTCAGCCCCTGCCTACCACATTCGTTGTTGGAATCTTTAATTCCCAAGAATAAGTTTACATTTGACAATGAAAGACGTACAACAGCTAAATTTTCTGGGGCTGGGAGTAACACTGCCAATCCATTTACTGTAGCTCTGTTTAATGTACTGCTTAGGGAAATACCTGCTTAATAATGTAAGCTAAGCTAAATGATGGTTAAAGTTACCAGGCCTCCCATGAAATTGTGTTCTTCCTGCATTGCAATAAAAACATTATTGGGAAATTAGAGAACACTTCTATTAAAAGGACTTTAATGAAGTCAAACGTCTTGTAAGACTAGTGACTTACTGTGGCATAATTTTGTTAAAGGACCTTAAAATTCTTTATTTTCTTAATGTAATTCCTTTATGGCATTGAAGTATGGATAAAGTAATAGTTTTTAAATTGAGTTTATGCATATGAAGCACAGACATGCGTGCCTGTGTGTGTGTTCTACTAGCAATTTGCCTCAGTCTTTTTTTTTTAATATTTGCAGTACTTGATTTAGGATCTGTGGTGCAGGGCAATGTTTCAAAGTTTAGTCACAGCTTAAAAATATTCAGTGTGATTTTAATATTATAAAATGAGTTCCCATGCCTTAATTTTTCTGTCTATTCAATGGGACAATTGTAAAGCATGCAAAAGCTAGAGATTTGTTATATAACATTTGTTATTTGAGCTCCTAGGAAAAATATGATTTCACAAACATAAAATGCATAGAAATGCATGCAATGTTTATGACTTAAAAATTGGGTTTACAGATGGTTTATTTGTGCATATTTTTACTACTGCTTTTCCTAAATGTATACTGAATATAATTCTGTATATTTGATAAAGATTTCCCTTCCTAGGTTATATTTTTAGACTATTTCAGAAATATACATTTATGTCTTTATATTTTAATAAATATGTACATATCTAGGTATATGCTTTCTCTCTGCTGTGAAATTTTTACAATTATAGATTTACATGTCTTGTCAGATTTCACCTGTATACCTTCAAATTCTCTAAAAGAATAAAAGTTTTTAAAATATTTGAGAGACTTCCCCTTTATTGCCTTCGTTACAATAAAATAAAAACAAATTCAAACTTCGTGTTACTAGAAAATTTTCTCATATGGCCTACAAGTCCTCTATTACAAAGCCTACCCTTAGATAAATCTAGAGTTTAATAGCAGTTTTACTGCAAGATTATTCTTAGAATTGCAAAATAACTTTCCATGTTTTTGCTGCTTAAATTATTTCTCAAGTCTAGTTACTTCTATCTCTACCGCCCTTGTAATCACACTGGTTGTGGCCACTAATATCTCTCGCCAGGACCCACTGCAGGAGCTCCCAGCTGATCCCAGCCTCTCCTGCTTCCTTCCCTTCTATTCTTTGCACACCTGCCTTATTGGTCTTTTCAAAGCCCAAACCTGATCATGCCTCATCCTGCCTCTGGGGCTTCCCATGGCTCTTACGTGAAGATCTGATTCTGTAATCCGCTTATTCCAGGCCCTATCAGGTGAGGTCCTCCTGATCCCCCACACCTCAGCCCATATCATCCACCCCCAGAGGCCTCTGGACCCCAGCCACAGTGGCTTCTGCCAGTTTCTGCTGTTCCTTAAATGCTGGCAAGAGGGTTCCTCCCACCGTCTCCCTCCCAGCACGCTCTTTCTCTGCCTGTTCTTCTCGTACGCACCATCTAGATCCATCCAGCTTTCACTTCCTGAAAGAAACCTTCCTTGATGACTTAGATACCACAACGGCTGTCTCTTGCACCGGGTTTCATTAGGGTTGTGATTCCCAAGGAGACCTGTGCGATTGTGGGGACAGCGGGATGGGGAAGGGAAAGAAGCCAACAAGCATGTGGTTTTGAGTGAAGTTCCAGCCTCAGCCTGATCCCTGGGGAGCTCTGGAGTGTCCATTGCAACTCAGTTTGTCATCCTTGTGCCCAGGGCACGGGGCTTCCACACACCTTCAATCCAGGCTGCACCTTGGGGTGCGAACTCCCACGTACTTCTAGACTTTACATATCCAGGCAAAATGGCTATCGTGGCCAGAAGGGAGTTTTTGAAGAAGGCTGCAGGTGCCAGCCATTAGGAGCAAAGCATGCAAAGCCTGAGGGGAGGGCACAAAGACTGGCAAAGGGTGTGAGCAACATGGGGTGGGGCAAGGACCATGTATGCTACCCCTCACCTCCCTGAGCAGGTTGACTAGAGCCGACACTGACATGGACACAAATGTGGCCATGATGATAACACTATGTATTGTATTGACTACTTCTGCTGCCTCAGTCTCTCTGCTGACACTTGCTATATACGAATTCACGAATCCTTATCACTGCCTGGATCTTGTTTCTCGTCTGTTCTCATTGAGTGAGGTTGTTGGAATATCTTGGGCTACATCCTATGATAATTCTCCCCATTTCACACCCGGGGAAACTGAGGCACAGAGGTGCTCAATATCTGCTTAGAATCACAATCGGTACATAGGGAAGCCAGGTTTCCAATGAAGATAGATTGGTTCCAGGCCCTGTGGGATGCATGTCATATACTGCTCCTATATAGTTCACCACAATGGCAAGTTTATATGCATTTCTGTGATTATTTAATTAACATTTCCTCCCCTTGTTCTCCCTCAGCCCCCACACATACTAGGATATAAATGGCGTAAGAGCAGGGACATGTTTATTTTGGTTTGCCCCTGTACACATGATGCTTGGCTTATAGATCTTAACAGGCTCTCATTAAATATTTCCCCTTTACCTCGTTGTCCTAGCTGTAATCTTACAACCGCCATTTATGGTAACCCATAAAACTAGGCAAATTTCTCAGGACTCATGCCAAGTCATAAAACCTCCTCTCCAAGTTCTTCTAAATCAGCATGTCATACAGTGCCTGTCACAAGGTAAATGCTTAGTGACTCCGGGCTGTGGTGATTGTTATCAGTAACACTTGCTGTTCAGTGCTCACAGTTTATGATGACATCTTTCCAGTCCCCATTCTGTCTCCCTCAACGCTGACATACTTCAGCTTCAACAAAATTTCCGGGGCTATTTGTGGGAAACAAGTTCACAATCACATATATGGAATTCAGTCCAGTTGGCTTTTGTGATGTCTGAATAATTTTTTGAGATAGAAGAAGGGAAAAATAAGAGAGAAAGGAAAAAATGAAGGAGGGAATGAAGAGATCAAAGGAATTCCTCAATGCTTGTGGCAGGAATTCTGCAGACCAGGTACTGCTCCTCTGGAGAGTAGGAAATTCTTTATGGGGAAACTCCTTACACAGGGGATGGAGTGAGGTTGCACTATATGTACACTTAACCCAGGCACATCCAACCATCCATGCTTGGAGGGGAAAGATGACTATGGAAAAATGTATCCCAGGTGATTCCAACAACCTCACTCAATGAGAACAGCACGGCGAGAAACGAGATCCAGCTCTTGCCTTATTTCTCACGCACATCTCAAAATGTGAGCTCCTGATGCCCTAGGTGTGGCTCTACCATCTGAGGACATAAGTGAAAGCAAGTTTATTAGGAAAGTAAAGGAATGAAGAATGGCTGCTCCATAGGAACAACAGTGGCATGGGCTGCTTGACTGAGCATACATATAGTTACTTCTTGATTATATGCTAAACAAGGGATGGGCTATTCATAAGTTTTCCAGAAAAGAGGTGGGCAATTCCCGGAACTGAGGGTTCCTTCCGCTTTTAGATCATATAGGGTAGCTCCCTGATGTTTCCATAGCATTTGTAAACTGTCATGGCACTGATGGATGTGTCTTTTAGCATGCTAATGCAGGAAAATAATTTTAGTTTCTGTTTAGGGTCTTCTTGGGACTGAGGGAGAATTACCAGGACAATTAAAAGATACAGTTTACTCCATCAACCCAGTCGTCTAATCACGGGAGATTTTATGCTAAATGCTGGAAACTACAAATCCACAGATTAAATTTGATACATTTGGTTTGGTTTGAATCTAGTTGCCAAATAGTGACTTTACTAATTCCATCAATTTTGTGTACATTCATTCATTCACGCATTCATTTATGAGACGGAGTTTTGCTCTGTCGCCAAGCTGGAGGGCAGTGGTGCGATCTCAGCTCACTGCAACCTCTGCCTCCTGGGTTCAAGTGGTTCTCCTGCCTCAGCCTCCCGAGTAGTTGGGACTACAGGCACATGCTACCACACCCCACTAATTTTTGTTGTGTTTTTAGCAGAGACGGGGTTTCACCATGTTGGCCAAGATGGTCTGGATCTCTTGTCCTGGTGATCCACCCACCTCAGCCTCCCAAAGTGCTGGAATTACAGGTGTGCTGTCAGGAAGAACTTATTCTTTATAATTTGTGCCTATTTAGGGTAGTGCAAGCTTGCAGATTCTTATGTTTTTGAATGGGTTATAATTTTTCACACTATTATTATTCATTTTGATATTCAGATTGTCCCGGATTTAGCTAATGGGAGGAAGGAAGGAAGGGAGGGCGGGCGGACAGGCAGTGTATCAAGGTGGTTAAGAACTGAGTGCAGGCTGGGTACCGTGGCTCATGCCTGTAATCCTAGCACTTTAAGAAGCCAAGGTGGATGGATCATTTGAGGTCAGGAGTTCAAGACCAGCCTGGCCAACATGGTGAAACACCATCTCTACTAAAAATACAAAAAATTAGCTGGGTCTGGTGGTGTGTGTCTGAAATCCCAGCTACTCAGGAGGCTGAAGCAGGAGAATCACTGAACCCAGGAGGCAGAGGTTGCAGCGAGCCGAGATAGCTCCATTGCACTCCAGCCTGGCAACAAGATTGAAATTGTGCAAGCAAGCTTTGGCCGGTGGGGGGAGGGGGGGCGGCGGGAGTGAAAGAAAGAAAGAAAAGGGAAGGAAGGAGGGAAGGAGAAAAGAAAAGAAAAGAAAAAAAAAGAACAGAACAGAATTGAGGGCTGGAAGGAGATAGATTGGGTTTACATCCCAGCTCCTCCACTGTGTGGCAGTGGGAAAGTGATTCTAACCTCTCTGTGCTTCAGTTTTCTCATCTATGAAACAGAAATCATGATCAAAACATATGCCATAGAGTTGTTGAGAGAATAAGTGGAAACAATGCACTAGAACTCTTAGAAGCTGTCTGGTACATGGCAAATTTTCAGTGAATACCAGGTATTTAAAGATGTACTAACAGTTAACAGTTGTGGGATGAGGTGCACTATCTCATATTTCTGGAATCTGTGGAAAAACAGAAGTCCTGTCTGTATGACCCCCTGAACCCATAAAGCCATCATCTGGAGCGAGACCTTGCTGGGGCAGGGCCTGCACTTCAGTCCCCAACACTGAGTCCTGACTCAACTTCTACCCTTTATAGCACCTGTCACACCTGATTTTCAATGTCTATTTGCACATCCTGGAAATCTATGACTTGTTTTCCTTTGGTGTTAAGGGCACCTCGTATTTCTCTAAAAAGCTGAAATGCACAAATATCTGATTAGGGCAACTAACATATTTTGAGTATGTTCTAGGTTCTTTGCTATAACTTGTCCCAACAATTTCTCCCATGGCCTTGCCAAATTGCTGGGAATCTTCTCATTTTCAGTTAGGCTTAGAGGAGTTAAGTGTCTTGCTCAGGGAAATGCAACAAGCAGACGTGGACTAACTCCAGTTTGTCTGACTTCATACTTATTTCCCTACTTTTCATGGCGCTCAAAGAACCTAAATGAGTCTGCCAATGAATCTATAAGCAAGTATTTAGGAGAAGGCTCTTTGTTGAAAACCAAGGTGCCATTTATGATTCGGCCTAATTTGTTGAGCTTTTCCTAATCTCCTGGATTGGACGTTGACCCAGTAAGGGATTAATATCACTTATGCTTCTCCATGATTGTTCCGCCCTGTAGAACCTCCTTTATAAGCAATAGCATATTTGCAGAACTCTTAATCATTGGGATGCCTTGCACCTGGGCTTTTCAAGATGCACCAACTCCCCAGTACCAATGCTTTAGAAATAATTAGAAGATTTGCACAGAGGAAACTTTTCCCCTCCCAAATCCGTTGTGCTTTCATAAAAATGAGTGTGCAAGATATCTTGCACACATTGAGCAGAAAGGTAAGGTGATGAGGATGTCCCATATTGTGGGAGAAAGATCAGGAAAACAAAATAAATATGAAGCTAAGAATCGATGACATGTACCTGAAAAAGAAATGCTTTGCTTTTCCATTTGCATCTGTTTTCTTTTTAATAAACAGGTTTTCCTTCTTCATTTCATATACTGTTAATGATTTTTTTCAGTTATGATTTGCCCAGGATCTTTCTGCACCAGGTGAAATCTACTGAAGGCTAGTAGCTGTCCCCTGGATTCTGCCAGCACCAATTTATTGGTGACAGCTACCTGAAACACACTGTCAAGAAACATTCTAAAGCTGAGTCCAAGCATGGCAGGAAAGACCATTACCAATAGGCCAAGGGTGACGGAAAAGAGATGTTTAGCCTGTGTTTCATCTTATACATGATATACTGGAGACCAGACTTGTAGAAGCATGGTGCAAAAGTAATGGCAAAAACTACAACCACTTTTGCACCGACACACTAGATCTATAATAAAAATAACTTACATTTATTAAGGGCTGGCTATGTGCTTGACACTGTTAATGTATTACAGTGATTTTTTTCAGCATTTTATTGAGGATGCTTATGTATAATCACAAGTTACATACAGAATGAATTTTCAAGGTACACAGACGAGTAATTTCATTACTGGTAATATGTATGTTTGTAATCAGCTTCTGGTAATACTAGTTCTTTTTAAAGTTCTCGTGCTACTATAAAATTTACTTTGTAAATCAATTAAATTTTAAAAGATGATGGCTAAGTAAAACAATAACTGAATGATATTTTATGAGGCAAACAGAGCTTTGTGTAAATCCCTCCCTTTAAGTGTGGGCGGGGCCTGTGGCTTGATTCTAACCAATAGAATATGTCAAAGGTGATGAGATTTCACTTGGTGATGTGAGAAAAGATTGTAATAGTCATCTGCTTTTGATGAAGCAGGCGATTGTGTTGGGGAGACCCTTCTGGCAAGAAACAGCGTAGCCCCCCCCCTTTTTTTTTTTTTTTTTTCTTTTTTTTGAGACAGAATCTGGCTCTGTTGGCCAGGCTGGAGCACAGCGGCATGATCTTGGCTCACTGCAACTTCTGCCTCCCAGGTTCAAGAGATTCTCCTGCCTTGGCCTCCCAAGTAGCTGGGATTACAGGCACCTGCCACCACACCCAGCTAATTTTTGTATTTTTAGTAGAAACGGGGTTTCACTATATTAGCCAGGCTGGTCTCTAACTCCTGACCTCAAATGATATGCCTACCTCGGCCTCCCAAAGTGCTGGGTCACAGGCAAGAGCTGCTATGCCCAGCATCAGCCTCTTAGTAAAAACTGAAAGTCTGAAAATAAAGAACGTAAAGGTCTTAAATGAATCATCAGACTCAGTACTGTGCATTAATTTATCCAGTGCATAGCTACCAAACCCTTACTTTTTGAGAGACTGGTTCAGCAATAAAAGAATTCTGTTCTTATGTTAGGAGATAATTCAGCTTCTCAAGGTTCATGTTAGGAGAATTGTTATTCCTCCTAGAAATTCTCTGTTTTCCACAGTATAATTCACAAGGAGTCAAACTCATCTCATCTTTCATGGTGGGCTTTATTTGTTCTTTTTTAATACCTAAATTATAGGACATTTCTGGGGTTACTGCTGTCCAATAGTTTTGATATTTTTAATTCTAGAAACATTTTGACTATAGGCTAACACAAATATGAGCTCTCACCTCTCATTGAAAATAAAGAAATGAAAGCAAGGAAGAAAACATAATAAAAAGAGACGCACCAATATTTTTGAGGCATCAATGAAATGGTGTTAGACTTTCATTAAATTATAGAAGCAGATTATTCATTCAAATGAACAACTAAAATCATAAACATGAAGGCCACAGAGATTAGTTCATGGCTACCTTATAGAGAAACAACGTAACTAGATCAGAAATATGGAAACAGAACAAAATAAGTATGCTTCCATTGTATTCGTCATAAGATTTCTAACACTAATTCCATCTTTTTTTTTTTTTTAACTTAGAGCTTCCAGAAAAAGAAGCTGAGTCTGACTTTGGACAAACATCAAATCAATTTGCCAAATCTTTCCAAGGTTCACTAGAAAGTGACCTGGAAAAAAATTCATATTAAGACTTTAAGAGTGTAGAAATGCCGGAAGGGCTTAAAATAGTTAACCCATCAACTAACCTAGAATGAGTTGAGGATAAGCTATTCTAGCATACTTTTTGTTGGGAACAGAAAAAAAAAATAGAAAACAACTTCATTTGAAAGCAGAACAATTCAACTGTAAAGGTCAATATCAAACTTCTTAGGTAATGAATGATTCTGGCAGTTATTCGTATTTTGGCAGATCCAGTGAAATAACATTTTATCTCCAAATTTCTAAATGACTTTCCTCAAGAGATCTTGAAATTGTTACAATGATCTTCTAAATTGAACTGGGTAACTTGCCTTCTTTTCCTATTTTCAAAAGTTTTTAGATTATCAGTACTGTAAAATTAGTTGTAAAACTCACCTATAAAACTATACTGGTATGAATGGGACTGGCTACAGAATTTGCAGTGCCAAGAACAAAATTAAAAGGAGGGCTTCTTATTAATATATGGTAATTAACTCTATAATATATTAACATTAATATATCAATATCTAATTCATATATTAACATAATTGATAATATAACATATATTATAACATATTAATAATTTTAAGCCCAGGTGTGATTGTTCACATTTAGAATCTCAGCACTTTGGGAGGCCAAGGCAGGAGGATCACCTGAGCCCAGGAATTACAGACCAGCCTGGGCAACATGGCAAGACCCCACATCTACAAAAAATTTTTTTTAATTAGCCAAGTGTGATGGTGCAAACCTGTGGTCCCAGCTATTAGGGAGGCTGAGGTGGGAGGATCACTTGAGCACAGGACTTTGAGGCTACAGTGAGCTGTGATCGCATCACTGCACTCTAGCTCGGGGGACAGAGGGAGACCTTGCCTCAAAAAAAGAAAAAGAAGAAGAAGAAAAATGTTAAGATAGTAGCAGCAAAGAATTACATCCAGAGCAAGGTACTTCTAAGGATGGGGCCACCATGTGATTACCTAACTCAGGTCCCTCCCCATGGAGCCAGCTCTGGCACTGGCCTGCAAGTGTTTGACCACCACTTCAATTCCTTCACGGTTATTGGCATTTAGTTTTTCCTCTACATTCTGTGTCAGTTTATTTACTTCTTTTTCTAGAAAATTGTCCATCTTGTTTAGACTTATAAACTTTTTGGCACATAGAGTTGATAACTGTATTCACTTATGATTTTTTAAAACATCTATAATTGTAGAGATTTTCGCTTTATTCTTACAATTATTTTTATGTTCTCTATATCTCAATAAGAGCCTGTTTTTAGTTTTTTCAAAGAACAAAGGTGTGGATTTTCTTTTTCCATTTCATTCATTGATGCTTTCTTTTCTTTTTTTTTTTTTAACTTCTACTTTCTTTTTGCTTATTCTTCTTTTTAACCCTGGATTTCTATCACCTTAGAATTAAAAGTAGGGGTTGGGTGGTGGGTGCACCAAAATCTCACAAATCACCGTTAAAGAACTTACTCATGTAATAAAGCAGGTGTGCTGCCCAAAAACCAATGGAAATAAAAATAAATAAATAAATAAATATAAATAGGACTTAGAATCTTTCTCTTTAAATATTACTAGTTTAAAAGACATATTTTTAGTTCCAAAATTTGGGGTACAAATCATGTGAACTAGGAAGGATCAAGAGCCTGGCGATGGCAAAACACATGAACACTCCCAGCCACAGCTGTTCATCATAAGCCGTCTGTAACATGTGCCACAGCTTCCAAATTCACACGGACCCATTCCAGGGGATAAGCACCATTAAGCCCACAATTGCTTGCACAGGAGAAAATTGCTTAGGGACAAAAATTCCCCTGTAATATAGGCAAAAAATAAATTTAAGAAAATAACCATCTTAAAAGCTTGATGTGAATTACTGAATTCACAGCTGTAAGTGATGAAATTCCAATAAAACTTCATTTACAAAAACAGGTGGTTAGCCAGTTTTCCAATTTGATTTTTAAAATATTATATAAAAGCATTTACCTTAATAGCACTGAGTTTTTTGGAACTTGGCTAAATTTTGCACCCAGAACAAGCGTCTCGCTGGCTCTGGTGAGACACACGAGCTGCCCAGGCAGCTGGGAGACCGCTGAGTTACACAAAATGTCACCTTGCGACTGAAGTGATTCTAATCCCAACCTCGGCAAAATGCCACAAGACCATAAATCATGGGCTTTGGGACTCATTCCCAAACCTTTAAATGGCAAAGATGTGAAACAGAAAAACAGAGTGATTTGAGTTGGAAAAAAACTCACCCATGTAACAATGACATCTATTTCTTCAATGACATTTGTAGGGCATTTATCACCAGCCACTCACTGTGCTGACCACATTACATTGTTATCTCTTGTAATTTCCACAGCAGCCTTATCAAACAGGTGCTCCTGTTATCCTCATTTTTAAAAATCAATGCTTGGAGAAGTTAGCTGACTAGAAAGTGGCAGATCTGGGCTTCAAACAAGTCTTCCTTAGGCTGACACTCTCAACAGGTACACCATCAAATGGCTTATGACCGTACTAACTAAGCAAGATGCTTTATTCTGCAAGTCTTCATTTCTCCACAAAATCAAAAATTAAATATCCTTCGCCATTCTTCTTGTACTTACTGGAATACAAGAAGATAAAATGAAGCCATTTGGTGCAGGTGGTACAACATAAGATTCTTATATTAGTTTTCTGCTTCTACATAAGGAATTACTGAAGACTTAATTGAAGAGGAAAAATTAATAAAAATAAAATTAATGCAGGAAAGAGAAGCAGAAACTAAATTTTTCTTTTATAAGCAAACTTCCCTGTGTCCTTCGCCCTCCTGTGAGATTGTATTCTGCTTTGCAAGTTTTATAAGTTTATAGATTCTTGTATTCTTGTTCTGTAAAGCTGATAACTGTAAGTTTCTGTAACACAGTGAAAGTCATAAGAAATGCCCAAGCAGGCAGGACTCTGGCCTCCTGGACACCGGAGCAGAAGGCAATAGATAAGGCCTGTGCTAGAATCCTTGAGCTCTACAGAGAGCAAACATCTGGGTCGCATAGCAACAGTCATATGTAAGCCTAAGTTAGGTGCTTGTCATTGCTAAATGAATTGCCTTTGTTCTACACCTGCAAATTTGTTTTAGCACCACTGTGTACTTCATGTATAAAGTCAAGCCCTGCCTTTGTTAGGGGCTCAGCCATTTTGTTCCCGGTCAGGGAACCAGCCGGGCCAGTGTAGACCTAAAATAAACTCCTTCTGTAACCTCCACAGTCTCTCCAGTCTCTGAAATCCTGCAACATAATGCTTAGAAGAATGTATCATATACAACAGGGGTCACCTACCCCTAGGCCGCAGATGGGTACCAGTCTGTGGCCGGTAAGGAACCAGGCCACGTGGCAGGAGATGAGCTGCAGGCAGATGAATATTACCACCTGAGCTCCACCTCCCCTTCCGTCAGATCAGGGGCAGCATTAGATTCCCATAGGAGCATGAACCCTATTGTGAACTGCACATGTGAGGAATCTAGGCTGTGTGCTCCTCCTGAGAATCTAATGCCTGATGATCTGAGGTGGACAATTTCATTCTTAAAACCATCCCCCACCACCACACCATTTGTGAAAAAATTGTCTTCCGTGAAACAAGTTGTTGCCAAAAAGGTGGGGGGGGGCCACTGGTCTACAACTTCTGAGAGCCAAGAATTTGGGTGTGGCTTAGCTGGCTAGGAATCTCTCATGAGGTTGCCATCTAGGTGTCTGCTGGAGCCACTTTCAGCCGAAAGCTCAACTGAGGCTGGACAATACCCTTGCAAGATGGCTCACTTAGGTGGCAGACAAGTTGCCAACTGCTGTTTGGGGAGCCTTAGTTCCTCACCACACGGACCTCTCCATGGGGCTGCTGGAGCTTACTCACAACACAGCTGACTTCCCCAGTGAGAGAGAGGAAAGAAAGAGAAGCATTCCCTCCAGATCAGGGTGTCTTAACCTCAATACTAGTGGCATTTAGGGCCAGATAATTTTTCATCAAAGGGGAGCTGTCCTGTGCACTGTAGGATATTTAGCAGCATCCCTCTACCCAGTAGATTCCAATAGCATCCTCTTTCAGCTGTGACTACCAAAGATGTCACTATTGTCAGATGTCCCCTGAGGGATGATATCACCCTTAGTTGGAAACTGCTATTCTAGATTCCTCTCTCACTAAAATTTTTCTCTGCTGGAATATGTGAAAGTGCACTGCAAACTCCATTTACTGAAATGGGAATTTAAAAGCATGTATTCATTCCACAAACATTTATTGTCTCTCTGGAGACCTATATACACAACTTTAAAAATGCCTACCCTGGCAGTCATGAACTTCCCAAGATATGTGGGAATGGGTTCCTAATTGTTGGAGATTAAAATCTGCACTATGGATTAGCAATGGAACAAAAAACTGGCTTGCTGGGCCAGATTATGAATGATGGGAGCAACTGAGTTCACTGTAACAAAAGGGTGCAGTTTATAGAATGCATTCCATTTACCCAATTCAGAAGGAATTTTACCTGTCTTTGAAGCAAAGCTTAAGGAATGCATAAATTTCCATGCCAGTGTTGAAATTGCTTTGGGGATCAATTCATTACTAAAATATTTGCCTTGCAATTCAAACAGTTCCCATGGATCTTGTATTACCAGTCAGAAAGTCAGTTGAGAAAAATGACTTGTGGTCATGACATTACTGCTCAAACCGTGTTGTTCGTAATTCAGTTTTAGACAATGGCTTTGGGAAACACATTTGTCTCAACGAGCTAATGTATTTATATTTATTATTAAATAACAAGGAATCTTTTGATTAATGGGGTGTGCTGGGGAGAAAAAAACAGGATCTTTCCTCTGCCCACCATCAAAGCAATTCATTTGAATACACTGATGGAAACCATTCAAATTTCTAGCAGTTTCTGACAACTCATAGAAAGCTAAAATGCCAAGCTGAGTTAATAAGGGCTACACATTCAGTAGAGATGTTGACATCAATTTTGAACACTGTGACAGCTCATGCTCACATAGCCTTGTTCTCAGCTACTTTGGTAGAAAATAGCCTAATGCCCCACACATAGTAGATGCTCAAAAATCTTAGCTGAATAATGAATGTTCTTTAAAAGATCATTCATGGCCAGGCACCGTGGCTCATGTCTGTGATCCCAGCACTGTAGGTGGCTAAAATGGATGGATCACCTGAGGTCGGGAGTTCAAGACAAGCCTTACCAACATGGAGAAGCCCCATCTCTACTACAAATACAAAATTATCCGGGCATGGCAGCACATGCCTCTCCTACTCAGGAGGCTGAGGAAGGAGGATTGCTTGAACCCAGGAGGTGGAGGTTGCAGTGAGCCAAGATCACACCATTTTACTCCAGCCTGGGCAACAAGAGTGAAACTCCATCTCAAAAATAAAAAATGTTCATTCATCTCATTTCCTGGAAGACCCACAAGAAACGAAATTCTGGAATAGATTTTAAATCCCATTTCTTACCCTCTACCATATTCCAAATAATCTCTTAACACCTTTTGCTATAAATACCTGAATCATCAGTTCATTCTTTGGCTGTGAGAATTGATTAGATTTTGTGCTGTGATTGAACTTCGATGCCTCTGCTGAGCTGGCCCAGTGCTTGACTCACACAGCTCATGTAAGGATGAATGGTGAGCCTGCCAAATTTTACCAGGCTCAAGGGGAATGTTTTACTACAGATCTGAGCAGCTGGCATCCTAGCTATGCACGACCAGGGCTCAGCAAGACCACCAAGTTCACCGTTCCTCCAACCTAAGCCAATTGTATGCTTGACCTCCCAGGAGTGTTAGAGTGCCACCAAACTTTATGAAACATTTCAAGGAGTAGCAGTGGTCTATATTAATAATAAAAGGAATGATAGCAAGGGGAGTTGTTGATAATACGTAGTGAGAATTTTTATGCTACCCATAATAGCTAAGTTTTTTTATACTCAGTATCTCACTTTAATCTTCACATTAAAGCTGTGAGTATGATTATCTCCATTCTTCCTATAAGGAGACAGAAACGTAGAGAGGTTAAGAAATGTGTCACAGGTCGCAGAGGTAATAAGAGGCAGACCTGGTCTTTGGACCCAATATTCTTTTTGACCCCAGAGTATGGGCTTACAACCATGATGATTTATGTCCCTAAATGAGCATCTGAAAACAAACAAATATACAAACATTAAAATAGCAGACATCACGTAAGTTTGAGTTCAGAGTTCAAAGGTATGGAAAAACAAGCTGTCCTGATTTACTGATACAAGCAATCCTCACTTTTAATGGTACTTCATTAAGTAAAACCCCGCATATGGGAGCCACTCTCTCATTTAGCACAGCTTCTTGGCACTGTGGTCTGAATATTGGTGTTTCCCCAAAATTCATATGTTGGAACCTAATAACAACGTGATAGTGTTAATAGATGTGACTTTTGAGAAGTGATTCAGTCATGAGTCATAACTCCTCATGAATGAGATTAGTGCCCTTATGGAAAGAAGCTCGAGGGGGCTCTCTTGCCCCCTTCATCATGTGAGGGCACCTTTGAAGCAGGGAACAAGCTCTCACCAGACACTGGATTTGTTGGTGCCTTGATCTTCAACTTCCCAGACTCCTAAGCTATAAATAATAAATCTCGATTATATACAAATTACCTAATCTAAGGCATTTTGTTACAGCAGCCCAAATGAACTAAGACACATGGTGAAGGGGTCAGGTGTCAGTCACTACACAAGTGTGCACAGTGCATTCCAGTCTGCACGGATTTCAGGTATGCACAAAGCAAGAACCATGTGTACAAAACAGAGGAAACCTTGGGTGTAATTCACCCAGCAGTATCTTCATTATCTCACCATTGAGAGGAAAGGGTGATACAACCAGCTAACAAAAAGTTCTCACATCTGAGATGGTTTGACTCTCTGGTTTTGATTAAATTTCTCTTTTTAACTTCTATTATTTGCAAAAAACATCCTAAAAATAATTGTACCCAAGGATATGCCTACTTACCACCAACTCTGTGATTCGTCACATTCTATTTTGTACATGGTTATTGTGTTTCTAGAGAGCCACGGTACATCACTGCATAATTGACTGTTATTTTGAAGCTGCGCACACACACACACACACACATACGCACTCAACTTTATGTATTCACTTGCTGACTTATTTTTCATAGAAGTTTGATTTTCCCCATTCTAATATTTATTTTGCAACTTTGATTCCATGCACTTCCTCCCATAGTTAGCAATTAGGTATATAAGGACTAGCAGCTACCAGTTTATTATAATAGTCACCTAAGTCAGGGGTCAAAAGCTACCAGCTAAATTTGCACTGCACCCAGATTTGTTTTGACTTTGATGGTATTCCCTTTACACAAAGCATCTGTCTCCAGTTTGTCACAGGCCCCTAAGGTGCAGACAATTTTTTTTTTCAGTAGACTGAGCCTACTCGATTGTGTTTCTTGCCCACATATGGAGACATTCGATTTTGCAAACAAGGTTTAATGAAGCATCATTAGGAAGTACATTTGTTGAACAAATCCCAAAATATTAACCAAAGGAAAACATTAAAGAGGAAAAGAATTCTTTAAAAAAGTCAAAAGCGTAGAGGATATTTTGTTTGCTAAGAAGTTTATTACAAAATTTTTAATTCATGCAGTGTAAATAATGTACAGAAAGGCAAGTTACTTCCTGTCATAGGTTTGGGTAAATTTTTAGGGCCCTTCTTTTATGTTAGCTTATTTGAAAATCACAGTATCTTAGAAACTCAGGTTAAAACAATACAGGGATGCATTAGTCTAGTTATTCCTTTTTGCAATTAGCCCTAACATTTCAGCTGCTTTTTATTTTGAAAATTAACCATCCAAATTATGGGTGTTTCTGCTCTATATGGCAATATTAATAACAATTTTAAGGGTTGCATTAAATCTTCTCCTTTTGAAGGTCTTTGAATCAATCTATTGTTCTAATATTAATCTGAAAATAAAGCAAATATGAAGAGGGAAGTGGAATGTGGAGAAAAAGAAAGAAAAAGTAAAAATGGATAGGAAATAAGAGAATGAAAATGGCAGGGAAAAGAGGAGACAAAGGGAGTTAACAGATTCACTAAGAAATATTTACTCAACACTTGCTGTGTTCTGTATGCTATCCTAGGAGCTAAGGAACGGTTCATCGGTAAACAAAGTCATGGCTCTCATGAAGTTTATACTTTAAAGGGGTGAGAGAAAAAAATATATAAAATGTGCCTAGCCATGATAAGTGTTATTAAGAAATAGATAGTAGGTAAGGAAAAGAAGAATATTGGTGGATGGGGATTGATATTTTAGCTAGAGTGGGCAGAAAAGTCCTCTCTGACAAGGAGACATTTGAGCAGAGACCTGGATGAAATGAGGGAGCAAACCATGTGCACACCTAGGGAAAGGGGATTTCTGATTAAAGGAACAGTGAATGCAAAGGCCACGAGGCAGAAAGCACACTTGGCATGATAAAAAAGGAGCCGGGGGCCCATGTGTCTGGAGTGGAGGGAATACAGGTAGAGGATTCTGTCGGAGGTGGCTGAGAATGCATTCATGCAAAGCTTTGAAGGTCAACAAAATGAGCTGGCATTTTATACTGATCAAGAAGGGAAGCTATTGGTGGGTTTTGAGTTTTATGTTCTGGTTGCTGTGTCCAGAATGGACTAAAGGTGGGCAAGAATAGAGACAGGGAAACTAATTGAGGGATGATTATAATGGTCCAGACAAAGGTGCATCAAGGCTTGCTTCAGATTGACAATGATGAGATGGTGGTGGTGAGAGGCGTTTGAATTTGGGATGCATTGGGGAAGTACAGCAAACAGGATTCATTGACACTCGTATATGAAACATGAGAAAAAGAGACAGATAATCAAGAAGTTTAGCTTAAGCAACCGGGATCATGAATTTGCCATTTTCTGGCGATGGGGAAGACAAGAAAAGAACTAGAATGTGCACAAAAGATAATCACAAGGTCAGTTTTGGGCATAAAATATTGAGATGTCTATCAGGCTTTTGAGTAGAGAGGAAGAATTAACATGCTATACGAGCCTAGCATTCAAGAAATAAGTCAGGAATTGTTAGTGTACGTAGACATGGATGGTATACAGCCACAAGGCTGGGTGACATCACTCAGGGCATGGAGCATCTAGAGACGAGTTTCAAAGACTAAACCCTCAGAAGCAAGGGCCAGTGAGATGAGAGATGAAGCAAAAGAGAGTGGTGTCCTCAGATTAAGTGAAGAAAACCATTCAAAAAGGAACAAGTAATCCACTGTGTCAAAAGACACAGTTGACAGGTCAAGTAAGACAAGATTTGAGAAGTGCTGTTGGATTTGGTAATACACAGAGTGCTTCTGGCCATAACCAAAGAGATGTTGATGGCAAGGTAGGTTAAAGCCTTACTCAAGTGAGCTTTAGAGAAAGCAAAGGGCAGGAAGTAGAGCCACGGATTAAAGACAATTCTTTTGAGTTCTGTAAATAAGAGAAGTGGGATCAGCAACTTTTTTGTTTGATTGGTTGGTTAGCTTTTATGATGGGAGTTAGAGTCTGCTTCTGTATGATGGGAATGATCAATAGAAAGGGAAAAATGGATCATGTGGGGGGAAAGAGAGTACAATTGCTGAAAGATCCATTTGGCAGGTGGAAGGAAATGGGATTCAGCATGGAGAGATTTTAGGTTAAATTGCATCCCCCACCTACCCTCTTCCTTATAAAAAATGTTGAAGTCTTAACCTCCAGCCTCACAGAATGTGACCTTACGTGGAAATAGGATCTTTACAGATGTAATCAAGTTAAAAGGAGGTCACTGGGGTAAGTCCTAATCCAATAAAATCAATGCCCTTTCGAAAGGGGAAATGTGGACACCAGGACAGACACACATAGAGGGAAGATTATGGGATGAGCACAGGGAGAAGTTGGCCACCTACAAGACAGATAATGACCTAAGCCAGCAAAACCGGAAACAAAGACCTGAACAGATCTTGCCTCAGCGTGTTTAGATGGAGTACAGCCCTGATGACACCTTGATTTTGGACTTGTGACCTCCAGAACTGGGAAACAGTACATTTATGTTGATCTAAGCCACCCAGTTTGTGGTATTTAGTTATGGCAGCCCATGAAACTAATTGATATGGTTTGACTGTGTCCTCACCCAAATCTGACTTTGAATTGTAATTCCCACAATTCCTCCATGTTGTGGGAGAAAACAAGCGGGAAGTAACTGAATTATGGGAGCAGGCCTTTCTTGTGCTGTTCTTGGAACAGTGAACAAGACTCATGAGAGCTGATGGTTTTAAAAACGCAAGTTGCCCTGCATAAGCTCTCTTTACCTGCTGCCATCCACGTAAGATGTGACTTGCTTCTCCATGCCTTCCACCATGATGGTGAGGCCTCCCCAACTGTGTGCAACTGTAAGTCCATGAAACCTCTTTTTCTTCCAGTTTTAGGTATGTCTTTATCAGCAGCATGAAAATGGACTAATACATATATATACAAGCAAAAGCTGACCATCTGTAGTGACAGGAGAGAAGGTAGAGTCTATGAGTATAGCTGGGTTGGCAATTTGTTGGTGGAAGTATGTAGAATTAGTCTCCCGATAGCTTCTATTTTATCAGGAGCGAGGACTTTGGCCAAGAATGAAGAATGAGACCAGGTATTGAAGAGATGAAGATATGAAAAAGTCACCCTAGGAAAAGAATACATTGGCTAGGGGCATGTAGAAGGACAGTCAGACAGCACTAAGGTTTTAGTTGATGTTTGTGATTATGAACTTGAAATGAGTTCAGTCAGCATGTTGGCATGCCTTTCAATGGGTTAGATATTAAAGCAATGCTTTAGATTTCTCAGGGCTGAGGTTTTGCAAGATTTGAACAAAGGAGGGTGACGGGTGTGTTAGCAAGCCTCTGAGATGGCCCGCCATGGTCCTTGCCATCTGGTATTCATACACTTGTGTGATCTTCTCCTCTTTCACGCTGAGTATGGATGGCCTTTATGATTAATTAGATATTATGAAGACAATGATATATGCCTTCCAAGACTAGATCGTAAAAGACATAGTGACTTTCACCTTCCATTTTCTTGGCTCGCTGTCTCTGGGCAAAGTCAGCCACCATACCATGAGGACTCTCAAGAAGTCCTACGGAAAGACCCACATGACAAGGAACTGAGGTCCCCTGCCAACAACCAGGCCTAACTCACCAGGCATGTGAGTGAGTCAACCTGGAAGTCAATCCCCCAGCCCAGTATGGTCTTCAGACAACTGTAGTGCTGGCTAACGTTTGACTGCAACCTCGTGAGATACCTACAGGCAGAACCACCCAACTAAGCCAGCTTGGTTTCTTGATCTACTACAGCTAGTGCTTGACTTACGACCACAATTGGTTCCGACAGACCGGTCATAACACGATTTGGTCGTAAGTTGAGTAGGCTATATGCACGCGGAGATGGTAGTGCTGCTGGAAGCTGGTCTGCACTGTCGTACGCCCAGCTGGGCAACGTTTGCACTGCCAGACGCGGAGTAGTCGTGGCCAGCGATTGTGGTCGTAAAGTCGAATGGTCATAAGTTGCATAGGTCGTAAGTCGATCAATACCTGTAATGCTGTGTGAGTTGACAACCTCTTCCTGTTTCAAACTGCTAAATTTTTGGCTTAATTTGTTACACAGCAATAGATAACTAATACCAAAGGACAGGATATTTTCAAGGGAATGATTTTAATGATAAACCATGGATAAGGAGGGAAGAGAGAAAGTATAGGGAGTGAAAAAAAAGTTGAGTGGATTATGATTTAACGAGATCTCAACATCTCACCATGGCCCACATCACCAGCTCCCATTGCCCTCTGACATAGTCTCCTACCACGCACCCTCTTTCGCATGGAGCAGAGCCACACAGATTCTGTTGATGTTATTGTTGTTTCTTTAATAAACTAAACTCTTCCCTGCCTAGGGACTTCTTGAAATTGTGACTCCTTTACTCAGCACACTATTCCTCTAGCTGACTCCTTCTTATTCTCTAGGTCTCTTTAGGATAAAATTCACACAGAGAGAACCACCTCATCTAATGCGGCCATCTCTCAACTCCCCCAAATTATATCACACCATCACCCTTTAGTGCCTTCGTATTCCATAGCACTGTCTAAAATTATTTTATTAGTTTGTTCATTTGTCTACTTATCTAGCTCCTCAACAAGAACAGAACAGAACAGAACAGAACAGGGACCTTGTTTACCTTGCTCACTTTTGTGTTTTCAGGTATCTTAAATAGCGCCTTCATCATAGAAGGATCATCATAAATAGTGACTGTGTGAGTGGACGAAGCAGCAGCAGCAAACAGAATTGCTTGAATCTGCTTTACACAGCAGCACAGAGGACTGACAAGGAAATGTCTTGTTAGACTGTAACAGCACAGAGGGAGAGCAGCCTCGAGGGGCTGAACAAAAGACACCTTAAACCCCAGAGGATTCCAAACTGCCATTCAAGACTCAGCTCTGGGAAGGAAGACAAGCACAACTAAACCAGATCCTGGTTTCTGGATGGAAATGTCACTTTAGCCACAGTAACAAGTATTCAGATACAACAGGAAGGAGGTGGGAAAGAATCCTCCTGGCAGTGACCAGCTCCCCATCCCTACACTTTACCCAATCCTATTTAGGAAGCTTCAGATGCACCCCACTTTAGTCTGTCAGGACTTCTTCAGCCCTCTGAATATGGCCACATGGAGAAGTCAGAGTTATCTGGGAATCCATTCCTCCAATTTTGTAGAGCTTCAAAGAAAATTCCTCTGAAACATGAGTGATCTTGTATTCATTCACTGCCACACATTATGTTCCATCCTAATTGGGCTCTCTGAACCCAATATTAACACATTATTGGCAACTAAACCCACAGCAGCCTTGCCCCAATTACGGATTTATAAGCTGTTGACACACCACATGAGGCATGTTTAACCATTAAACACAAATGCAGGAACAGTTCGCTATTATGCCCAACTGCGTGTTGCTCCACGACTGCAATTGGGCAACTCCAGACTTCAAAGGATGTGAAACTCACTCCATCCCTTCATGAATCACTATGCTTTCAGAGTAGATCCCAGCACACTGCAGAACCATTAGGACACACGTTTTATGTCTCAACCAGGGAGACAAATTCCTGTGTTGAAAATGAAACAATTTTCCCACTTCCTGATGAAAGGTATGAGATCTTGTTTTGAAAACGATTGCAGAGCAATTGGAAATTCATCATCATATTTGGGAACCGGGATAATTCATAACTGGTAATTCTTAATAAGTGGAAGATTTAAGTAACTCACAGTCATTTGTATAACAATTGGAAAGGCTTCATTGCGTCCATAGCGCTTAGGACAAATCCCAAGGGTCACTTGAGTGGTGAAAGCAACACTTAGTTTAGCATTGGACACTGAGCACAAATGTGCAAATGATGGTTAAAGGAAGTGAAGAAATACACCATTTATAATGTTTATCATTTGGAGTTTCTCTCTTACTAAATGATGTGAGTAGTAAGCATTTATCTAAAAGAACCCCACCAAAAAATCTTGTTTTCTTTTGATAATTAAGACCAATACTCATATCCTGAAGAGGAAGTGCTGAGCAATTTTTTGGGTTTCAAAATTGAAACTGTCCTACCTGAATCTATTATTCACTAAAAAATTAAAGAAGGACAGAAAAGAGCTGTCCATGATTCCAGTGGAAGTTTAGGGTCTTTATTAGGCTGAGAAAGGCTTCAAGAATCAGAGAGATACTGGGCAGAAGAGAAAGAGGAGCAGGAGAATAAAAGACAGGCCCAGGCTGGCAGAGCGCGGTGGCTCACGCCTGTAATCCCAGCACTTTGGGAAGCCAAGGTGGGTGGATCACAAGGTTAAGAGATCGAGATCATCCTGCTCAACATGGTGAAAACTCGTCTCTACTAAAAACACAAAAAATTAGCCGGGCATGGTGGCAC